>NC_044277.2:151366797-151672351 GCF_004027225.2 Strigops habroptila | reverse complement strand
GCAGCAAAATAGTTTAATATTTTTAATCTTCCTCTTGCCATTCAAAATTCATGTTTTCTATAATGTTATCCACAAGGTATCATTATTCCCTGGGGTGGGAGAGATGAACCAATAAAGTGTCATTAGAAATGAGCAGCAAGGGTTGCAAAGGTCAGGCCAAGCAACAAAAGCTTCAGTCCTAGTAACTCTGTCTTAGACGAAGATACTTCATGAACCCCCAGCACAAGACCCCCCGGAAACCAAAAGAAGCTCTCTGCCTCATTTTTAATAAACTCAGGTGTACAAAATATAGCTGGGAAGGCCTAATTCTTCAATGACTTTATCCTAGACCTACCTGCACATTGCTCCAGCAGGATTATTGCAAAGGAGAAGCAATAATCACTCGACTAAAACCATGCCAACAGGCAAACTTCAAGCATATCTGTGTTTTAACAAACTTCTTTGTTTAAGTGATGTTTCCCCTTCTGCTAAACACACTTGTACAGGTGAAAACAAAGAGAGAATAAAGGTAACAGTAATGGTGGCTCATTCCTATAACAACTCCCTCCCTACTCACAAGAGCTTTTCATCCATTCTTCGATTATTTCTATGGCCGTAACCACCCCAGCATAACCTTTGACACCTGCCTCTGCACCCAAAGACCACAAAAGACACTAGCCAGACACTTCCATGTCCCCTACTGTTCTACCGACCTTCTTGATGTATGAAAGACAAGGAGATACCAACTTCTTTGTCCCAGCACAGCAACATCAAAGTGGAGTCTGTGTGTCCTAAGTTACTTGAACAGCTCTCTAGCTTATAGTATATTTCACCCCAAAGCACTACATGTCTTTTTAATATAACCATTACTTAAATGACTTACTATCATAAAATTTGCAATTTTTCTTCCCCTCTCCAAACAACAATATGATAAAATAATAATAATAATAATTAGAAGGAAGAAACATTGCCCTTAGAGACAGTTATGTTTACTGTGTAGTGATTTCCCAATAGAAATTAATTCAAAACAAATTTACATTCTACATTTAAAGAAGATATAAATAATTCATGTTCTCATATCATGAGCACTCTGCATGTCATACACCGGGGTACCTGCAATTTTTCAGTTTATCCATTTAAAATTTTCATTCAGGAACTCATTATCATGTTTTTTTGTGCTTCTATTCCACTGTGGTAATTTAATAGTCTTCAATAGAATTATGTTAAATTAAAATGTATTCAGTTTTACCATTCCAAATCTTTTTAGCTTTTAATTTAATTGCTGTAGGCTTCGATTTTACTTATGTACTATTAACTCACCTCGTTCACTGATACTGCTCTCAGAAATATGAAAAGACTAACCCCGCAAAGGCTGTGACGCAGGGTCTCACTCCTCTTAAGCCACTTCTGCATAAATGCCACTCCATCTCTTTCAGACCAATGATTCCCATAATCTCCGAGACCAGATCCAGGCCCCATTGCTTCATTTTTGAGTGACCATTCTTCTTCCACATAAGCACAGTGAACAACCTTACCCACTAGTGCATCCTGTTGTCCTCTGACAGGCATTCCCCACCATTACAGGGTCCCGCAAGTTTCTCTTTACCCAGCTCCTGCCCACAATTATCATGCATGTGAGTTCCTGCAAGAACCCCCAAGTCACTGATGTGCTCAAAGCTGAGCAGGTAAGCAGATGTCTTGCTGGAGAGGGCAGGAAAATGCTCCGCTTCTTGTAGAATCAGTGACATGACATGGAAACGGACCTCCTTCTAACCACTGTCTCAAAATACGCAGCAAAAAGGAACAAGTGATGCATGGAAAGACAGAAAATGGTAATTCAGGCTTTCTTCTGGCTTTCTACAGCTTTGTATCCCCACAGGCATGGGGATAGTGTGCCAGAAAGATCCACATCTGTTTCTGAGCCTCTGCTGTCAAAAGCAGGTTTCCTGAACTGCACTGGCGTATAAGCACTGCACTCCTACGAATGTAATACAAGTGTTGTCTTCTGTATAGGCCTGTCTGATCTTCTGTTGCAGGTGACAACACACCACTGACGCATACAGTGATACTACCAGGGTCACATTGTTCTGTAACTGATTGACATAGTTTTATAGTCCAACATTTGCGGGTACTAACATCTTATCTATTTTTGAGCTACTGTTACAGACTGACCAGTTCTGACTGACCTGTGTTCAGTGGTGTTTTTCGTGAGTAGTAAAGTTAACTTGTCACCTTCCAAATGAGCGGGCTATTTCAAATTCTCCCTTCGTTATCCCAAGATAAATGACTTGCATTTATCAACTTCCAGTGTCCTATGTCATTGTGTTAGGCCCTGTTGCCTCCTTCTAAATTTCCTTATGACTCTTGACTGGCTTAAATGACTACAAATTCTTCTACTTGAGAGTTTGTTTCCTGTTCTCAAGTGTCCATCAGTACTTCTCCAACTGCAAAAGCTTCAAGTGCTCCTTTTCTCCTATACTGAAAGTTCTAAAATTTTTTCCTTATTTCTACCAAAAGGAGCCCTTTTCATGGGAATCTCATAGGAAAAGAAATTTTCGTGTAATAAACGTTGTCTTTTTCATCTTTTTTGTGCGCAAAGACATTTCAAAGGGTGAATATAAAGAAAAGCAGGAGAAAAATTTTGTTAGAAAACACTTTCGAGTCATCTCGAACTACTAAATTTATGGTAAAGATCTTGGAAAAACATGCTGCAAAAATGGCTTGAAGTCAATCAGGTACACAATTTACTGAAGAAAAAACCCTAGGCAGATATGTGTCTTCCAGCTTCATAACATTGCTGCACAGGTACTTGCTGGTCCCAGGTGTGCAAGTTGTGCTAGACTCAATCTTCATGTATCCTCAGGTCACAGTAGGCTTGACTCTCTTTTCTCATGTATATGCATATACGGTTACCAAAAGATCAAATATCTACCCAAATCTAACTGGCTAAACAGATGATTATGACCAGCTTTCTGTGGTCAGTGGAATGGGAAAAGGCAATGTGCTCAGCCACATACTTGGCTTGCTTCAGAAACCATTTACACATAAATAACCATAGACAAGACTTTCGATAAGGTCTACAGCAGAGTCTAGGTCACACCGCTGGCACTGTGTCAAGACTCTTCAATAGCCTTGTTCACTGTGCTGTTGAGAAGACACAACAGCTCATGCTTGGATCAGACCAAATGTCCAGCTAGCTGACACCCCTGTGTCCGACAAGGGTCAGCTACAGAGCCTGTGTCATGGCAACTCCACAAATGGTAAAAAGCTTCCATTTAGGATGGGCAACACAGTCAAAACCGGCCAGAGAAAGAATTAACTTTTCCTTCTGTGCCGTGATATATGTATGCCTGTCTAGAACTCATCTGGCCTATGGCTTTTTCTGCAGTCAGCAGTAATGAACTCCCACTATGAATTAATGCCAGCAACATTTCATTTTTAATATTAGAAAGACGTTGAGCTCTTCAATCACTCCACAAAGAAATGGTACAAGAAATCACCAGGTGTAGTGTCCCAAAGCAACTTGAACATGGGAAAGCAAAGTTTAAGTTTCAGGCAGCACTGAAGTTTAGTTGAGATTCTGCATGCCAAGTTTCAGTTTAAAGGGATTTTTTTTGGCTACAGTATAAGCCCTGGAGAATAGGAAGCATTCTAGAGGAAGCATCAAATCACACTTAACTACTGTATGGCAGAGCAAGTGGCTATGTTACAACACAATCATTCAATAAGATAATTTCTTATGTTAGCATTTTAATTAAAATAAAGAATACATGCCTCCATCTTACACTCTACAATTCTCTCTTCAAATTACACAGACAGACAAAATGTACAAAGCAAACAGAAAATAAGATCACAAATCCTAGCAGACTTGAAGGCATGACTCAGAAGCTTTGTGAGAAATATGGCCAATAAAACCAGAGTTAATGATTCCATAAACATTTATTTCGAGGAAATATTAACAGCAGTCCCTAAAATGTTTCTGGGCAATAAAGGATAAATAACACCTATTATTAATGTAATGGTAAAAATGTCATTTACCACACATTTGCAGTACTCTAGTTAAATACATTATTAAACAGCATCCCAGTATGGATTAACACTGAACAGAAGCTCCAGATGTAGAGATGTTTCCCTGTGGTTTTATCAGCAGTAACATGGTTGGTGCTAGCCCAATCCTGATCCCAGTGTGGACAGGGCCTTTGGCTTGCTCTGTTTGTTTTTTGGATGAATAATAACACTTGTGCAGACTTTGTGCTGGGCTTGGTGCTTTGATCAATGCACTTTCCAGTGGGCACAAAATCTGCCTCTAATGTTTGCACCTAAGCTTTCATTTTAAAGTAACTCACTGAGGTGAGACCCTGTCAATCCAGCCTTGCAGACTGCTCTCCCCAGCCAAGTGACTGCACAGATTGTCCTCTACGGGGTCTTGCACCAAGAGGAAAGCAGGTCTTCTCCCTCCCATGCCAACAAATGGTCCAGGAGCCTTCCCTGCACCTCCTTCCCACACTGGCTTCCCCCTAGCAGCATCTTTGCTCAGCCCAAAGGCAGCAGCTGGGGAAGTTATTGGACAGCATGCAGCAGGAGCTGATAAAAGTGTGCCAGTCCACTTCTGACAGTAAAAAAGCTCCTGAGGAGAGACAGGGCTTTCTGCATTGACCTTGCACTTCTCCACCCAGCCATGTTGCTCTCGGATGAGAAACAGCGTCTTGCCCAGCAAGTCTTTGGAGGAGGATGAGCAGCGTAGCACAGACTAGCACTGGTGGAAGATGTGGTTAAAGCCTTTTCTGCCTGCTTCAATTACAGGTCGTCTTCTCACTGGAACCTGTGTGAGATGTGTTTTATGTAAAGGCATTGCTGGTGCTATTTTAGAGGATCAGGCGGGTCCATAGGGGTTTCTTTCACTCTCTCTAATCCCCACGGCCCCCTAATGCTTAACAAATCAGCAGGCTTTCACTAGGGCAGTAGCACTCCAGCCTGGTTGACATCTGCCTCCCCCCAATGGGAATTCTTGTTATACGAGATCATGTCTCCCCCTAGTGACTAAATATCTGTATTTTTGAAAGTCATGACCCCAACTTTAAAGATGTAATTTTTAAAGGGACTGTAAAGTACACATCTACCTATCTATTAAAGTCTCTTTTTTTTCACTCCTGACTGTGCACCGAGGAATGAACTGGATTTTGCTTAAAACTATACAACTATTAACAGAGTCATAGGACTTCTCAGTAGGCATTGTGTCTCCATTATAAACAAAAAGGCAGTATCTGACCAGGAGGAATGATAGATCTTGATTAAACATTCATGCTATTTATTTTGTACTGGCAGCTAATCTTTGTCCAAACATTTAAATCCAGACAGTGATATTTAACAGCAACTCTACTAAAACTGTCACTTGTGCTTGCTACAGATAGGAGGATCACTCCTTCTTATTTGGCAAGCTAGAAGACATCTACTTATCCTCACCAACAAAACAGTAACCCTATTTGTTTTCAAAAGACATAGAAAAAAAGGGAAAACTGTTCAAAGTTTCATCAGCTGGAGATAAGAGTAGAGAGAAGGTGATCAGAGAAGAGACTGAAAGCTTGAAGCTTTACAAAAGGCCTGCCATGCTAGTTTCTTCTCTGGCTTATCTGGCAGGCAATTATACACTTCACGCTGATAATAAAAAGCAACAACTCACAAAGCATCAGATTGGGAGGATGTCCTGAGGCTCAGAAAAGTAAAATCTTTTTATCTCTAGCCCTAGTAATATAAGGCATTGTACAGAGCGTGGTATGTACACATCAACAAAGGGAAGTGGAACACAACAGAAGAGTGACCAAAAATTGTGCCATGGTGAATACGAAGGATGAGCACTAGGAAGCAAGCAAAGGCAACACAAAATCTCATGGGAGGTAAGTCATATTCCTCACACAGGGACAGAAGGAAACCATAAAGAAAAATGACAACATACATGAGCTATGCTAGAAAAAAAACTCTTGCAGCAAAACGATTTTTAAAGCTCTGCTGGAAGCTGTGAAAAAAGCAGCACAGGACAAGGTCAACTTCAGACTCACATTTCCATTTGGAATTTTTAAGCAATTATTATTCTAATAAATATAATTGAAAATGAAGTCGAAATTAATATTTTTCTATATGTTTTCTTTATTGAATTAGTTTCCCACACGTAAAATCAATTTAATTTTACATCCGGCGTCACTTTTGTTCTCATTTTTAGTGGCACTAAGCTTGCCTAAATCTACATGTAGCCTGTGGGAACACTCAGAGCAATTTCAGTATTTCTCTTGACCAGGAAACTAGGGCCTTGTTCTGCAACTGCCAACATGTTTGGCCTCAAATGAAGGTCCCACAAAGTAGGAGCAAGAAACCTCTCTAATAACTCTGATCATGATCTGAGTTTCATGTTGTCTTGCTTGATCCATTACATATTCCGCAGAAAAGAGGATAAAATAACGTGCTGTAAAATCTACTGAAACTGCTAAAGTTTGGAAGTAGGAATAGCACCCAGGGCTAGTTGTGAAACCTGTGGGGTTCCTTAAGCTATTACTACCTAATTATAATAGTGTTATACCAGTATTTTATATGGTCTGATTTATTTAATTTTTAAAATAATAATAACAATCATAATAGACTGCAGAGCTAGAGAAGAGCCCTTGAAACTTTGCTTATAAACTTACTGTGCCCCTAAGTCTGGTTCCAAAGATGGTTTTGGTTTTCCTTTCTCAGTCAACTCTAGTCCAGCTTCTTCTCTCAGCTCTATTCTGGTCCTGCTGTGCAGGACTAAACCTAAGTGCCTGCCCCTCATCTCAGGATGTTTGTAGCTTCCTTTAGCTACAGTGTAAAAATGTGAAATAATAAGTTGTTCTTTTTTCCCTCCTGAAGGAAACCATTTTGTATATTTCCCTTTCAATCATCTACATTATCCCATTTACTTCTGCAGCTTCAAGTCACTAACTAGAGCAATAGTATGTCCATTCTAGAAAAACCTGGAAACGACAAAGAAATACAACCTGGTTTCAAACCTTGCAAATAGTACAGACAACCACCCCTGCCACCAAATCTAGAAGCTACTCCGGTGCAACTCATCAGCAAAGCAGACCACAGCTCTAACGGTTACTTTCCTACTACCTTTAGGTGGCACTAGTTATGTTTGTAACATCTCAGTCCATGCTTGTCGCTATTTCTGCGGACCTTGACTGTGGATTCTTGCCTGATTTCTCCCTTGCTGTCGGTAGAGGTGTTAATCACAAACTTTAAATACACTCAGAAGCAGCTCAGCCAAACTAAGCATGCATTTATAAAACAAGAAACAAACTCTCCCGGTACTTGCTGGTTTATACACCTCCACCGCCTGGGCAGACATCCATATCCTCTGTGTGTCCTCAAACGTTAAGGCCAAATGGTGCAAATTCCAGTCTGAATCATACTGCTCAGGAAAGGTGGCTTTATAAATGTGAGGGCATATTTAACACCATTCTCCCAGACCTGAAAAGAAGCAGCAAATCCACCAGGCTTCTATGGAAAACAGCATCAACCCATGGTTTGCTGAAGTGCACCCAAAATTTGACAGTGCAACATTGACCGTTATTTGAGCCACAGACCTTTTCAGATTTTAACCATTAGGCCAAGCCACAAATGTTTTTCCTGTCACACAGGAAATTTCAGAGTTCTGGTAAAAAACCAAAAACCTGAAAAATAATGCTGTACAAGAAGACAAATGAATAGAAATCCCTAAGATTAAATTGTTAAAATATTTCACGTAAATAATATTAGTATTTTTTGTTAATGTTTAAACTATACATTAACTAAATTATTATTTATCAATTATTATTAACTATTAATTATTAATTAACTTTAGAAATTAACTAAAATGCTGTCATGAAAGCAGTGGTTTGAATAATAAAACAGTAAACTCTTCTTGAAAATATCAAAAGGGAATATTTCAAGAAAATACTTTTTCCCCCAGAAATGTTTCAGATTAGATCAGAACAATCAAAGCTGATCTTTTCTTACAAGCGGGTTTTGTTGCTGTTTCAATGAACTTACATTTTCACAAATGTAGAAAACAAAGAATTAAAATAAAAATGTCAGATTTACTGTGTCCTTTTTTTTTTTTTTTCCTTGTGATCTGCTAATTTTTACCCTTCTGTTGCTTTTCATTTTGTGCTTCAGGTTTTTTTTTAATTTTGCTTTAATTTTAAAAGCCAAAATGTTGGAGAATAAATGTATAATTAGCTGTGTTTTTCCACCCCAAGCACTGGTGTTTGATCCTGGCCTTCAGCAAAGGAGGTGACTCTTAACACCTTGCTCCACCCAGAGAAAACTACAAAGACGACCTTACTCCAGACACATGCAAAACTGAGAACAGCCCAGGAACTGCCTCTGCTTGCTCTGTCCAACTGTACGCCCAGCACACAAAAAGAAGCAGAGAAAAGATGGATCAGTCTTATAACATCTACTGAGGGAAGGACTCATTTCACCTAACTTTAGCCATTTAAAATGGAGATATCCAGTTGGAACCACCCTTGTAGGGTCAGTGGAGATTGATGACCCATCTCAGCCTGAAGGAGTTTCTGTGGGATGAGTTGCTCTCCAAAATGTCTCGAGTTGCCTACTGAAGCGGCCAGCAGAACTAGCTTATACTCAGCATGTCACATTTAGCTGGAGTGGTTGACCCAAAGGCAAAGACCCTGTGCATGCACCCTGAATGCAAAGGCTGCTTTTGGGAATAGTGCACACAGAAGTGGCTGCGTGTCTCCTTCCCCTCCACTCTCACCAGCCATTTGCCATGTGCATCACTACATTTTTAAACCTCAGACCATCTTTACCCCACTGCTTGGGTACTTTGTAAGGTGCGACATTGACCCACCTTCTACTCTTCTCCTTAGCCCCTAGAGCAAAGGTAAATATTATCTACTGCAATTACCTGACTTTTCTTTATAAAAAGAGGCCGAGAGCAATTCTAAATATAAACCACTATATTATACTCCAACATACTCACAGAGATTAAAGAACTATAATTCATTCCTATTGCAACATTATTTTAGTCCACTTTCCAGCTTTATTTAAATGATTAGTTATTGTGCAACTTATTTTGTATAAAAAAAAATAAAAATTGTTTTAACACATTTCAGCTCTGTTAAACTATCTTTTACACATGAATTAGTGTGAATTTTATTGCTGTATTTTCCCAAGTTATTAAAAGGGCTGTACTTCACAAATAAAACTGCAGGATGGATTTATTATTTACAGTCCTAGCCCTAGCCTTCATATCTACTTAATATGTGTAAAGTGTTTAGTTTTCCAATGTAGTTCCAGCTGCATCACTGGAATCAAACTTGTAATTGCCTCTTTGGGATTTAAAACCATTATAGTTGTGCTTTTATGTTCTCTTTTGTTTTGCTTGAATCACTTTTTCAGGTCTATGAAGTACAGCTGGCACAATAAAAGTTTGATCAATGCATAACCAATGCAGTGTATATTTCTTCCAGATATATAAAACCCAGGTGAAAAATGTTAATCTATGAAAATTATCTTTGTCAGCTACTTATTCTTGGAATTTAAATCGGTTTCAATCTTGAGGTATATGGTTTGGCCTGGGGTTTTCCAGTCTGGGTTTTTCAACAGTTTCTTGTAATGTGTACATTTGACATATTAAAATGAATGATTGCCTGATGTAAAGTTTCAATTACCAGGGCAGATTTTTTTCTCATACTGTGATACTTGAATAAAATTATCCTGGTACCACAGGAGTTAGCGTTGGAAAAAGCCTACACAAGCAGCCTTTATTTCCTTACTAATTTAGGATCCTCTCACGCGTCATTGACACTGATGCTATTGGATCATCTACTCAAATCCTTTAGGCCTCAAAGTCATGCTTTGGGCATACGGGAGACCACCAAATCCCTGCCAAGAAACTGAAAAATTAAACCATTCAGTTTTGGCAACATGAACTGGTCTTCAAGTTCTGAAGTACATTAACCTGGTGGACAATTAATTCTCATTCCCTTGCACTGATTTAGTGGCTTTCTCCACTGAAAGCCTGACTCTTCTGGTATTGTTGATGGAGCAAGGTGTTTGTCAGTATGAGTCAGGAATTCAGACTCTGGCCTTCAGGTAACATTTATTGCACTATACCTTTTTAAAGTCAAATGTGAAATAAAATAGAAAACAGGGAAGATGTCAGTATATACCTTTTTGATGGCAAGGTTTTTAAATAATGGTGCATAAAAACACTGTAGGTGTATTAACATAAAACCAGCCAGCTTAAAGGTGGTTTTGCCAGAGCCCATGGTTTCATCAAGTTTCACAATATTTGATGTTTGTCTCTGAAAGCTCAGTTTCAGGATTTAAATGATTACATTAGCCTCAGAAGAAAGACCAAAAATAAAATGGACAAGATCTGCAAATAAATTTTGAAGCCACCTTCACTGTTAGCAGCTCAGACCCTGGACTCCTATGCTCTGTTTATGTCCTATGTAGTACATCACATAGCCCCGTGTGGTTGCAGAACATAATTGACTTTGTCATCAGGCACCATCAGACACGCAAGCTGTCCATACACCCTAGCAGAAAGCTTCTCGCAGCCACACAAATGTATTAAGGAAAAAGCCTGATTTATAAAGGTGCATAAAGCTTGAGTGGTGAGCAAGTCTGGACTTCCTACACTGCCTGTGCAGTAGGCTTGGTCCATCTGTAGTGTAAGACAGATTGCACTTTGTGGAGGCTTGCATAAAGACAGAGCCTCTAGTAGCTACAAGAAAGCTCTCCTAGACACTCTTCAGATAGGTATTATAAACATGTCTATGGGAACAGAATTTGCATCAAAACATGTGATTTGACTGAAAGTGTGAGGGGAAACAGCTATGTCTACAGTACACTTGACTAGTCTGATTACAGTGGAGGCTGTCATACCATCCAGAACAACAATGATTTTCTAGACAATATTCAAATTTCTTCTTCCTGTCTAAATAAACCTAATTATGAGATTCAGGTTTGTGGAGTTTATATTCATATTTATAAAATCAAGACTCACATTCTGCTAATGTGTTGTAATAGTTAATATCCATAGGAATTCCTTACTCTTTGCCATACAGTGAAGATATTTTGCATATGCAAATATAGTTATATAAATTTAACAGGGAGTTAATACTCACTAGAATGATTTTGCTGTTCTCTTATATCCTGTCATCAGAAATGGGTCTAGCAAGGACATATTCACAAGTATGTCCCATCTATTTTCCAGAACAAAGATTATGCACAAGGTAATCACGATCGTTATTCAAGGGAAGGTGTCATTTACTAATGTCACTAAACTAGGAGAAAGACCCCGGATATGTTCTGACATATTCACTTTCATTATATATTAAATTGCCAGGTTTTTATTTACTGTCCAATGGACATTTCTGAGAATTCTTCTATACTATATACTGTGTGGAACTCTGCTAAATTGTCCCTTGAATTAAAACTTTCACTATGTTCAGATAACTCTGGAAGACCTGACTCTACCACAAATATTTACAAGAAAACAGCCATGAGATTGGGATAAATTCTGAGGAAGATTTTCTTTTCCTTTTTCCCTTTAATCATCACTTGTTTGTCACCTATGTCCCAATTTGTGTGTTGTTCTCCTGCCTTTTCTGCTCCTTTCCAAAAACAGCTAATTGTTTTTGCCTTTTACTAATTTGAGAAACAGCTAATTGCAGAGGATCACATTGTGACCATCCTCTCTGGATGGACAGCACAGGCATGGTTGCTCCTGCTCTCAACTGATTGTATGCAGAGCTCAAATCTGGCGACTTCAAACAGCTTATCCTTTCCTAGTACTTGGGCCATAATAGGTCACCTCAAAACAGTCCTCAGACATTTTCTTGAATCTAATGAGGGGTCTTCCTGCATAATTTTCTACCTAGACAGTGAAAAAAAACCCCAAAACACTATGTCTTATTAGTAAAACCTCTGCCTTCTTGAAAGTCCATGAGCCTTAGGCTCTTATATTCCTGCTGTTCTTGAAAGTTGGACTTGGGATTTTGAAATTGCAGGTCCATGCTATGAATCCTTCTCTATCAGACCTGGCTCAAGAAGTTTCTTGCACCCTAGCAAGAACCTCCGATTCTCCCTGCTCCCCTGTCAGAGACTACAGTCTCTCCATTGGGACAATACTTGTGTGTTTATATTCAAGACCACCTTTTTTCAATTGCTTTGAAAAAAACCAACACATAAATGAGGGGATGGTACAACTGCAATGAAGCCAGGATAGAAAGGCAATTTTCTAAATAATTTTGCAAACAAATATTTTTTATAGTAGCGTTTAAAACTAAATTATTCAAGGCCTTGTGGTTTTCAATGACCAGCAATATGGGCTTCTCCCACCCTCAGATCGCATACCGTCACCACATCCCAACATGGGAGGATGGGAGTTAGAGAATCAAATGCTGTTGTCATTCTGACCTGACATCTCTCATCCTCTTTTCAAAAACACCCTTATCCCATCTATCTCTTACTATCATACTGAGACTTGGTCTGTCAATGTTTAGGCCAAATCAAGCATTTGTGAAAGAGTTCCCGATTTTTGACTGTACAGATTATGATGCAAAAAACTTCAATAACAGAACTGCAGATACAACTGCTGCCGTAATTTGAATGGTGTGAGGTGTCTGTGAAGCTTAGTTCATCCTTCTAACACAATGTTCAGGTAGGGTAGCTGTGCTACGTTCTGACTTGTGCTATTTTAAAGTATTTTTTTTCCTTTCATAGCACAAGAATTGTTAACTGTGAATATTTGCAGCCACTACAGGGGTATACATAGGATGCAGAGTAATGGAGGACTTGTTAATTTATTTTATCAGTGGGATACAATGGTTCCTCAGCACTTATCTCAGAAGAAAGAGGCATGAGGAAAAGATGTACTGTATGTCTTTCAAACTCTCCCTTTCTATCATTGCTGAAATCAGATATTTGTATAAAGACCTACAGCATCATTTGTAATGCTGCACTCTCTAGCACTGATGCTATAATCACGTGTAGTATAGGCAACAAGACGTACAAAGCAGAAAGGAAAATACATGTTGAACCATACTTGGCCTGTTATCTCCTTACTGTCATGAGAAAGGCCAGAGTAACAGATTCTGGAAGCTGAAAGTTAAAAGCTTAACCATCAAAAATGCTGTACGGAGATTGATGTTCCATATAACTTCCCATCTAAACCACCACAAAGCTTTTCCCACCCACAGCCACCATCAAAAAGGGGAAGGCAGTTCAACCTCCATTCTTGTTCCGATCTAAACATCTGTGCTGAAGGAACCACAAAAGACAACCTTTAAAGCCAATGGTAGCCATAATTATATTGTTGTTTGGCCAGATATTCCACTAACAAGGAACTCAGCTCCCACACGATGCCAAACCACCACCAGATGGTTCTCTGAAACCCTTTTTGCCAATCTCACAGCACAATTTGGATGAAGTTGCAAACCTTGCGACAGAAAGCCTCTTTCTGCCACTACCAGTATTTCTGGACCCCTCAAGCTTTTTATCCCCTGCATATGTCACCCACACATGGGAAATGCAGCTCTGGCACACTCAGTCACAGCAGACATGTTAAAACATGTTGGCGTGACCCTGAGAGACAGTGTACTTCCAGCCTGAGCTCCTTGAAATGACACCCCGATCTCTCCGTTTTGTCATGGTCTCTCTTTCCCACAGAGACTCCATATATCACATCTCATTGGTAAGTGGTGGATGAGGAGGGAAACCACAAGGCTGTCCTGCATATGAATGAGAATGAGACCTAATTACGAGAGAACAAGAGGCGGAAATTTGTTGTGTAAGACCTGCATGGAACACATGAGCCTTGACTACTTGTGCTCTTCTCTGAGCCTGTCTTTGCATTCAGATGCCTGCCTTCTCTCATGAACCATGGCTGCGCTTGTTGCTGTGGTTGAAAGGAAATTTCTCGGGGTTTCCCCTTTGCTGGAAGTCCCCTCGTTAAGGCTGCTGTTGCTGGGGAACTGTGTGCAGCCTTCTGGTCGAGGGCTGAACCCTGTAGCCTTAATCTTTAATTAGCTTTCCCTTGGCCCCTCCGCAAGGCTTGCCACTGGAAGGCTTCTCCCTGGGGTGAGGAAGACACCTACTTGCGTAAGTAAGACATTTTGATCAATCTCTTTAGAAGTGCTCAGACCAAGACCTGCGGGGCCTGCAGAGCACTCTGTCTTGGCTTCATAATAATAGGGCTTTCTGCAGAACGCTGCACAGTGGCCACCAATTAAGGTCATTTCAGCTTTGCCCCTTTTGTGTCACTGTCATTGCCTGGGTTCAGTCCATTCCCCACCATGAAGATTTAGACAGAAGAAAACAGGAAGGGCTGATTTAATAAGTCTTTTCACAAGTGGACCCCTCTGCAACTGCGCTAGGCACCCACACGCAAGAAGCCTGTCCTTCTGTTAAAAGGGACATCAACTGTCTCCCTAGGGATACACATGAACTATTCCCGATCAAGAAAACAAGGAAGTTTGGTGACATTGTTACTTCGGAACAGTTGGAGTTGGGAACTCCTTCAGTGTCTGTAGCAAGTATTACTTTCTGAATGCAAAGACAGGGTAAGAAGAGTTATGGGAACACCTACCATGAGGCAGCTTCCTCAGAGCACCCACCACAGAGCTGAACTCCCCAGGTCTCTCCAATGGTGAGCAATGGGAAACAGGCACCGTCAGAGTAAGGCATAGTCCGGGACCCTACTGCAAATGCTCATCCCTCTAGAAAAGTTTCTCTCTCTCTTCACTGGCTATAGAAGATACCTTGGAAGATGAGGTTATAGTTTTCAGTTCAGAAAGCCAGGTAGCTAAGCACACACTGGTAGTGTCACTGACTGACCATGATTACAAGGGTTATAATTGTGCTCTCCCTTTCCCTTTCTTGCTGGGATTTTGTGTTTGCTGCTAGCAATCTCACTCACAGTTTTTGCACTGCAGCCTGAGTTTTCATTATCAGAAGCAGTTACACTAATATTAGCAATTCCCTGGAGCCTGCAGCTTCACTTCAATAACTACTTTTTCTAACTGAATGCTTTGCATTTCAGCTGGGTGACTACCACATGAGCCTGATACTGTCCAATAGGGTTTTCTGCTGGTATAAAGGAGCTTTTCTTCCACCTTAAAGCCTTTAGTCATAGGAGGATTTTCTTCCCCTTCCTCCGGCCAGGAAGTTGTACTGATTTGCTGAGCTTTCCAGCACTGGGCCATGAAATGGGCAACACCCTCAGAGCTGGAGTCAGGGGAAAACATCATCAGGTATGTTGAAGTCACTCAAGCTGCCTGAGGAAATGATCTGGCTCCTCTCCAGTCATCTGGACTAGCCGCCCCAGGAACAGCATGGCATGCAAACCATTACTTGTTTGTGCATCAGACACCCAGCCTCCAAAATCTTCAAGAGTCTTCCAGCAGAATTTCTTCCCTGCTTTCTGGGATTACTTTGGTGGTAATGCAGTAGCTATTGGCCTGGCTTTTCTTGAAGAGGCCTGAAAAGAATTCAGTTGTCTTCACTCACCATCAGACAGCTTTTCCTCTGTGTCCGAGGAAACCAGCTGCTGCCTCACTTTTGTAGATCCAACACGCACGGTCAAAGGTTCCCTGCAGCTACAGCCCTGCCATGTGGAGCAAGCGCAGGATTTTGTGTGTTAGCATAGGGCTATAGGTGCACAAATGCTGAACTGGGAGGACATGTCTCCAAACCGTATTTTGGATAGTGCTATGTGAAGGTGTCTGTTGGGAATATTATTTCTGGCTCTGGCCACGGCTTCTTTGGACTCAACTTACTAGAATTTCCACAATTCACTTCATTTTCTCTCTGGAGCAAAAGGAACTTACTGATATACAGACCCTCTTGACATAATCTCTTCTTTCAAAGGACCGATTACATTGTCACTTTCTGTTTCTTTCCTGGTAAGTGCTGCTGCAACATACACATCCACTCCCCTTTAATTCTTCCTCCCCTTTTGCAACATGCTGCCTGAGACCACAGCAGTCACGAAAAGTCTCCTAAAGGAATTCTTCTAGGCTTGCATTGTGCTTTCAAGGAGCACCCTCACAGCTTAAAAGTGCTGCAATGAAGTCTTGGTTGTGCAGATACTCAGGGTTTGTCAGGAATGTCCTCCAGGGATCTGTGATCTCTTTCAGTAATAAAAGCACACTTATATATGTGCTAAGGCCCTGATATCAGGGGACAACAGCAATAATCCAATTTTTTTCCATCTGAACATCATTTGGCTGTGTTGATATCTGATTCTCGACCCTTTCACTGTGGAGCTTCTTGCACTAGTGCTATTCCAACTGCTACTTGTTAAGCATTTCCTTGTGGTGGGATTTCCCTTGTTTTCATAAAGTATTTTGTTTCTTTTCCAAGACAACACCGTCCTTCATGTTCTGGATTGCTGCCCCATCCCGGCTCTTATGGAAGACCTGTGACTTCTGCGGATCTTGGTACCCAACATTAGTTGGTAAGTAGTTACCAACACATGGCTTCCAGTTTCTTAGCAGAGGTTGTTCTACAGCATTCACTTCATTCATGGTGCCTGAATCCTTCATTTGCTATGCAGTGATTTACATTCTGCTATGATCCAGGTTTAGTTTATGCTTCCCGAATTTTGGCTGAGTGGCAGTATTCCCCCTTGTCTCGGTCACATACCTCTAAGTTGTCATGTATGTTTTCACCTCCTGTCAACATTCATGCATCGTGCACCCTTTTCCCAGGAAATCTCTTGTGCTGATAACAGGCCAGCAGGTGTTTCCTACCAAATGTTGTGGCTGCTCATCTCTTCTTCCAGTCTCACCTGCCTCACACGGCTCAGCATACACTGCAGAGTCTCAATAAATAATAGCCTATAGCACAGGGAGCCTATAGCCTCCCTGAAATATTGAGTTGCTTTTTTGAAGTGATCTGTAGGTATCTGAAAGGTCATTTTCTTTCTCATTACACCCATTTTAGAGGTCTGGCTACTTTAAATTGTACTCTTGTGTCAGGCACTGAAGTTGCTTCATGTCTTTGCACCTCGCTTGCGGAATTGACTGCTGAAATACCTGAGCTGTCAGTACCAGAACCTTGAGAGGCGACTTACCTTTTGCAGTTTCCAGGATATAGCCTATGTTTGCAGGCAAAAAAAATTCTAGCTGTTAGAAAAATCCCATTTTACTTGCCTCTGCTATGAAATGGATTGCACGGATAGCAAGCAAAACCACTCTCTGTTTCGGGACTGATTTACCAGCATGTCAACCATGTAGAAAGAGAGAAGCTGACCTTTCCCTTTGCAGCTATATTCAATCTGTATTTCTCCAACACTTGGGGTGGAAGACCTCTGTATTTCTTTAGTCCTACTGATGCAGGCAATGTTAGAGTCCAAATGGAAGCTGGCTTTTGCCCATCTTCCATCTCATGAATACAGATTGGTTTTCCCCCAGTTATCAGTTTTGAATGTCACAGGTTTTCCTTTGGCCCTCTGTAGCTAATGAGACCTAGGAAGCTAGCTGCATTGTGATCCTTCTCTTTGTGCTGTACGGTAGCCAAGAGTGCTGTGTCACTGCTGCTGCTCGAGTCTCTTTGGGGGTGCTCTCCAACTGCCGGCACTGTACACCCTGTACTTTTTGCTTATGCGTCATGCTTCTACAAAATGGTTTACTTTGTGGTTGGAATCAAACAGCCTTATCAAAATGCAACTCTTCAATAAAGCTGAAATGAAGCATTTGGACCTCATGAAAACAGAATGTTTTGCTATTTTGCACGGGGGAGTTTAGGAAGGTGCACAGCTTCTCAGTTGTTGAGTCAGCATTTGGGGGCAGTGAGGGGCGAAAGGATCTCTCTAAATGGCCAGAGCATTATTTCCTTTTAGCACTGTTTTGACAGTCAGAATTGGAGACAATGTCAGAACACAAAGCTACAAATATGGGAAGATGGTATTTCGATCTCGATCCAAAAGCAAATTCACAGCTGTTTGTAAATTAAAACAAAGAGCAGCTCAGTGACTTGGGGGCTCACAATCATGTAGAGCTGTGCATCTGCCTGCACCTCAGGCTGACAGGGCACCAAGAAATCCTGACACACTGTGAGGAGAGATGTGTGCCTGTGATGCTGAGTCCCAATAATACACCTTTCTAATAGCCAGCAATTCCAACACCAGGGTGAACACCCACATAACATAGTGGCATGTTTCCCAGGCCAGGGCTGTCATATATATACATATGTATATGTCTGAAATGGCTCTTACCTGCCTATAGGGCTAGATTTTTAAAGATTTTTATCTGCAGATAGAGAACTTGATGGGAATGGAACACTGAAAATGGCAGTGGGAACCAATATACCTCTATAGGTTGTGAACATGTTTGGAAATTCTTTTAAGTAGCATTCTTTACCCATATTAGTTCCTTCTTCATCACATGTTTATTTACAAATTCTTTACTAGTATTGGATTTCATAATTGAAACAAATAGTATTTAAGAAATAATAGTAATGGAAATAATATTTGCTCATCTTGTAAGTATTTTCAAATACTGATGGAATTTATTAATTTTTTGTAGTAAATGTAGAATTAAAATTTACTGATAGGGGAGGAAAAAAGTAATTTTGCTTGTAATCCCCACAAAGACATTATAATAACTTACTGTATCTGGATGTATGTGCATAAAGGAAAGATAGGGTTTGCCTCATTTCATAGGGATGATTCTGTTTTGAATTGTCTTGCATACATCTAGTGTGCCAGGGGCATCCTGGGAGCTAATCAACACCTGTAAATCTCACAAAAAATAATGATTCAAGTTTATAAGATATTCTTGTTGACTTTGGCCCAGTTTGCACTTAGATTTTACAAATGGATGAAGATATACCAGAGGAGACAGAGTTTATTCCTGCAAAGTGTTCATGGGCTAAACTCCTTCCTTGAACAGAATAGAAATATACTTTATGGAAAGTATAACTGCATCTATTCTACAGGTCTAAATTTTTAAGCTTAATAGTAAAAACAAAGAGGTCAGAAAAGAAGGAGCAAAGTCACTTGCCGTGACACAGCAGAGGAGCTAGAGGAAGCTGCTCTGAGTCTAAAACACCACCATGTTCTAAATGCACAGCGATGGCAAGTAACGGACAATACCCATTTGAATCTTCCAGAACACCCACACAAGCGTCAAAGTGGCACCAAGGGCTAAAATCTGATCAAAGATTTAGAACAAGGACCCAGGGAGCTTTCAGAGGACTGTTTTAATGCCACTCTCTGCTCAACCCCCTTTCCCAGTTGCAAAACATTGAAGAGAAGATGATCCATCTCACTGGGGGAGGACTGCAGATTTCCTCCAGCTGTAGTGGAGAGAGCAATGTAAAGTATCCCAGAGAGGTATCAGGACTTCCTCCACTGATGCCCATGAAAACCAGCTCTGTTCGGCTACCCTGAGAGGAGCATTAGTAATCAGCCTACAGATACTATGACATCTGGATATATTACCCAACAGACAGACGTGTCTCTTTTCAATGTTCTTTTAAACCTCCCTAAAACCTTACTAAAACCTGGGACAATGGATGTCCATGTATACCAAGTTCAGGTATGTAGAGCAGAAGGATCGTTTAGCTGTGTACAAAAAAGGCACACCCACAAGGGTATCCAAGGAGGAAAAGACAAGAGCGTGGCAACCTGGAAAGCTAATCACTTATCTCAGGTTTTTATGGGCTCTGCTGAGTTTGACCTCTCAGCGTTAGCAATTGGTTGGACGATGTAACTAGGAAGAGGGGAAATGTTCCTGTCCCATCTATCACATGACAAGGAGGCTTCTTACAGCTCCCCTTCAGCACCTAAATCAGGACATCTGCAGCACCTACCCTCCCTTAAAGATATGACTGTTCAGAAGCATCAGCGGGTTTCATGGTTGCAGTGGCTCATTGCAGGAAGTAAATTAATAGGGAAAACAGCTGAAAAGGTGATTAAAAAAAAAAAATTAGAAAAAATAGCAGTCTTAATATCTTAGACCACATATTTGCACTCCATTCTTGTAACAAAGACATGATGAGCTTGCGCGCGCGCACACGCTCATGCTTATTCTATGCTTTTTCGCCTCATCTGGCAGCCGCTTTCCGGTCCAGCAGACACTAACATCTAATGAGTCAAACTTCCCATTTTCAGACTAATCAGTCGGCTGCACTAATTGCAAATGCAAATATGCAAATTTATATTAATTAATTACTCTGCTAATTAGTTCTGCGGTCTTTTTGGGGTAATAAATCATTGTGCAGTGGAAGGGAAACACGTCCTGTCCCATTTCACTCCACATAAAAATTTAATGTACTCATTGAAGAAAATATATAAAAAAACCCCTTGATTCTGATAGCTCTGCTTCTACTGATGAGTCCCCTACAGAAAGGTATGATTGTAAGAAGGCTTTCACATCTCCAGCAAATGCCATCACTAAGGTGCCTGTTAGCAATTTAATTATCACATTATGAGCTCTAGGAAAAGCCAGTTTGCTGTGCTGCAGGCTGTGACTCTGAGCTCCATAGTTCACACATTTTGCAGCAAACACTGTTTATACATACATGAAAGATAATCTGGAGGAAAGCATTCAGTTTGCTCTACCTGAATAGACTGCTAAAGCTTGCACTCAAACCCTAGGAAGCTGAGTCTGCTAGAACCATCAGGACTATATACGCTTTAGACCTGCAACCTCACTAGGCCATGTTTGAGTGGGTTGCCAGGAAAAATGAAGAGTAGCTGAAAAAGAAACTGCTTGTAGAGCCCTTCCCTGGCCTTTAATTTTACTTTGGCTCTGATCTATTTTAACTGGGAACTTGAGGATCCACAGCCAGCACATCTCCCTTGCACCTCTCATCTCCCCAGCACACCCCAGGAATAGAGAGGGTCACTCCACTGCCCCCCTGCTGTTGGACTGCCCAGCTTCAGGGGATCTGTGGTCTTCCTTCCCCATGCTGAAGACCGAAAAGTGCAGTGAGGAGGGTGGCATGCTGGTAGAGGCTCAGATGCCAAAGCCCGACAGAGTGTGGAGGTCACTGTATCTACATCTTCCTCCTTGCAGAACAGAAGAACATCCCCATATCATAACAAACGCAACAGCACCTGTCTGCAGAAAGACGGCCACTGAGTCCCCTCGTTGTATGGATCTACACAAAGTCACACCAATACTGTGGTGCACAGTGCACCACAGGCATCCTAGGAGCCGAAGTCTTTCCCAAGAGCTTTAGAAAGACATTAAGCAAAGTGCATCCTCTTATCTTACACAAGTTAAGGCTAACTAGAAATGCAGCACATCCCACTGCTCTCAGAAGGTTTCTTCATCCTCCACTTGCTACTTTTCACTATTACATACCATAATTTCAATAAATGTGAAACATTCACAGAGCATTCTCTGTAGAGTCTGAATATGATCAAGTGGGTTAATCTGCCTCATAGAGACAGGCTAAAAACCAGATAAAGATGTTATATGTCAACAGAGCTCTTCTTGTATCTCTGAGATTCAGGCATCTAAAGAGTCCACCAATATTAATAGAATAATTTTAAAAAACAGTAACAAATATTTTGCTTTATACTTGAAATTACTTGGTTTAAATTAAAACAATAAGTGGGGTTTACAGGTGATTAAATTCCAAGAGCCTTTATCATGCTAGGTTTAACCAGAACTTGAGCTGTATATTTTTCTCACAGTTTAGAATGATAGGATAGCTTCTTTCTTATTTATTTTTCTTTCCTACCCACACACTGGAATAAAACAATGCTGAACTGATAATCTGAAGTCCTGTGACTTAGGTTCTGGGAAACAGAGGAAACTAAACCATCTTAAATTAAACAGAGAGTTTAACAGCCAAAGATTACATTTGTTTTTAGAAATTGCCATCTTTGCTTGAAATACTAGCATACACTGATGGCTAAGCCATTTAACAGCACACAAATTCAAATACTAATCTAAAACAAATCAGTTTTGTGATCTTTCTGGGTCTGCAGGATCCTGCAGTTACAAGGGATTCCAATTATTTACTACAGAGCACAGTCCCCCCCCACCTGCTGCGATTTTTGCCTGATATTAAAAAACAAGCTTTTTACTTTTTTTCTTAAAACCCTACAAGTTTTCAGAGATTAATGCATGAAGATTCTGACAACACTCCACAAGTAACTCTTTAGTAATGAAGAGGTACGAGATGGTGATGGGACTTTGTTCTGGTTGTCTGTAGTGTTCATTTAAGAGTTACGTTTAAATCATAATTGCGCTGGGACACGAGATATAACTTAAGATATTTGACAAAGCCTCTAGGCCCTTTGATGGGTTAGCTTCAATTAGACAGATTCAACAGCACATGCATATTTTGCAAACTGCAGTAGGCTTCTTCACGGCAGGCACTGGAAACAAAATTATCTCTTTTTTTGATTGTCTTCATAATATAGCTAAGAAAGTTTTGCAAATACTTATTTATGAAGGATATTGTCTTGATTCAGAATACTTAGAGTAGAAAAGTGATGCTAATAAAAATTCCATCATGATAGTCTGTGTTTATTCCCTTTCAGTTACTTCTGGCTGATATTTATTCTCCTGTCAGGGCTGTGAAATTAAGGCTTTTCTTAACATATAGGACAGCAAGACCCATTTGGCAATCAAGATGAAACCCAGATGAGTGTTAAGATTGACAGTGTTTTCACCCTTATAATTAGCTATTCACACAAATGGGGTTTTAGTTTGCACTTCTGCTTGGAACATGGCACTTCCTCATACAGAGAGCAGCATTCACATGTTAACATTTTCACTTTTGTTTTTTGTTGGCAAGTAAACCAGTGTACTTGCTATTGACTTCTGTTAGCTTTTTGCTATATATTATTCACTACTTATTAGTATCCTATTTAAGAAGAATTGAATGTGAGCAAAGCACGAACAAGAACTACAGTGATGCCCCTTTCCTTTGCTCTGCTCTGGAGGAGGATGTCACCTAGCTATTGTCACTCTGCTAATGCCAGGTGAATGCTTTCCGCACATAGTGCTGGGGAGTCTCTTCTTTTAAGGGTTAACGACCCCCCTCCCTTGCTGAGGGAAGGACGGGTGGCCCCAGAGCAACAGAATACGTACCACGCCGAGCTAATTTGCAGCCTTGTCCTCGGTTGTGCACTGACTCAGTGATGTCTGGAGGAAGGGCGCACAAGTAGGAAACCTTATGGCAGTACAGCAGCCGTTGCCAGAAATTTATCAAGGATCGTGATGGGTTCTGAACAAGGTCCTGTTCATTCTAAATTGAGAAATAAAAGGCTCAGTGGTGGAAAAGGAGGCAAAAGGATGGCGAAAATGTCGCTGTTTTGCTAAATCTGAGATGCGGCTGATTTGCTCGTACATATTAAGAGTTTTAAACAGAAAAAAGACAAAATAAAGCATCCTAAATGGACTACGCTCAATATGCACTTAGGCTAGAGAGCTCACTGCAAGAAGAAGTGGATTTTGGAAATGTATGTTTGCAAAAAGGAATTGATATGCATATCGGAGTTACCATAATTAATTACAATAACGTTTTTGGGTCATGCTTCAGAGCTCACAGAATTCAGCAACTGTTAGAGAATGGGCTGAGACTTAACAAGGGTAATGTCTTTTTAACCTTCATGTACACACTTTAGGGGTCTCTCTTCAGCAATGGCTATTGCCAGAAAATAAATATGAGATGAGACCAATCTTAGGTCTGAACAAATAGGAACAATTCCTGTGTTTTCAGCTGTGGACTATATCCCTACATAGCCCTTTCTCTTATGGGAATGGTTGGCTTTTGGCAGTTGATTTAGCCTCTTTCCTAATTCTCTCTAAGGCTAGAATAAAAAGGAGATGAAAATTAAAATAAGGAAAACTTGATCGCTTGAGCAAAAGAGGTGACATAATACACAAGGTCTTTTGCACCAGACAAATTAATTAATATTGCTTATCTCTTTAAAAACAATTGCATCTACAATGGACAAGAGGACAACTATTGGGCTGGATTAAAATGAAAATTACATATAAAATCACTGGGGGAAAAAAAGGAGAACAGACTAATGGTGGAGAAAGGCACAGAGAAGCCCTAAAGGCAAACAATAGAATGAATAAGTATGGTAACTGCAAACCACCTAAGCAAAAAATAAAAATAACGATTGAGGAAATAGCAGTAAAATGGGAACATCATTTGTCTATACCAAAGCTCCACAACCGCAGCTCATTGCCTCCAGGCGCTCCAAGCACAAGCATGCCTTCTCACCCAAGTGGTAAGATATCCAGAGAGGCAAATCGAGACTGCTGCTCATCTCTCTCAGAGGAGGAGAGCGATGCCACCTTCTCTGCTCCAACATCAATGCAGCACCACCACCATAGCTCAGAGAGGGCAGCTGCGTGAGGAACAGGACTTGAGATTAGGCCAAGTGGATATAGCAATGTATAGCAACAGTGGGAGTCCTGGGTTCAGATGCTACAATTGCAGCTGCCCAGGAAGGCAGCAACAAGAAGCATCTCTGATGCCAATCAAGGTGTGAAGCAGGTCAGTGCTTCAGGGACAGGGACTTCCACTGGTGCAGGTCAGGAAAACGAAACTGAAACACCACATCCCTACTGGAGATAAAAAGGTCTGGCTTACTCTCTTTTATTTTGAGGTCCTTTGCTCACCTCTACTGGGGGATACTTCACCGTACTACACTGAGGCAGAAACACTAAGCCTGGCATATGACAGGTTAAAATGGAGTTGTGGCTGCAAGACACACTGAAATAGTTAAAAATAATCCAAAATCAGAATATTCTTCCAGTGAGTTATCCCAAAATTTCAGTATTTTCTATCCTAGCCATGATGAAATGTTGCAGTATTTGGTTGATATACTTCCTAACAGTATTTTCAACTGAAAAACCATATTTAAATTTAAGACGCTGAACCTTTTCAGCTTTGATGTACAAAGTAGGAAACAACAGCTCATTGCCAGACACTTAGAAGAGAGAAACATCTTTTTCTCCAACAGACACTTGGTGTCATGGGAGATTTCCTCAGGAGCAAGCACCCCCTGAAGCCACATCTTCCTACCCTGGTTGCACATCACTATACAGAGGGATGGTCATTCAGAGGCAGAGTTGCACTGTGCCCTGGAAAACATGTTATGGCCACAGAAAAAAAGCCATGAAAGAGAACTGGGGCCACACAACAGCTCCCATGACCCAGCATGTCTTCTAGGACAGGACACACTGACGTTTAACTGACTAGAGAAATATACATTTTGGGGCAGCCCAAGGAACAGGTTATTCCTGTTGGGATTTATTGACTCCACAAAGGACTGGTTTTGGCTTTCTGAGTAGACAGTCAACAGACTTCGCTAATGATGAAACATGGCCAAGAAAATTCTGGTTTGTGAAGACAGCTTTATCACAAGAAACTTTTTCTGTCAAAGGCTTTCCAAGCAGCTCTAATCTTGACCCTGCAGAGACTTACAGTGGAATTCAATTCATCTAACAACAGCCACAAAAAAAAGTGTCCTAAGTGGGTTGTCTAACACATACACAGAGTTGGTGGAAAGAAGTAGAAGGTGATTCACTGCACATAGTTTAAACATCCCAGGAGAAGACGGTGCCTCCTCTTCCCACTTTCTAAAAGCAAGTTTGGGCAGTTGGCTTTCACTCCGGCAGCTACTGAGCAGTAAGCTGGGGGTATGTGAGTCATTGCATGACTTCACATGTACATGCACGGCTGTTATTCATCTCCCATCTAATGCAGTGCTGAGTGAAATCTGCCTGGAGCTCAGCTCATTGAAAAGCCCCTACCCTCACTGTCATCCTCAGCATCATCTTGGTTGCATATTTCTGCCTGGACAAAAGTGAAATAATTCTTTAGACTGTGTAAGAGTAAGCGGCAAAGACCTGCAGCTATGGCGTGAAATATGTGGCTGAGAGCAAAGGTTGCAGCAGCCTAAGATGAACAGGAATCTCTTTTCACTCCCTAGTTGGAAATCTCTCACTGAAAATGAGACTGATGGATTTGGAGCAAAAATCTGATGGGATTTTAAATGTCCTAGTGGTCTCAAGTAGGCTTGAGCACTTTGCCTACAGCATTTAGGCAGCTCAAAATCGAAACCTTGAAATGAGTGTACTAGTACTTAAAGAAAGAAAAGAAGACCTACAGCCAATAAAAATCCCTAAAAAAAAATTAAAAAAAGAAATCAACTATGTTTTGGGGAGAATTCTTACATGTCTAAAAAGGCTTTAGTTGGGAGAAAAGATTTTTTTGGTTCTGTTAACTAATGACTAATTTTTATTTCTCATTTGGATTACTCTCTAATGTAAAGAGCAGAGAGCAAAATGGTTAACATTCACTATCTAACTTAGAGAAAGACTGAACTAACATGCTGGCTTTCAGTTAGATAATTTTTTCTCAGTTAATTTATTTTACTGTATCTTAATTAGTTGTTTGTTGTTTTTTTTTAGTGTTCTACTTTTCCAGAATCAAATGTTAGCCTTGAGCAGTAATAGGATAGGAACTATGAAGGTTAAGTTTGTAGCCAATTCTTAAATCCCTTTTCCTCTATAAAGCATGCAAATTCACACCTTTTTTTCTGCAAGAGCACAGACAGAGATATGTGTCATATTCAACTATAGCTTTACAATAAACAGAAGTTAAATAAAGCATTAGTGTACAAGATGATATTTGACCAAAGCAAAAATTTCTTGACCCCACACAAGGTGCAGTTTAAACATCTGACTTCCTTGAAAATGAATAATCCAGTTTCTCTGGAAGAGAAGAGGCAGCCCAGTCAGATCTGGATGGATTTTGTCAGACTGTGAACTAGCAGTGCTGTAAATAGAGAAATAATTGAGCTAGATCAGGGTGGAGAGGAACAGACAAATGTTTACGCTGTGCTGCATGACCAACAGCATCACTGACCTTTCTTCTTTCCTGCTCTGCCCTAAGTCTATCCTCTTCTGGCTCACACCACTATTGCCACAGATAAATAATAATCAGCACCATCACTCTTGCCATTATCTATCACCAGTGAGAGATTTCAGAAGGCAATTGGCCCAGCTGGAGAAAACATCAAAGTAAAATATATTTGTACCTAGGAAACGTTATGTTTGTACTTGGGACTTGGACGCATCAGGTTTTCGCACACTCCTCTAGCCACCTGAGCACCCTTTTTTCCTAATCGCTTGCAGATATAAATTGGGCTCTGTGTGCATGGTAGCAGCGTACATGGAATTCACAGCAATATTCACAGCATCCACCTCTGGGAACTTGTCCCTTATGGTTTCATTCAGGAACAGATGTTTTAAGTACGTAGTTTGAATAGAAGTTTCATTATTTTCCTTCGAGGTTGAAAAATAAAATTGTTTTGCTCCATAAACTTCTCACCACTTAAAAGTTAGAACTAGGTCGATGGGAAGGGCATGTGGGTGAGTGGGTTAGATACAGAGACCAAAAGTTGCTGAGCTCTCACTGTGTTTCCCACTGTATATTTGACTCACCACAGGAACTTGAGATAGCTCCTCTGCCTATGAAGCACTGATATGAACTCACTGAACCAGCAGGCACTGAAGCTTAATTTCACTATCTACAGTGCTGTGAAATCTTTATTTGCCGTGTGCTGTAAGAAGTGCAAAGTAACTTCCACAATACCAAAAGTAAAAGCAAGTAAAGGGAATTTGTCTTGCACATTTCCAATAAGAAGTCTTTGGTGCTTTGAGTATCTTTTCTAGCCACCAATGGGATTTCGTCATTTTAATAGCAACATACGAAAAAACCTCCCAAGTTTTTATTCTGCAGTGCTACTTGTGTGCACAAACAGTTATTAACTTTGCATCAACATCTCCATGGACTAAACAGTCCCTAAGTACACATTGACAGCACGGATCGTTATGGTTATGGACCCTTAACATTTCAAATGGGAGGGGAGGGAGGTTGTGTGTGTGTGCATTCATCTCCTTGCTCCCTCTCTTTCACAAACTATAAGGTTTAATAGCGATTAACACTAGACCACAGCACTTCTAAATTAACGATAGCCCTGCCAATTCTAATTGGTATTCTAATTAGTCTGACAATTCTACTAATTAAGAACATTAAACTTTTTAACAAAGGCTATCTTTTTTGTGTTGTGTTTGGCAAAATGGAATCTAGGGTATAAGGGAACCTGAACTGCTACTTCAGAGAATTGCTCATGATTAAATTAAAAGGAACAAAAAAAAAAAAAGACTTAGGGAGCAGTAGAAACATTTATCTATGGCAGTTCAATAACAAGATTAGGCTATCTTGGTTATAGGCTATAGCAAATGATAGAGAAATAGATTAATAAAATGAAAACTGTAAATCCAGAATACACGGCAAGAAGAGGTTTGCCTTTTGCAAATCCTGATTTACAGAGAAATTCCTTTGTCTGGAGAAAGCTCACATTACTAAATTTGCTTTCCTTCAGATATGAAACAAAAGCAAAGAAAAAAAAAATGTTCCCCAATGCCAAATTTACAGTACGTATTTGTTTCATATCAAGCAAAATGTCTCATTTTGGGGGGTGGGGGGGAAAGCTCCGTTTTTGATTTTATATAGTAGATGTGATTTTGAAAATAAGTATCCTTTTGAATCCCTTTGAAATGAATTAAAGACCTGACTTTCCTAAGTGCCTTATTCCCTGAATGAAATTTCATTGTAATGCACTTTTAATACATAAAGTTCTATGCCAAAAAGTAATACACAATCTTTGAAAGAAAACATCTTCCATTTTCTGCCACTTCATGTCGCAAGGTCAAACTGCAAATACCTTGTTCATAATCCCTATTTCTGTTTCCACGGGAGTCAGAGCAATTGCACAGACTTTTTGCAAGAGAACTCATTGATGTCAGTTGGTGCCGCAAGAAGCAAATGCACAACAGACTGAATGGAAAGCAAGAGAAAGCAATATTTACTCCAAACTCCACCAACCTGCACCTTGTAGATTTTACTCTTCGAACACCCAGCCTTCAAGGCATAGTGCAGGAACTCTGCATCTCTCAGGATTTGGTCCCATGCTGTAACACCAAGTGTATTTACTCCATCACTTCCCCAAATGGTTATTGCACTGCCTGTATTCACACTGTTCAAGGGCTTAGAGGTACAGGGAGAGACAGCTATTCCAGTCACCATCTGCTGGTGACAGCAAATGTTCTCCACATGGCTGTCTTCAAAATTCATAGCAAAGTACCCTTTTGAGATAAATTTTACCTAGATGGCTTTTTACGTAGTGAGATGCCTTACAGGTCCAAATGCAGAAGGCAGGAGCCAGCAGTCCTCTCTAGGCAGAAAGTGCACTTCAAATTTCGACCCAAGCCACACATAAAACTCCTGAACACAAGAACAAGTCCCTAAACATACTACAGTATGTTCTTCAGAATGCATATCTTTTAATACTTTGTAAAGTGCGTATTTTTTTTCTCTCCTGGTCACACTGCAGTAATAATAAATCAAACTGCAATAAGCACCTCCCCAAAAATAGCAACTGAATTAAATATGATCATAAAGAATCCAAAATAAGGCAAAATACATACTGGCTGACACTACAAACAATGTCATGGGGAAAAAAAAGTAATATAAAAAGATTCCTAACTTGCAAAACTCTATCCATATTCAGTACTGTTTCTGCTGGCTACCGCTTTAGCAATTTGCAAACTATGCCCTGTATGACCTTTTCCCAGTACTTCAAGAGCTTTAAGAGTCAGGCCCCCCCGTAAGGCCACTCAAGCCAGATAAAAAGCCAGCTTATACAGCAACTAGCACTACAGAGGGAAAACACAAGCAGGATTCGGGCTCGGCAAGCCACGCTCCCTTCTTAGGAAAGGTAATTTGGCCAGGAAAGAAGGCTTTTTGCCAAACTTCCAGGTGCATTCTGACCATGCTTGCTTTAAACTATTTGGGGATTCAAACCACTCCTCAGCCAGACCAAGGACTGAAATGAAAACTCTGGGCTGCCAAAAGATACTACTTGCTTTCCTTTACATACTCTGTAAGGTGAGACTGCTTTGCAGAGCAGTTACCTCCAAAAACAACACTGTGTGCTCAAGGCTGTGGCATGAAGCACCGATTTTCATGATGCCTAGTGGCTGAGGAAGCTGACAAACTGTAGAGCTTACACAACTCCTTAGAGATTACACAGATATAAGAGATGGAAAGAGAGATTGCTGAAACTACTGTTTACTCCAGCTAATACTTGAATACATGATAACCTCACCTCTCTTTATGGCAGACCATATACTCATGTTGATTTTGGCAAATTTTATTGACTACTGTTAGACAACGCTGCTTCTGAGAGGATCTTTCCAAAAAGGTCTAAGCAGCATAAGCAAAACCCTCTCTTGAGCTTTACTTCTTTCAGTTGTGTACTTGACTAGATGGGAACTATTGCTCTATTAATCTTCTCCTCTTTACTCTTGTCCTCAGAAAATTAGGAGGCTTGCAGTGGGAATTTAAGGAATTTACAGTTTACAACATCAGTGTGTCCGCTTGCCCAGGAAATTTGGTGAAAAACACATTAAAACAGGTTTTTATAAAGATAAGAAACATCAGTTACTCTAAAAGTAGATCTGCAGCTAGAAGTAATAGAGTTGTTCATGCATCACTGAAAAAAAAATGTTCTTTAAACATCAATTTCCCAAAATGATTTTGGAAAAAGATCATTACAGCCCAATCTGAATTCAGCACCATTTTACAGCTGAGCTGAAATTGGCTGTGCCTTTCACTTTCTCAGAAGCTTGGGGATTGAATCCAGAAAACAGATTTATAAAATCCTGTTCTATTTGCGGTCAAATTCTGTCACCAAATCTCCTGAACTGTCAGGGGAAAATTAATCTTTAAGGGCAAAACACCTTAAATGACCCAGCTCCTACTCTCAGCAGTGACAAACTTTCTCCACGTTGAGGTAAAATGTGATGGTCAAGATCCTCCGAAGTGGTTTGCTGTCCATCTTCCACTGCCTTCAAATCAGTGAAGATGCATATAGTTTTGTGTAACAGGAAAAAGCACAGAGGCTAGAGGATCCAGTGACTGTACATTTCACATAATCTTCTTCTGAGAATAATTCTGTAGTGCTTATCAAATAGACATTGGGCTCTTGATTACTCCTGATGTTTGCATCGAGTGCCTCCCTTTTCCTCCTGGAAAGTAGCATTATCCTGCTTCATGGGAGTGTTATAAAGGAAAACATTTAATTCTGGCATTGGCTTACTTTTTTTTATTTGGGGGTTTTTTTGGTTGGTTAGTTTTTAACCCAAAGTTACCTTTCTTTTCAATAAGATAAGATCTCTGGTAAGGTTTTAAGTACACACTATGACATGTTGCAGATGCTGGTTGGCAATCACAGGTGCTAGGAGTTGTCAAAAGCGTAACACAGGTTTGGGAAAGTAAGGAAAACCATAGTTGATTAACAGCTTGGGATGCCTGACTGCGCAGCTTTTCTGCTTTTTGAATGGAAAATTTACTTATCTTCCTCAGACCAGTATCTCAGGAAGAGCCCTGTCCAAGGAGGGTTATAAATTCTGATAATTCAGAAGGCAAACCAAAAGGAGCAGATATTCCCATTACAGTAAGCCTGAGTCATCCTGCCCCATACTTCAAATCATTTCATAGGAACAAGCCCTTCAGCCGAGCTGTGCTGTTAAGAAACTTCCTGCATATTAGTACATAAAGAGAATAGAGGTTTCGTAGTCAGCTGTAGCTCTAGCATTTCCTACGTTCAGCTACTTGACTTCTTGACTTCGACAATGTGCTTTCAAAATTAGTTTAAAGGAATTGTTATTTATAAGGTCTTTTCTTCCCCCAAACTGTTCAGGCATTATTTCAGCACGCTGCTAAAGTTTTCCTGAGGAGTGCACAAAAGAGAAACGAAATGGTGATTTTTAGTTAGGAGCTTACAGCTCACCTGAACCTGGATAAAATTTCACGGGGGTAAAGAAAAGTCATTTCTCTAGCCTGAGGGCTTTCTCCCTGCTGAGTTTCAAAGGTCTGCTGCAACTAATGGAAATGTCAGTTTCTCATGAAGTTTGCAAGCATCTCTTATGAGGTTCCCCTTACAAAACATCCTATAATTTCTTGGGAGGGAACTGTCCACCAGAAGTTGACATCACTTTTGGATTTAATGTTGCACTTCTGTCAAGTCAGTGTTAACTTCCCTGTTTTCTTGTGCCTCGCATTTAATTTAAAGCAAGTCTTAAGAAAACTGCTCATCTCAGTGTGTGCTTTCTGTAAGGTCATTCTGCTCCTCTAACTGAATTGGTGTCAGTGCCACAAGTTCAGAGATGCCACCACTTCCCAGAGGGTCATTGCCCCATCACCACCCCACCACACAAGGCTCAGCACAGTGTTTCTTCCCATGCAACAGATAATCTTCTCATAGGGAGAAGATTGCAGGAAGGGAGAAAAAGTATCAGGAACATCCAGCTGCGTGATCTAGAGAGAGCATCCCATCAGGTGCTTCTTGCTCGGCAAGAGTTGTAATGGGGAGAGGAAAGCAAACCATAAACCTCGGAGATTTTGTAAGGAAGAAATGCCTTGGTTTACAGAAGAGAAAGCATACATCATATCCATGGGGTCTGCTTATAAGGGGAAGCAGCACAGGGCTCTCCTGGAGTCGTGCACACCCACACTAACTCTAGAGGGGACTGGCGGCAAGGTCCATCCCCAAAACCATGATTTGATGGGGACAGAGACATTCTCAAAATGGAAACACGGAGGAAGCATGCCTGTGAATCACTGTAGGCACCGGCAGAATAAAGAGAGGAAAAAAGCAGCATCACTAACTAGCTGTTTGGCAGAGATTGCCATTAAAGAGTAGACATTGATCAGCAGCATCAGGGTGTGTGCTACAGCTAAAAGTCCCTGCTGCAGCCTCTAAAAGCTAACTCACTGCTCTCAGAGCATCCTCAAGGTAGGGTAGCAGACAGTGTGACATCCCCAGTCACCAAGTATGAATAAAATAAAGAAGTTACTCAGATGTACCATAGGGTTGCTTCACACCACAAAGCAATAAGAATGATCTTAATGCCCTGCAATTTCAAGAAGCGGCACAGCTTCATGACTGGTCTGACTAGAGCACTTTTCCCCAGAGAAAGAAGTACCATAAATCCCATATTGCTGCATGGTACATATCACCTCTTCATCTGGTAATAAAACTTTCAGGCTATTCTGTGCCATTGCTTTTCTAGGTGTAATACCTTTGAGTAATTTTTTAAAAAATTCATTTTCCATCTTAAGATTATTTGGTTCCACCCTCTCTCAACTCATTAATAGTAAGTGTAAGCCAGGAGTTGCTCAAAACTAATAAGATTATGCCAAATGTATGTTATATCTAAATTAGACCCATTCTAGTCATGTGTTTCAGAAATCTTAGAGGAATTTCTGGTCACAAACTCATTTTTGGTTAACCGTAAGCAATTAGTATTAGAGACCATTTTCAGATTCTAAATTCATGTTTTACTATAGCAACTCCCATTAAAATAGAGTAACTAACCCCTCTGCAGCTCTTTCGCATTTGTCCCTAACAGCCTATTCAAAACACAAAACTAAGGATGTCTGATTGGAGCAAGAAGTACCTCCTCATTATGGGGGGCTTAGAGCAGAGCACGTTTATAATATTTTGCAGCATTAGCAGATGGGTTAAAAAAAACCACAACACATTTTCAAATTGAACTCTTGAGCTAATGTAGGTTATTTCTCTGAAGCTGGGGGTCCTTATTAGTGCCGTCTTTAATCTCCCCTGGGAGAAGGATATATATCCCTGAACATCAGCTTAGCACTGGTGGGAGAGGGCTTAGTCAACTTGATGAGAACATCAAGTTCCCCTCACAAAGCAGTCCATAGTCCATGGCAGCATACTGGGAACACAAAGAGGCAGAAAAGAGCCGGGTCGCCCCTGAACAGGGATACACATCACTTCAGTCCATAGTGTGCTATCTGCACACAGAGCAGGCACCTGGCATATGGCATATTGGTCTTGGTTCCACCCCCCTCCCTGACAACTTCTGTAGGGACACAGTCCTGCCTTCACCAGGGGTCCCAGTTCTGCTCAGTCTGAAACTCGCTGGGGCTGACTGACTAAAGCCCTGCACAAGACACCATCCTCTTTTGTTCTATTTTTGTAAAAGAAAAATAAAAATGAAAATGAAAAAAGCCCCAAACAAACTAAAACCAAACCCCAAAAACCACACAAAAGAAAAAACCCCAAACAGGTATTCCCATCTCCTCCTGAGCTCCAAACTCAACTGGAGCCTAGAGCCAGGAGCCACTGTTTTTCGTACTGTCACCCAGGTATTTGCCCCCTGTGGTCTGGCTTTGGAATTTGGGATGTACTAGCCATATGTTTTCCTTCAGTCTCGCTCCCAAGGCAGCAGAGGTACCTGCCAAGGGAAGCTAAGAGTCCAACCCTGCTGCAGGCTCACCGTTGGGCTCTGGCACAGACACCCAACACTGGAGCCTGCCTAGAGGTGAGCAGGTTTGGAGAGGGTATTTCTGGTCCTCCCCTGGTGCTTGGGCTGTGCATGCAGGTGCTATGGCAGGAAGGCAAACACATTCCAGGTCACGAGTGAGGAACAGGGAGTTTGAATTGCAGGATTGTTACCTTACACTCACAAAGAACAGAGTTGCCGGGATGTTTTGTGCTTCTATTAGAAAGATAAGGAAATAAAGCAGAAAAAAAGATTTAGCTAACGCCCACTTCTTAACAGTCCCACGCTGGCCACAAGGTCCCATTGCTACCAGCTTATGACCCAGACTACCACACACCAAACTGGTCCTGAGCAAACTTCATTAGTTCCTCAATTCTAATGCAGCTCTCCAGTTTCAGCAAAACTGGGAGATATGGGCCAGTTGGGAGAGGATGATGAAAAAATTAAACATAAAAAAAACCTTAAAGGGAGAAAAAAATAAAACAGTAGCGACATTCCCTGGGGATCTGATGAGAGCGCACTGAAGTTACTGGAAGGACTCCCATTAATTGCACTACAGTTTGGGTCAGTGTCCCTGACGCACCACAGAGGTTCTGCAGTCCTTTGAACTCGATATTATTTCAGTGGATCTATTAATGTTTGGCTCTGTTAAATGTATTATGATAATACTGCATTGGAAATAGAGTCACTTATGATTCAAAACTATACAGCCTGGGCACAGGAAAAAAAATTGTAGTATGTGTTCAGTAACATATTTGTTGCTGTGCAGCCGTTCTATAGAGTGCATTTAACTGTGTTTTGTGTATTATTCTTAACATGCATTCACAGTAGACAGCAAAGCAGCAGTTATGGGGTATGCTGTGAATGCATATTAACAGCAGTACACATTTGCATATCATGGATCCATAATACAAAATGCGTAGTAAAATCCTTATGAAAAGTTATTATGCATGCACAGTAGAGGCTTTTTAAACCTTGATATCTCAGCTATTTTGTTTCTCCACTATTTATTTGAAAATATTAAAAAGGTCAAATGATGGATTAAGAATCTGCAAAAATGTAATGTTACTACTACAGAGGGAATCCTTCAACACAAACCAATTCATTTATTTGGTTTTTAGTAGGAGTATAAAAGCCGTTGAAAAAGGCATTTTACAATAATATTTGAAGAGTTTTAACAAATCCCACCTACTTCAGCAATAAAAAAAGGACAGAGGAAATATTTGTATTAAAGTGTAGTTTGGAGGCTGTGTGATATGACTGGAAATTTTGATGGTCCTTTGCTTAATACAAGGCCACTACAATGTCAACCTTTCCTTCAATTTCTCGTAGTATTTTTAGTATGCATTGAACCAGGGTTTGGTTCCTCAGGACTTTGCATATTTAGATGATTGTGCACTGTATAATACTCTGAATATGCAAAATCCTTGAAAAGGTTGACAACCCTTAGGACCTTCCACAATATAAATCTTAATACATAAATTCCTATCGAGAATAATGGGATTCTACCCTCCCCTCTGTTACACAGATTGTGATATTTGGGATAAAATGAAACAAATGTTACAAATAATACAGCTCTTGCTCCTTTCGAATAGTTGTCACTGAAGTTTTAGCATCTTTGTCACTTCAAATACATTTGCCTTAAAACTAAAAATTAAAAAAAAAGGAAGGAGAAAATTAAATAAAAAGGCCTGAGCTCCATAAGGAATGAATGAGCCAATATGTCTCACTTCTGTAAAGAAAAGAGAAATACAAAGTTTGGTTCGGGGGCTTTTTTTTTTTTCCTCTTTTTTCAATGAAAGGCTCTAAAATCATTGAGCATATACATGTAGATCTACAGAACATGCTCTCCCCACACACACGCGTTGCTCTGATGCTGCCTCATTTTTTGTTCCCCCCTCTAAGCAAAAAAAAAAAAAAAAAAAAAAAAAAAAATTATGCCCAAACAGATTTAAATGAAACTTTGTGACAACAAAATAATTGGATCGGGGCTGAAAACATTAATGCCAAGCTTGGGCCCAATGCGAATTAAAGCAGATGAGTTATAAACCCTTCAAAACCAGGATTTATAATGGAAACGCTGACACAGACCCATAACAATAGCAGCTCTGCCAGGGATTATTTTAATACTAAAAGCATACTCGGTCACTGACTTTTTAAAAACACAGATTACTCAGTCACTAAAAAGCAGTGATACGCGATAATAATGAAAGCAAAGTTTAAAATGAAATGAATTTGTTTTTAAGATGACATATCATCCCTCCTGAAACTCTCTTGATAGCCCTTATATGTGACACACCACTCCTTAAATAAAAGCAACCCACAAACCCCAAACACACCAAGGTGGAGTTTGCCATAAGCTCCATGGCATGGCTGAGCCGAGAGGCTTTGTCAGCTTCATTTAACAGTTTCTTGCCTGTGGAAAGAGACAAAAGGGTTAAGGGAGGAAGAGCAGGGAGTACAGGAGAGGCAGCTGACGAGGAAAAACAAGGACATGAAGAAAGAAGCAGCCAGGGAGGCAAATGGAAGGGCAGGGGGAGATTTTTAGGAGGAGGAAGAGCGTGTTTCCAAAGGAAATAACTCAGTTTTTAAAGAGATTTCAGTGGAGCGCTCTCAAAAACGCGAGGCAGGCGGAGACAATTTGGCAACAGGGCAAACCCTCCGAGCACCCCAACTTAGACCTGAGCGTATCACCTCGCCAGGTGCAGGTGTGCCTTGGTCATACGCATCACACTGGGCAGGACGGGGACCAGCGAGCCCCGACACACTCTTCTGAAAAAAGCATCAGTTTGTTACGTTTTCACCTTGTATGTCCAGTTTCTCACAAATGCCTCCTTTTGGGAATGTCAAAACCCCACCAAGGGATGCAAGGCGAGTGTTTCTTCCAGCTGGCAGGAGGTTTGCTCCCGTTATCCTGTGCTCTGGGGCAACACGCCACACTCAAACAAACCCCACACCCCAACTATCGCTCCCATCAGCTTCACATAAAAACTACTTTTTGTGACTGTGCTATGTGTTACAGCACCAGCATTACTGCCCCATTCCCGCCTTCCATTCCTTGCCCCCCCCGTGTGTTTTTTTCCAGGGTACCAGGTGCACCGGAGTGACTCGGATCGACACAAGACATCACTTTCCCTATAAACAATACCGTATTAACAACCACAGGGCAGCCGTACCTGTAGGCAGGGATAGCACCAAATGTTGGCACGTCTATCCGTGCAGCTAGACTGCTAAAAAGAAGCAGCTCCAGTGGAAACGCACCTACTGTATATGAAATGCTGGTGCAGATTTTTTTTCCTTCTCCCCCCCCCCTTTTTTTTTCTATCAGTCTAACCTTCTGTGTTGATACATGAATGCTGGTACCCACTTAGAGGGATGCCAGATGATCAGTGCAGAATGAAGGTCCCAGGAGAAAGGCTCACGTGGTTTTCTCTGCCCCGTGACGTCACTAGCAGATGGCATGGGTACCAGCTCTGGCAGTTGGCATCAATGTCACTTTTTAGAGATCAATGAGATAGTGCAGATATACACAGATCTAGACTCCAGGAGACGATGCGACATTCAGACTGAAAAGATTTGGAAGGCAAAAAATGAAAACTGATTGTTGAATGAAATAAAAAGCTAAAGGTAATACAAATAAAGATATATTTCAGTTGGTGCTGGGTGTGCATGCAAGTGTTTAAAGATACAGTATCATTGTCTTGTATTTTATGTATGCTATTTACTGTCTAATAACTCCTCCTAACATTTTTATTCTTCCGATGCAATTGCAGACTTTCATTGGTGTTATGTAATATTGCAAGTGTGTAGACAATACTGATAGAGTTAGTCTTTGACTGGGGTTTTTGTTTAGTTTTGTTCTATTAGGAAAAGTCCCTGCATTCGTTTTGCTTGCCTCTTTGAGGACCATGGGATCCCAGCTTTTGCTGCTCCCAAACTGCAAACAAAAGCAAAATAATGGGGGGAAAAAGGAAATTATTTTTCCATTCCAGGCTGGATTCTGAGCACACGTGCAGGACTGCAGTCAGAATCCACAGACCGCTCCTGTCAGCTACGAGCTGGAGGGAGACGTCTGAGCCTCGCAGAACATAAACACTGCTATAGCGTGCAGGGAATTTTTCACCTCCCCCCCCCACAACTGATGGGGAGAAAAAAAAAATAAGGAGGAAAGAAAAAGAGGAAAAAAAAACCCCAAATAAGTTTATTTTAACAAACCAGATAATATCAGTTAGAATTTTTGCTGGGAAAAAGGAAGGAAAAAAAAAAAGGTAGGGGGATTTTATTTCCTAACTCTAATCTGAATACGTTTAGGGTTAGATCAGTCTGATTTTTGTCTTAATATAAAATAAGTAACATGTGATTTTCATACATCTCATCAGGAAAAAAAATAATTTTTAACTGCTACTAGCCGAGTGATCTGGGGGGGGGAATGTTCCATTAATTTTGTTTTCTCACCCACTCTAACTTATTAGTTTAGTATCTTGATTCATAAGGGAAGAAATGGGGAGGGAGGGAAAAAACTTCCAAATCTAAGTCAAAAAGTGATTTAAAAATATTTATCCATCAGTTAATAGAGATATGGCACTTTTCAATTGTAAGAGTGCTCTTGCTCGCCTCAGTTTTTCACCCAGGGGAATTTGGATTAATGAAATTTCTGTATTGCTTTATCATGTTTTGCATTTCTTTGAATTCCACTGTAGCAAAGGTTTGAAGGGCTTGTTTAAAAATAAGATAAATGACCAGGGAGCTAATTGTACATTTTAAATATTGATTTACTCTACAGTTATCTGTAAGAAATGTGGCTTTTTAGTTGCAAAATCCTGAATGTTTCGAGTGATGTTAAAATTCTGTGCAGCTTTCATTATATTTTTTTTTTAAATGAGCATTTTCAACTGGTACTTTATGCAAAAAATGTGTTATATTTTATATATTATGCATTTCTATACACACACAGACACTCATGTACACTGAACGTGCATGCAGACGCACGAAACATGCATGAGGATGTGTGTGTAAGTCGGCAAACTTTAAAAATGGAAATACTTAAATATTGTGCTGGCATTCTTTCAGGTAACTTAAGATTATAGAACCATGTTAACACTACCGTTTGATGAGTCTGTTGTAATGCCAGAATCCCAGATGTGTAGAAAGTTTCCCAGAGAAAGTGAGGACCAAAAGCAAATGAAGAACCCAGAAAGCTTTTCAAAGCAAATCGTGCTCCGAGGAAAGAATATTAAAAGATCTCCTGGAGAAGACACAGAAAAAGAGGAGGAGGAGGAAGAAAGAGAAGAGGAGGATGAGAATGGCTTGCCTAGGCGAAGAGGCCTTCGGAAAAAAAAGACAAGCAAGATAAGGATGGAAAGGATCAAATTCAGGCGACAAGAAGCCAATGCGAGAGAGAGGAACCGGATGCACGGCCTTAACGACGCCCTGGACAATTTAAGGAAAGTAGTCCCTTGTTATTCTAAAACACAAAAACTGTCCAAAATAGAAACTTTGAGACTAGCCAAGAACTACATTTGGGCTCTTTCTGAGATCCTGCGAATTGGCAAGAGACCCGACCTGCTCACCTTCGTCCAAAACTTGTGCAAGGGTCTGTCCCAGCCAACGACAAACTTGGTGGCGGGATGCCTGCAGCTGAATGCCAGAAGTTTCCTGATGGGCCAGGCCGGCGAAGGCGCCCATCACACCCGCTCGCCCTACTCCACCTTCTACCCCCCCTACCACAGCCCCGAGCTCGGCACCCCCCCGGGGCATGGGACTCTCGACAACTCCAAGTCCATGAAACCTTACAATTACTGCAGCGCTTACGAGTCCTTCTATGAAAGCACTTCCCCCGAGTGCGCCAGCCCACAGTTTGAAGGTCCCTTAAGTCCTCCCCCAATTAACTATAATGGGATATTTTCCCTGAAGCAAGAAGAAAGCTTGGACTATGGCAAAAATTACAATTACGGCATGCATTACTGTGCAGTGCCACCCAGGGGTCCCCTTGGGCAGAGCTCTATGTTCAGGTTGCCTACAGAGAGCCACTTCCCTTACGACTTACATCTGCGCAGCCAGTCTCTCACCATGCAAGATGAATTAAATGCAGTTTTTCATAATTAATGAGGAAAATGAAAATAAACAGTGGTCATTCACCTCCCCATCTAATTAAGAGCAAGCAGATGCTTGGGCACTGCGTAATTGGCACAACTCTATTTAACGTGTTTACTAGTTCCTAAAGTGTGTTTCAACTATTGTGGGGATTTTCTATGTATTAATAAACCCTTTTCCCTATAATTATTTTTTTCCTTTTGGGGTTTTTTTTTTTGTCTGTAAACACTGTGAGATTCTGTTCCCTCCCAGAGGTTATTTCACCTTTTTCTTTATTTCTTTTTATTTCCCTCTTTGCTTGATTTGTTGAGCAGTGTGTCTGAAAAAATATCGCTGAAATAAAAGCATACACACTGTGTAAAGTCAATGTCTATTTTGATTGTACAGTAATTATACAAATGCATGTTATTGAAATCAGATTAATTAAAATGATGTATTTATAATTGGTAGAAAATATATATTATGTATCTGAGGAGAACTGGATTAAACATATTCAGAACTTTAGAGAAATTATCTCAGAACTGAGATGGGCTTGCAATATGCAGAGGTGAGAGTGCAGCAATATTGAAAGCTATGCAAAAACAAAAAAAGCAAACAAAAAAGCAAAACAGTTTTTTGGGTTGTTGTTTTTGGGTGAGCTAAGGAAAACCAGTGATTGTCACTGACATTATTCAGCCTGACCTTTAGTGTGTTGCTGGCAGGGGCCACATGCTAATATTTTAGAAGATGTTGTCGAAATTTTGCCTCAGTTATTTTGACCATATATATATATATTCAGCACTTTTTTTGTATTATTCTGACTTCAGATGTAAAGGTTTGTTATAACAATGTATAACTGTGGTTTCTCACTACGTACTTTAAATGCAATTAAACATAGATGTTTCCACTTTTAAAATACATCTATTAGCTGTGATACTGTATTTTGCCTGATACTTGTTATTTCACAGTATACAGCTGCCTTTGGTCTTGCCTACACAAGCTTTCTTTTCTGCACCCCTGTAGTGCTTGAGCCTGGGGATGGAAATCATGAATTATCAGGGCGAACCTTGCGCTATTTTCAGAAGGATGTATTAGCAATGCAGCATAAGCAGACCCAAAAATATCACAGAGACAGCTGTGTGCTAAATGAAACACAGGTTAGAGGAAGAAGGTAACTTTGTCTCTCAACAAAAAAACAAATTTCACGCAGGAAGGGGCCCTGAGTGGACACTCAGGCCACTAGCTGCGCCTCCAGATCTGGCTCGCGGAGGGGTGCAAGAGCACAGGAAGCCTAAAATCTGCAGAGGGAAGGACTCCCTGAACATCCCAAACTAGTCCTAGTTAATAAACAGCACCAGTAAACTACAGATGCTTCTGCAACTGTCATTAGTTCAGCACCTACAGGGGTCTGCATGGCCCCTAGTACCTTAACAGAGCTGAGCCTCGGAAGTTTTCGGACGACTCAGATCTATTTCTCAATAAGCTACATGAGTGACAACATGAATGACCAGTTGAGCTAAAAGCCAAGAGCCTTTAAACCTGTGAGTGAACAAGACGTCCTGATTTTGAGGCATAAATAGCAGCTACCTGACAGACATTCACCTGCAGCACGAAAATGCTATGGTGTGAATGTGTAAGAAATAGTTAAAAAAATCCCAAACCAGCATATAAAAAGTGCAAATTCTACTTGCAAGTTTGAGACCCTTGGCAGAATTACAGTGTGGGTCACAGTTTCTTAATGACATATCAATCTCAGACTCTCACTTGAGTACACAGCTTGGCAAAGAGGGGATGGGCCAATTTTTCCTGATAATTTGCCTAATTTCACAAGCGGGACTTGCTGTAAACAGCCTGCCCCATCAAGCATTGCAGATCCTTCAGGACAACAGCAGCCTAACATTCATCTCTTCCAAATAAGACCAGGCTACCCCAACTGTTGGAGAGGGCTAACAAGTCACAAAGTCTAGGTCAGTGGCTAAATGCTTGCAAGCTTGGAGAGGGAGGGGGCTGAACACACGGTTTTGTGCCACCAACATCCTCTCCAGACACAAAAATCAAGCCCAGAACAGAGCCTTTTGAAGCAGAGCCTTCAGCCATGGTTTGGGGGGTTGGCTCAGGATTATCCCACCTTTTTTCAAGGCCAGGAACTGTGGAAGGTATATGCAGTGGTTTTCTGCCTTGGATGAAAAGTGATGGTGATGCCCGTCAGCTTAGAAGCATCCCCATGTGTTTTGCATTCTGTATAGGAGGGGTTTGGGGAAAGAGAAGAAGGTAAATCAGATTGCTTTAGCTGTTATTCAGAATTAGCTGATAATTAACAAAGCAAGGAATAGGTGACAGGAGAGTGGAAGAGGAAGAAGCCAGTCAAGGAGGAGCAAGCATCCAGTCCTGGGCACATATTCACAGGAAAGAGACACTGAGCTATCTTACTATATCATCAGAAGCTCTAGGCAAGTGGACCCAGAAACAGGGGATCCTTTGAACGCCCTCCCACTGAGCGGAGGCAGCAAACTTCTGAGTTCTGTAAGAAGAGGCTGAAAGTTAGCTGAGTGCTTCTGAGCAGCATTGCTGCATCTGGGAAGGGTGAGTTTACATAAGTTAAGAGCAAAGCAAGGATACAGCTCTAAAGTCCTGCACCAAGGGAAGGAAATGCTGGCCACAATACATTCAGCACCCAAAGGGTGCTAAGACTTCAGGCTCTGCAATCTGGGGGTCTCCAGCTCCGTGGTCCTATATTAACTCAATAACTCATGGGCCAGTTCCAGTTTCCCCTTCTGGCAGCAAAAGCAAAGGGAAAGGGGAAAAAAGCATCCCTGCCAGTTCGGATCTTTCTCGCTCACTCCACGACAGATGGGGAGGCAATTCGCAGCCAGATTCCCCCTCTGGTAGCTCAAGGCAGGCATCACGCTTGCTCAGGGCATTGCAAATTGGAAAGCCAGTCCAGAATAAATAATGGAGCAAGTCATAGAAAAATATTGAGACAGCATGAAAAACCCTGACATTCCCTGTCTCGGAGGGTATGGATTATTTAGAGATATGGAGGTAGGGGATTCCCGTGGGAGCAGGCTCTCTTGCATACCTTCTCTTTCACGCACACGACAAACATTTCTGTGCTACTTTGCTGGCCAGTCACAGAACACAAGGTGTTCTGAGCTCTGACGTGATTTTTAAAAGACACTGAGGTTGCCTTATTTTAGGGAATAAACCCAAGCACCAAGAAAGTTCTAGTGCTTTAAACTCACACGAATAAAAACCAGTGGGTTTCTTTAACCGTAATCTCCGCTTTATAAGGTTTGTCTCTTTTCAACCCCATTCATACAGCAAAACAAAGCTGCTCATTTCTGCCTGCCTTGTTCTCCTCTTAACTGCCTTCACTTCCTTGAGGATAGAAATATGTAAAATAGCAACTGCTCCAGAAAAAATAGGTGAGAAATTTCTATTCTCCCCTGTCCTCTAGCACAAGAGTAATGAAGCCTTCTGTCAATTTTAGAGGTGGGAACCTCATAGCTGGCAGAAGAAAAGCTACTTCATACATTTTCTTACACAGTGGAACTCTCTGCCATTTAGTGTTTCCCAGAGTAACATTTTAGAGTGATTATTTTTTTTTAAAGCACTGTATGGGTTTATGGTATCAGAAGTACACTAATTATTTAAGAGTATCTGTACTGGTTCAGATTAAACATCCATCTAACCTAGTACCCTGCTTCCAACATAAGGGCATTAAAAAAAAGTTGCCCAAAGATGTCAGAACAGGGTGAGGAAAATAAATATTTGTTTTACTAATAAAAATGCTGGAAAAGAAACTAAACATCATGTTCCAGGATTTCAGCCAGCCCTGTCGAAGACAGGGATGTGCCTGATTTGGAAAAAGGGGTGGGAGGCATGACAGCCTACTGCAGCTTTCGCACACTTTCCTCTGCAACACTGGGCTCACCAGTAATCACTGGGTAGGATGGACACGGTAGTGCTAGGCTGTACCTCTGAACACTGTCTCAAACCCCCAAAATCTTATCACGAGTAAAATCGGTGGCCCCAGCTCTGCAGTCCTACAAAGGGAGAGGGAGGGGTAGCCACTGCTTTGCTAGAGCTTAGAGGAGATCTCAAAGCTCCTCTGCATTACAGTAGGAATACGCTCATTTTAGGACACATCGTGGCTGTGCTCCCTTCGGGACTGTCTGCATTCTTTCACTTCATAGCTACCTGCACAAAGATTTTTAAAATGTATGGAGATTGCACAGGCACAAACGTGACAGCAGGTTTTTTTCTATGCTAGCAATTCCCTCTCCCATTTTTACCCCTACTTTACTCTTCTCTTCTCCCCTTTGCCTGTAGGGCTCTCGAATGGCAGCAAATTAAGTGAAATGCCATCAATAAAGATGAATGAAATCCCAGTGAAACACATGGCAGGATCTTTCCTTGCAAAAGCAAATAATACTTGCCTAAATTAAAAAAGTAGCTGCGTGGGTTTGTCTTTCAGATTGTGAATCTAGCTTAACTCAAGCCTATAAGTCATATTTTATGGTCCATACCCAAGGTCAAAGCAAGTTTAATCCTGGTACCAAAAACCTACAGCTTTTCATGTACAAGTAGCAGAGATGGTGCTGCTTTGGGCTGAATTGTCATGAAAGCAGCTCCCCTTATAAAATTTCACCAATTTCCCAATTAAAAGCTAGAACAAGCAAACAAAAACCCCCAAACCAACCCACCCCCCTCTTCCATAGTCTGGCTGTGGGTCTGACCCAGAGCTGAACCATGGCAGCAGGTTGTGATTTTGCTCTGGAGAGACACAGATCAGCGTGGCGAGCAGCTGGCACCGTGCCACTTCAGAATCTCAAGGGCAGACCTGTCGTGTCTCACTGATACAAATCTAACCGCCGCACACGGGGCTGCCACGCAGAACTGTGCTCCCAAGCCCTCTCTGCTGCACAATCAGACCTGAGCAGGTCGTCTCACAGAATCCTTGTGTGTTCTGCCAAAAGGATGGCCTATTTTCCTGCAGAGCCTTCCCTCATACCCCAGATGATATGCAAGAACAAGCTAGGGAAATGGAAATAAAAGCCAAACTCACAGGCAAAATAACCTTTTTCCTAATGCCTGCAGAGTGGAGTCCCTGTGACTTGCAACTGGCTTTGAGTTGGCATCACCCACAAAGGTCGTTGTAGGGTTGTAAAGAGGTTTCCTCCCCCTCTCCCCCAAACCACTGTTTTTTCTTGGCTGTTTTCCTTTGTCACTAGCTCCTTAGACTTCCACATTTATCCCTGTAACTGCACTACTTACACTATTTAATTCTAGGACACCACGTATGTAAGAACATACCGTATAGAAACAAGCCAAATCTAGCTGTAGCCGAAATTCTTGACTACTTCAGGAGCTTAACCTCCCAACCCAACAAAAACAACAATAAAACAAAGAAACAGAAAAGCAATCTTTATGATTTATCTTTTTTCTAGGCTATTCAGTATATCCTCAACCTAGCCTAGTGAACATTGCACTAATATTCAGGGTGGGGGTGTGTGTGTTGCATTTCTGTAGGTATACCCACACACAAAAGGTTATAAATTCCAAAGTGCTTGGACATTCTGTTTGGAAATGAGAATAATCAACTGGAGATCCTTGTACAGGTAGAAAATCCAGGCTAAATCAGAGATTATAATGTACATTTTATGCTCTTGAAAGCAGGAATGTAAGGGCTTAGTTCTGCTCTTGTTCCATGGGAGTTCAGCAGATACCAGATTGGATTCTAAATCACACGGGAAGCTAAACGTAGCCTTATCTACTACGTTATTTATTTACAGCCATATGAGCAGATGCATAATGCTTAGATGCAACTGAAATGACATTTCTGTTGGGCAGACAGCTTGCAAACAAAGAAATTATGACGGGATCTTCCTCAGAATCCAGGGGGAAGCCCACATGAATACTAGTGGATATTTGCCCTGCACCAGAAGAAGAGTATGTGTGGAAGAAAAGCATTGTCCAGACACCAAGAACAGCAGGAGTGTGACTCTTGCTAATTTTAATTATTAAGCAATTGAGATTCCACCTCCAAATTCTGAGGGAGAGTCAGCGCCACTCAGAATGCAAAGCCCTTGCCCTCTGGATGTACAAACAGAGCTGTTCTTGTGGTTGGCATCTTTGTCTTGATAACAGGCATTACTTTTATAAAGTAAATCTATTCCTCACAATAGATAAAACAACCATTTTGGTTCACACCCATCAGTGTACATACAGAGGCATGCCTATACCCACTGGGGGACAGATTTTGTGTGTCCCCATCAGAAAATGGGGAAATCACTTGACTGAATGTATATAGTGTTATTAATTTTGATGCCAAAATGGCACAATATTTAGGAGTGTGCTAAGGCAGGGATTGAACAGCCATCGATATATCCAGTCACTTTTTCCCAAGTGTTTAGCTACATAGTCTTTCAGTCCGTGGATTCAAGCCAGTCATAACCTTCATGTTTCCTCCTAAATTTCATATATTCTTACTCTTTCTACACACTCAGTTTTTTCCTTCTTCAATAAAATAGAAGCTTAGCTAAAAGGGTAACCCTGTCCCCACGCCTCATCTCACACTCTCTTTTTAGGAGAGGCTTAAGATAACTAAATGCAGAAATTGGAATGACAAATAGCAACCACAGAAACACATACCTAACACAATAAGTGATTAAATTGCACCAGAAGTATAACCATAGCTTTCCTAGTGGATAGAGTAATTCAGTGCAGGGTGCACTGTGGCACCCGGTGGAAACATAGGTAAGGGAATATTCACCTTCTGTGGGGAAGAAGCAACATCATGGCCAGAACACTTCCAGATAATTACCTCTCAGACAGTACGTAAAATGCGAGCAGGGGTGCCAGTGTGCTTTGCCTGGACAGCAAGTGTGTCCCAACTACAACTCTGCTTCTCGCCATTTTGAACAAAGCAGTTGCTTTGCACAGCAGGTCATCTACCCCATAACAGTTACTTCAGCCTTCATGCTGGATTAACAGGCACTTCGCAACAGCTGAGCCTGCAAAAGATGCCCTAGAGGAGATATGTTGCTGTACAATACATCCACATCTTACTTAATCACGGGTTCCCTGTACCCTCAGGTACCCACACAGATGTCAGCATGTTCTGTAAGATGGTGACTCTGCCATGAGTAATGGCCTCTACCACAGGCACAGCCTTATGGAAAAGCTCTTCAGTGGTTCATTTAAGCTGTGCCTAGTGGCCTCCATGAGAAGCTAACAGTACAAGCTGCCTGGGCGCAATACCTCACTGCTGCTGTGGTCATATTCCCTACACTCTTTTTCCTATCCATGTGTTGGGTGTGTGCCCTCCTTCAAATTACAGCACTGTTCTGGGCAAAAATGACACTAGCAGCATCGGTATTAACATATTAAATATATGATTAACAGACTAAGAGAAGATATTCTATACGGGACAATGCACATTGCTAGCAATCCCAGACTGCAAGCATACACTCACCATCATCCTTTGCCTTCTTACAGTCACCAATGAGATGTCTGGGAAGCAACTCCTCCAAAAAGGAGAAGTTATTGGCAAGGAAGGCCCACATGCAGGGAGGAATAACTCCTGTGCTCAGATATCCTAGATCTGTGTGATAGCTCCCCCTCCTCTCCTGCAGACCAGTGGGAAGGTAGCACTAGACAATATAGAGTCTTTACTTAGTTTACTCATTTCACCTGTGATTTATCCCAGCTCCTGCATCATATATAGGTAATCTACTCTCCAGGTCACTCAACTGCTACGTGACATTTTACTTTGAAATATCTATCTAGAGAATTATTAAATAAACTCAGTCTTAAATGGTAATCTAGCTTTTTTTTTTTTTTTTTAAGAATTCTCAAATTGTTCCTAAATGTATTTAAATCTTACCACTGAACATGATGCTGGTTATTAAAAAGTAATTCTGGAGAGATTAGCTTGCAGCTACAAAATTAATATAATTCATTTATTACTTGCAGCCACAAATCAAAATGCTGTTAACACTGCTGCATGCAATTTAATATGCACAGTAAGTTTCCATATGGCTTCAATTTTTGGTTCCCTGGTCACTACAGAGGCTCATTTGCGGGAAGGTCTGTAGGTATGGGAAGTCAGCTCATGCTTACTGTCAGAAAAGCTGTTCTAGATGGTTCCTACATAGGCACAACAGTCCAAACAGGTCCAAAACCATCAACACCATTTGGGATTATCATATCCTACATAAGACTGAGGAATATCTACATACTTTCATAGAACCACAGATATAACCAGTCTTTATGAAGAACACATCCGTAGTCAGACTGCTATTACCAGTTCAGCCTCCTGACCATAAAGGCACATTATTTTAAAAGCACTGAGCATCCAATACCTCTCTTGGAGCCACAGGACCAAACCAGAACAAGATGATACATCAGCATTGACTACAAAGCTTAAAAACAACCAAGGAGCCTAAATTTCAACAGCAACATATAAATAAGCTGCTATTGAAGTACTGCTGAGTTTATGCATAACGTACTCAGAGTTGTGCATACACTGTAATTAGTTTGAACACTTCAGCTTATGTTGCACATACATTTCATTTCAGTAGGCTTTCAGAACCTTATCTTGGCTGAATGAGCAACAGTGGTTGTTCAGATTTGTCACTTTCTTACCTTCTGCAAGCACTAAGACCACACCAAAACTCCAGCAACACCAGGCTCATCATTGACTAAAACAGCCCACTGAAGAATAATTACAGTGGATTTATGCCCCTAGATTCAAGTCTGATTGACTGATTGCCTGACTGAGAGCAAAAGTGGTAAACTGAGCCTCTTCCAAATAAGAGCAGGCCACAAATGCTGGCATCCCACATCACAGCTCTAGCCAGTAGGCTGCAAGCCCACACAGGTCACAGCAATACTCATTCCATCCCTCTTCCCCCTCCTACAAAACCCTCACCCAATGATATCTCTCTCATAACCAAAGCAAGATATTTCAAAGCACTTTTTCTTCGTTGGAAGTTTTCTGACCAGCTTTGTTAATAAAATTGTCAGAGATTCCCAGCGTGCTTTCTCTGTTACTTTAAACGGGCAGCTGGCATTGGCTGTGGCATGGTGGTCAGCACCAAGTCAACAGCAAATCAGGCCAGAATCATAGGCAGAGACTTATCTTTTTTTCATTAGCAGCACTTGCCATTGAACCCTTGCCACTTGTTTGATAAGTCAGCAGCTGGTTTGGTTCAGCACTGTTCAGCTGTGCCTAGGTTCCACTTGTAGCTGGGAAACCACATCAAGCACAGCCCCAGTCATACTCAAACTCAGAATAAGAAGGCATGGGGCTGGGGCAAAAAAAAGAGGCTGTCACATCCTGATACCACAGTACATAAAAATCACAGCCCAAAAGCACCTAACAAAGGCATGAACACCACCCAGAACTAGGAGGACAGGCTTGCCACTTATCCACTGGGCTAGTCAAAAAGAACGAGAAGGGGGGCAGCAAGGGGGTGTCTCAATGACTGTTATTTACCAGAGACACCTTTGAGGCAACATTAGATGTTGGTGGTTCAGAGTGGTTGATGCCAACACAGCCCCTCACCTGGAAAACATCTTTGCCAGATCTCTCCTGAGCAGCAGAGGCATCAGCATGCCATTGCAGTCTGGCTAACCACAGATGGGAAAAACCATCAGAGATCAAAGCACTAACGATGCTGAAGCCCTCATTCTGAAGAGGTTCAGTGAAACGAGTCTCTGATCTAACCTCTTCTAGGATTTCAGGTGATTTTGACTAATTTCTAACTGACACTTTTGGGACAACCCCAGGCTAAATTACTGTGAAAGAAGGGAGACAGATGGAGGGAAGAACAATGGAAGCAAGCAGCCTGTTATAACTGAAGTCCTATTCTTTCTAGCACTCCTGACACATCAATAAGTCCTGTCCACCAGAAGGGCATCGTGGTGGAAAGCAGGCTCACAGAAATATTTCACTGCATTTACACAATGATTTTCCGAGACAAGAGGGAGCGGGGGTGCTGCCTTCTTTATTTTAGTACTGTCAACTGTTAGTACAGAGAGTCTCTCTGGTGTGTTATGTTCTCGTGAGCTGGCAGACCTGTTGGGAATATAATGAGGTCTGTGCATGCACCTCCTGGTGTGATGTTTAAAAACTCCATTTCTAACAACTTATTCCTCAGATGCTCTCCTGATTTTCTTGAGGCGTAAGGACCAGTTGACTATGCAAATGAAAGAAGAGAATGTAGGAAATGAGTTAGACACAAAGGGAGTTGCTGGCAAATGCCATTGCTTCCTCGGGGCATAATGGTAAGAGACAGCTGCTACTGCCAGCCCAGAAGCGGTAGCTGAGGGGGTTAGCACAGCTCTGGTGAAAATCTTTAGTCTGATGAATAACTAGGCAGAGTCTGTCTACGCTTATGAGGCAGGACCCCCAAAACCAAGACTTTTGATTCTTGCTCTGCTGTTCCCCATTATCAACCAGGGTAAATACACACAGGAGCAATAACAGGTGATTTCTGTAGCAGTTCGTGAGTTTATTGTCTGAAAGTGCTTTGTAACAAACAGAAGGGGCAAAGCAGGAAACTGACTGCAAGTACAGGAGAACCATTGTCCTTGGCAACTTCTAAAGGTGTAGTTGTAAGAATAAGGTGACCACTTGCAGCAAGATGTTAATTTTCTGGGTCAAATATTTTGAAATATGAACCACCTCTGTGAACGTAGAGGAAGTCATTACACAAATATTTAATCACTGTACACAGTGCTATGGTTTTGGTTTTTATTTTCATTATGGAATGATTCCCTCAAGTAATTATCACAGCAATCGTAACTCTGATACATGTATTTTGTCATTCTGCCTAATAAATGGTAGCAGAGTACTGCTACTGATGTGTATACATAAATATTTTAGAACTTTGTGCTTCTTAAACTGTTGGAAAATACTTATGGTAACCATTAAATACTGATACTTTTCTTTCGCCTCCAAAAGAATCTGTCACTTGGAGAACTGGCACGATGCTCAGAGTACCACTTTATGGAAAAAATCACACAAATGTTTATTGGTAGTATTAAAGGAAATGCTTGGTGTTTTTCAGCTCTGAGCAGAATAGCTGTCTGGAGTGCCACATGTTATGATCACCACAGAAAGACAGAATAAAAATCCTTCCACAGGGGAGCACCTTCATTTCAAACAAGGGAGAAAGCAAACCTCTCAATATTAAATGATTTAAAAGCATATCATATTAAAAACAAATATAAATGGACACTTGTGTACTTCCCCTTGGAGGATAGGGGCACCTGATACTTTCCAAAATGCCCAAAGAGAGTAAGTGGTAAGCAAAAAACACATTTGCTGATTCTTTGGCTCTTCCCAGGAACTGCGCTAAATCTCAGCTGAGGTTTCGCGTGTTCACCAATAGCAGGCTAGACCCCTATGGCAAGATTCCGCCCTCATTTATACCAGCAAAACTCTTTAAACACATCGAATTTACTCAGGTATTAAAACAGACAAGCATAAAAACTTAGCATTAACCTCACCCAAAGATCAACATATTCCACACTTCTACCCAACAACAAATAGAAACATCTTGCTTTTGTAGCACTCCTCCCCTTTTTATTTTCCTCCCTCCTTTCCCCCAAAACACTTCATAGCTGTGAGTTGGCACCATTACTGTTGCTGTTTGCAAAAGAAAAACGAAGATGAAACATTTGCCCCAAGAAGTCAAAGTAAGCAGAAACCTAGTAACCTACCTCCTAAACTAAGCTGAGCCCAGATTCCTTAAATCAGATTTCAGACATATGACTGAGCTACCTTGGCTAAACGGCTGCCATGCATCAGCTGAGCCCCAGTGAAAACAGTTTAAATTAGCGTGTGCTACCCTACATTTGCAACAGCTCAGCTGCTACACAGGAACTCATTAAGCTATGGTAACTTGCTCAAGTGTCTGAGACCTCAATCTGATGCTTTACCCAGTGGCCCACATAACTGCCCAAATCACACTTTCTGCCTCCATGCCAATAAACATTCTGAGCCCATCTTTCACAAAGTAAGAACATACCCAAGAACATAAGCTCAGTACAATTTTCCAGTGAGATGCTTTAGAAGATTTGTTCAGATAAGAAAAGAGCCCTCAAGGACACTTTTATTTCTTCTCTCCCTGTCCTAGATCTGGGCAAAGCCCTCTGCAATTGAAATAAACTCCATGAACAGTACTAAGATTCATGTCCTGTCTTTATCTTCTGTTTCATATACAATGTTTTCTTCTTCAGCGCACCAACAAATATTACACTGTTCATTCCTCTTACCCTAACTACTGTAATTTCTTCTCCTTATGATCACCTCAAGATCTGCTTTTCCAGAATGCTTCAAGCAACTGCTTTTTCCTAGGGAGAAAAGAAAAAGAATATTTTTTAAAAATCAGCCATGTAACCCTATTTTCATTAAATTCTACTGACTCCTCCTTCATCTAAAAATCCAGTTCCAAACTGTCTCTCCCTTCTCCCTAAACCGTCTGTTCATCTATTGTCTACCAGAAATATAGTGCAGGAAACTACTTCAGCTGGTGCTGTGTGAAATGCGCATTCTGATCCTTGCGCCATATCCCTTCTTTTCGAAAGAGAGCCCCTATTTTTTCTTGTTTCCTTCCTTGATATCTCTTTTGAGATATTATAAATATATCATTTAGCCCTATTACACATTTTAGGATCCAGATCACATTAAAATGTTATGCAAAATTAAGTTATACTTTATTTTCTTGAATGGATTTCTTGTTGGTTTGCAACCTGTAATATCTACCAAGAGAAATATCTGTGAAGATGATTAAATTATATTAAATGCAGAGCAGAAGTGAATATCCTGATGTTCCTGACCCAGTGTAGCTCAGATTCTCGAGTTTTCTAAATCACTAGTTTAACATTTTACCTCACTATTATGTCTACAGGTAAACAAAACTGGGTTGAGACAAGAAACTTTGTCATGTATAAAATTACCATGGTAAGATTTGCAATTTTGCATGAAAGAACAAGCCAATTTATAAAACCACAAAGGCATATTTTGGAGCAGGCAAAGACAGGAAGACTGGTTACTCCCTGATACCACAAACTTACCAAAGCAGCTCAAGAAAAAGCACACCAGTCTTCTGTCATTAGCAATGACATCGTCACAGCAATTTCAACAGGCAAATGTGATTTGAGCTTTGTGCTGTAGCACAAAAGCATTGATTAGCTGTGAGCTACCCTGAACAAACTATGATGCTTTACCTAGACTCATAACTCCTGAGCTCACAAGCAGTCAACATGAGGCTTAGCTTTAGGAATACGTCCAAGGGCTGATGGCTGGGCTGTACTAGCACGAAGTCTGCTAAGAAATGCAACTTTCTGGCTAAGGGAAGAAGTAGAAAAAGGAGGATTGCTGTAGTTGTTTTCACATGGTTTGGCTGAGACCTTGCTGCTTCCTCAGCCCAGCCCCACCAGCTGTGAAATAACAGGACCCTAAAGGACCCGTTGCCATTACCATTCTTCACTTGTTCTCTCAGCTTTCTAAGGGAATGTCTCTTACTACTTCTGTCATAGATTTAAGGGTCATCCTGTCTATTAGGGCATCGTGCAATCTCTTTGCTATCCTACAGGAGAGCCAGGAGGCAGCTGTCAACAGCCTTAAAACTGGGCAGCGATGGTCAGGAAGGGCTGGCCTTAGGCTTGCTTGATATAGACTCCAAATGGCCTTCCCTGGTGGCAATTTGTTCAGATCATTGGCAGGTTTTAAAACTGTGTATTCACAGCAAAACCCCTGGGAAAAGACAATGAAAATTTTGTTCTTTGGCATCTTCATGAGGGAATCCATGCTTTAGCTCAATCAGTAGCTGCTAGAGTGATGAAGGAAATGAGATGCGAATCCCTTTCAGCAAGGGGGGAAAGGGTATCTGTCCCCGAGTGCTTATGTCTAAATTCTGTGCCAGGAGCAGAAAAACAAACAAATGAAAACGAACATGTTTTACAATTAAAAAAAAAAAAAAAAAAAAAGGGGGGGGCAAATAGGGAATGTTCCCTGAAACTAAGAAGAACAGAATAGCTCCACAGAATAAAAAATGCTGGAGACAAAACCAAATGCATCCTATTGCATTTTCCCAGAGCTAGGAAGAAAGTAACTAGTTCATAAATTCCATCAGGAGCTTGGGGATTTTTGATGTAATGAGTTTTACAGTTTCAGAGGAGACTGCTTTGCTAATAATTATGTAACAGTAATTAAATCTGAAAAAGGCTGTACTCTAACTATGTTGATTTATTGCAGCTCCAACAAAGTACTCCTAGAGTGTGCTTTGGAGCGTGCACCTCCTCCCTCCAGTTTTCTTTAAATTCTCACAGAGCACTGGGTCACAGATGGTCTGAGATGCGATATTTTCCCTATTAAATTCCTAATAATCTTTTTCCGAGGCTGAGTCATGGAAGCCTGGGGATTTCTCATTTTAATTAGAAGGTTTAAGGAGCTAACTCTGTTTGAAATTTCCTCCTAGGAGATATGGGTGCAGGTGATCCCATTCAGAAGAATGACACAATATCAAGGCCAACATCTCATTTCCATATTAGATTACAGCTAGTTTGGCATAACTCCTGATCTGGATGCTGATGATGTGCCGCCTGAGCAGGAGGCACGAACTTTTACCATTTGAAAACAGGATTATTTTAGGATTATGTCTGAAGACATTTCAGGCTCTAGCTGGATGTTTCCTACCCTACCATAACGCTCCATCACCCTGTGTAGAAACCATTTAGAAATGTGAATTATTTATTAGTTTGATTGAAACAATAACTCTATATCATTTGGAAAGCAGTAGTGTTAAGAATGCTCATGCAAAGAGATTTACCATATTGTCCAAAGGGCTGATCCTCACTGTATTTAAGATATTAGTGTTTCAGATGGATTTTGTCTGCAAATAATCTCAGCTATATAAACAGAGCATTCACCCAGAGAAATATTGTATGTACAGCTTTAGCATTTGCAGTACATGAAGAGCAACATCCCACCCCTGCCATCCAGAGGAGGTTATTCTTAGGCACTCATAGCTGAGTTTGATCATTTGTAAGAATGCCTGTTGTTTAAGAGTTAGTCTGGTGTACTATTCACATGTCCCTTGATAGTCTATTGTGAAAAAAAAATGCTTCTTAGAAGACAGCTGTTTCGTTAGCCTACACTGTACAGCCAACTCCTGTGCTTTAGGAAAATAATGAGCATCTCTTATTCTTCCAGCGTGGCATGCAGTTGTCAAGAAGTCAGATGAGACATTATTTGCCTTTTATAACACTAGGTAGCTTCTCAGTTTTCGAAAGACAGAAATGACTGTATTTTGGGAAAATGAAAAATTTCACCAACTCTAAGCTGCACCACTCGAACATGCTAAAAATAAGATTTTATTGGAAGTAGTACTGCAGCATATAGACTTGGCTGTGAATAGGAGAAATAACCTTTTCCACATTAAATCCTGCCAGTTGTGCCATCTCCGTGAAGGGGTTTTGATGAGCTTGAACTTTTAATTTTGTTCTGCATTTTAAAAATAGTCTGCGTGTAATTGTTCAAGAGCTAAAGTTGCCATAAACTGTTTAAAAGGTTTACTTTCTGTATATAATCCATCCATTTCTATATGTCATTTTTACGCCCTTTGTTACTGAAATGCTCTAAAGACTTGGGATTTCATTTACTGGTATTTCTCTTATGCATCACAGAAATAAAAAAATCAAAGACCCAGAATAATGCTTTAGACTGTTTTCCAAAAATCAAATCCATCCTTACTGTCATATCACAGTCTGCAATTGTCCCACAAATAGGGTTACTCCCAGTAAAGTGATATACCACTTGAGAAAGAGGAAGAAGCTATACTAGTAATGAGCAAGAAAAGCCAAACGTTGCCTGGGATAGAGTGAGAAAGAAGAATTTGGCCCAGCCCTAGGTTGCACATCATATTTTGTATATGAAACATCACTTCTGAATGGCCATGAGCCCGGCTGATGCTGTGAGAACTGGCTGGATTTTGGCCGCTTGCTTCACAATGCCTTTTGTGAAGCCCAGAAAGGGGATGGCAGTAGCTGCCTTGCCAAGGTGCTCACCTGGAATCGGGTTGGCCTCTGTGGTGTATGTTCATAATGCTATTTCTTCTAAGAAGAAGGAAAGTACATCCAGTGCTATAATTGTGTGGAAAATCCAGTTGTGTTAATTTCCCCAAAGCTGATGTAGGATAAAGCCAGTACTGTTTTTCAGGCTCCATTCACATAATGGTTGAGATGCAAAATGAACTCCTTAGTGGAGGGTCAGTGGAAAGCATGAGCCACGACAGCTTTTTCCAGAGCGGTTGGACTTCCAGCTCTGTTCTCCCCCTCGAAGGCCCAAAATATGAAAACACAAGGAAAGGTAGATTCAAAATACTCTGTAAAGCGAAGAGTTAAAGTGGCAGATGAAATCAGGTTCTGTAATGAGTTAAAGGGAAAATGTCTCCAAGTTCTGATTAATGACCAGGGACACCTAGAGCTGCTTTGCCTGTCTCAGCAGTACATGACTGGTGCAGCAGGGTAATGTCTAATAACTAATCTTTGACACTAGAATTAAGTCATTTTGCAAGAAAGCAGGTCATTAGAAGCTAAATTGAATTATAAGTAATACTATCTCTATGGAGGATTGTAAATTAATTGGTTTTTAACAATAACATTTCTGTATTTTATTAAAGCAGTGTAAGAATTCAGCGAAGAAAAGAATGTAGCAGATAAACAGGGCAGGTGTTGATGATGCAAATGAAATAGATGACAGATGGTTAGTAGCACGATCACTCACTGTGTGTGTATAATGGATAGAGGTAATCAAATTCCTTTGTGAATTGGTGACTTTCTTTACATCAAGAAGTTTAACTGTGCTGTGCTTATACAGCTTCTCCTTAAAAATTAACTCCACTCCTTGTCATTATCTGGAGGTGCAGGACACTTGTATTTGCATATTGTCACAAACAAAAGCCAGGCGTGCAAATAAAACCGCACCTGAGCAATCAGCTACACTCATAAAGTGGTTGTGGGACTCTGAAGAATCCTCAGCCATTAAAGAGCAGACCACCACCCAGAGAAGACCAAGTCACCCGTGGTGTAAAGGCTTTTCTCCAGCCCTGTGGGTGAACATGACATGGGTGCTGCCCCCTAAACCCCATGTCATAGGTCTGTCTGAGAGAGAAGAGATAAATCAATGCTGCAGAAGAATAACACAACTGTTGCGTGCTGATGGGTGCTAAGCTCATCTCAGCCCACAACCGGTATATTGATTTTTGAGGGAGATTTATTTCATAGCACAACATAGCTATACCTGATGATTTGACATAGACTGCAAGAGAAAATCAGCAGGCTCTAGGTGCAGACATATCACATCATTATATACCCACCACACACACATGCAAACTATGCAGGGGAAAAAGCAGAGAATGCTTGAGCCAGCACTTACCTCACAGAAAGCTGTCCTTGTTCTGAGGCAGAAAAATGAGCAAAAATATTTGATCAAGGTCGGCAGACACCATATCAGGAGCCAATCTATTAGCAGAGCAGTTTCCAGGATAAGTGCAGAATGGGCTGCTGATGGGGTAGATGGGAAATATTGTCTACATGCAGCACTTTCTTAGCACTCTGCACTTCATCAAAACAAAGCCATGCCTTTTCCATGGAAGTATTCTACATTAGTGTTGGGAGAAGCCCTGCAAGATAATTTTAGGATAACTGGTGAGGCCAGGTTGACATTGCCTCAGCCCTTGCTCTTCGGATTACAAGCATAGCATTGCTGCACCAAGGCAACTTCTGGCTCTTTAGCTGAGTGGTGTTTTCAGCGTGGCATAAAAGGGCAATGGTCTTGGGTTTTGTGGTCTAGCAATGTATTCCTGTAAGGATCTGTTCTGATGGAGCACCTGCATTGCACACCCCTTCCTCACCCTCAAGGAACAGCAGGCATGCCTGCAGAGTGAAAGCAGGGTGGCAGGACCCTCTGCAGCACCCCTCTACCATGGCCAATCCACTAAACAGCCAAAGCCTCTTCTAAACTCTAAAACAGCTCAGCAGAAGGCTCCATTTGCTCTAAGGTTAGAACAGTTCCAGGGCCATGATGTCAGCTGTTTGCACCCTCCTCTGTCATCAGAGGAGCCTGTATAAATGCAGACCACTCACTGTGCTTACGGAGAGCTTCGCGATATGATGATTTTTGTCCAAGTGCTAGAATAGTTTGGTGACGCGTGTCCTGCTGCACACACACAGCTGTGTACGGCATTGGAAATCTGGAGAATATATTTGATGAGTTGCTTAAAGTATGCAATATCTATTACATTTTACTGAGGCATGTAACTTTTTCATATTTCAAATATTTGCTCTTGAAACCTCAAGTGTGGAGAGTGAAAGATTAAATTAGAACAAAGAGCCACAGAAAGGATTTTCTTCTTTTTTACCCTTTTGTATCAGAAACATTCAGTTTCTGTTACCAACAGTCCCCCACGTGAGGTCAAGGAAAATAACCCATGCAACTGCATTTGTTTACAAGCCAGCACGGAAAAGTGAGATAGCCACCTTTCAATAGAAACAAATACTCTTTCTTAAGTTGTTAAGAAAGCCATTGCAGCATTGAGAAAGAAAAAGTAAACATGTTGCACAGTAAATACTGTGCTTGAAGCTAAATGTCAAGAATTCTAGAAAGCTGCTGTGGTGAGAGTACAGATATACATGGATGCTAAAGAAAGTTTGCTACAGTTTATATTAGGGAATCAAAATACTTCTCTACATTAGATAACAAAGCACATTATTAAATATCTTGTGTAACATATCAAGAGCAGAGTTCTTGAAACTGCTTTGGAGCAGAATATTTGTTTTCCCCAAAAACCCTACATCTAGACCCTGTTAAAATGAAATTGTAGCAGGTTGCTGTATCATTAGAACAGGGGAGATGCATGCACAGTCCAGAGATAACCGTATGAAACAAAAGACGGGAACTACATTCAGGACCCCTTGATGTTTCAGTTTATTCATGCTGTATTTCTGGTTTATGGTTCCTTAATATTATATAACCATTATTTTGGTTTATGCGTGTCTATACTTATGACTGACACCTGCAAACAATTTAACAAAGTTATTAGGGAATTTTATTATTTTTCCTATGGGAAAACTGCATATTTCACAAAGGAAAGAACATGTGATGCTATTTATTTTGGGGAAAGCAAAATACAGAACGTTCATGTTGCTAAAGAAACTATGCATAAATCCTTACATATCGTAAGTATTTTTAATAAAGGCAATAATTGTTATTGAATGAAAAATAAAAAAAGGCATCTAGAAAATATTTTGTCACTGCTTTTAAATTATATCTGCTAAGTCATCAAATCTTTGTTGTTGCTATTGTTGCTTCTGCTCCTTGCCTGCCCTGCAGAGACAAAACAGCAAAGAATGAGCATGGTTTTTTCTTTTTAGGAAGCAGCATTGACAATTGATTTCAAAACACATGGGTAGTGTGTTAACCCTAATCTTGTGACAAGTCTAACCTTGAATAAAAAGCTGTGGCAGGGGAAAAGAAGGCATTTTCACTGCTGGTGTTGGTTAATAACAAGAGAAGGTGGTATTTAGACTCTCGGATGGCAGGCTGAGCTTACAAGAGTATTTCTTATAAAAAAATATCTATTTTTGTATAATGTACACAGTACAAAAACTAGCATGGAATAAAACTGCATGCAGGAAACATGCATGCACTATTTTTATAATAAAGATTGAGTGGTAGAATACTTTAAAATGAATGAGGCTAGATTCCATATTGATGTATTTAACTGTCTTGTGCTTGACCTGTTGCTCATAAGCAAACATGAAGAAAAGTACCAAAACAGATAAACACTGCATGTGACAAGGTTTTTCTATGTAGCTGTTAAAAAACAAACAAAAGTGGTGAAATAAGACCCCTTTGTCAAGACTGGGTTCAGGTCTGCACTCTAAGCTAGGGTCCTAGCTCGTCAGAAGCCAAGCCAATAAAGCATTTAACTATTGTACATAGCAGGAAATATATCCTGTATAGTCAACCTAAATTAAGGTAGACTTCATTGAGTAACCCCTATCTACCCCTGTGTATGGTGTGATAAGTAGGTCTTTGGAAGAATAACAGAAATGTCAGATTAGATTTACATTTTTGGAACGAAAATCTCCTCTGGAAAGCTGAAATACAGGGGAAAGCTGATGAGGAGAAACACCCTTACAGCATTTTTTTTTTCTTAACTTTTCAATATTCCTGCTACCAAAGAGGATCTAGAGAAATAGCATGATCATCAGTTGCTTATTCGTCAAAAACCTTACTCTGTGGGGAGGTGGTAGGAAAAGGAGAAAACACAGAAGAAATAATAACAAAGATATCTTTAATTTTGCTGATTCAAGCAAACAAAAATATCAAAGGAATCCCTTGTTTCGTTTAAAAACTATGTAGGTCTTTTCCTTCAGACATTTTGGAAGACCCAAGAGCTCTCTGGGGTTGAAATAATGATCTACGTTCTGAGAGTTGTATGTATCCCTACTCCAATAACAAACTACAGAGTATCTTGCACTTACACCATGTAGCAGTTGCAAGGATGGGTAACTCTGCATCACTCCTCTCGTGTGCTCTCTTCAATGACAACTAAGCATCTATGAAGTGAAAATGCACTGAATTATGACTTTTCCACCTTCACCCTTGCCATGTCCATGGCACTGGCCCTTGTCCTAAGTAGAATGTACTTTTTAAAGCTGTTACTGAGAAGTAAGTGGCTTTTCATTTTAGATTTTTTTCCCCTACTCAGAAAGCACATAATTTGTTACATTAACCTATTTTTGTGGCTTTTACATTACGTATGTTAGATAATGAACTTTCCATGTTTGCCTTTAACTGGGATTTTGGAATAAGAATCCAATATTGAACAGCTATCTTGTAAAGATCAAACATCACCTCTTCTGCTAGGGTCAAAAGACTCAACGGCTGCCTTAGGAGTGCTGTGGGAATTCAGACAGAAAGTGGGGTTCACTGCAGTCAACAGAGCTTCTTAGGATTTCACTGGGCAAGGACAGAAAGAAATGGCTGCCACAGCTTTAAAGGAAAGCAAATCACCAGGGAAAGGGAAGTGTTATAGTAAAAGAGTAAAAGAGTCCTTTCTTCCCACGGAGAAGAAAAAACCTCTTCCTAGATATCTGAGAGGCCTCGGTGAGAAAACAAAAGTCAAAGATATGGAAAAATGGGTGCAAAAGATTTGTCAGAAGCTAGACCTAAACTGTTTTCAGAGAAAATTGGCAGTAAAAGTAGCCAGCTGAAAAAATTGTGTCTGCCTCTCAGTAACCATGTGGCACTAAAGGTGAAGTTAGTGCTGCACAAGCCATAGAAAAGCTCGTTTGTTCCTGAGAAAATCTGTAACCTAAAATTAGCAGCAGACAGCACAATCTAGTGATATGGCATGCATATGTGATCCATGATGTCCATAATGCAGTCACTCAAATATCTGATGGAAGGATTTAGAGTTGCTTTCACAAGAGCTTGACTGTTGCGGAGGAGGCAGCTGAAAGAAGAGCCGGCATAGCTATTGCCATAGGGAACTGCACTGGAGATGGGATGGAGAAGGTGCTGTGGGAAAGACTCAGACAGCAGCTGGGCAAAAGACACATGATAAGCCCAAGTGGAAAAACCCCCAAACATCTGCACTGAAGCACAATCATGAGCATTGCAGCCTCTGCTCTTGTTTGCAGTGAATAAGGGGAAGTTGAACAACACTTGTGCTGTACAGAAATGACTCGAAACCAAGCAGCTCCTTACAGGCTGTATCTGAGTGGCAGCTGGTCAGCATAGGGAAACACAAGCCTCTGTATAACACAGACACTGGGTCCAGCCCTTTCATGGCAGAACCTCACAAGGGACAGCTCCCCACAACTCTCTCCTTGTCAAACTTAGAAATAACAATACGGACACAGTGCACATTGCAGTTGCTCATGAGCAACCTGCTGACTCAAGCAGAAACATTCAGTTGCAGTGGCGCGTGGACCTCCACATCCACATGTGACTTTTGTGAGGCAGCAATGAGAAGTGCTCAATCTACCTTCTCTGGCGGAGGGTCTCAGGATCTTTCGATAGAAACAGCTGATATAGTGTCCTCACTGCTCTGGCATTCTGAAGAGCTGCCGTGTGTTCTTCCATAGGAGACCCACAGTTGGTAGGAATGGAAGCTTCATGCAGCTGGAATGCTACCTTGTACACTATCCCCATCATCTGCAGCTAGAGTCTCCTGGTATAGACACACACAACATTGCTTGTTGGAGAAATGACAATACCCAGGTAGCCAAATCATACCAAGCATCTGTTTTTCTGATCTTTATTCTTCCTGTATTTCTACATCTTCACTGAGCCTGACATCAGTGTCTATCAGCGCAGACATCGTGCTCTGAGGCCATGGTTGAAGAAAATGTCAGCAGGTGAAGATTCATGCTTCATTGGTGCTGCTCTATAATTTAACTGCAGTATATACAAATCAGGTCTGCCCCCACTGCCTTTTTTTAAGAGAGGCAATATTATTTTGATGCTGTTTTCCAACAACCTCCTCGCTAGTGGTTAATGGAGAGTAGCAGTTGCTGGTGAAAATCTTTACCCGAAATGAAGAAATGGTTCCTACTTGCGATAATTCCCACTTGTGGTAATTCATTTGTGGAAGTTACTACGCCAAACATAAAATGTATTAGGAACAGATTCAATATGAACAAATATCTACTGATGAGGTCTTCTAGTTCGAAGAACTTGGGAAAGAGAGAAAATCAGATTAGGAGAAATACCCAGTTTCCCACTTCTAACTTAGATAAGTGTATGACTATATTGTTCCATGCAGATGTAAGTCTATTTTGCTTTTTTCATCCCCTCCCTCCCTCCCACCCCCCCAATCACCAGCTTCAGCATTTTTTTTCTTAAGTTATGCTATGTTTCTGGCCTCATCAACTTCCCACATTTATTTTTTGTGAGGTCAGTGCAAAAGAATTCAGTTACATCATTCATATTTTTCAGTTTCTAAGTGACCTTCATTATATCGCTGAAAATAGAGAAGAGTCACCTTCCTAGTACCTTTAAGCAAAACTCCATTTTGTACTTTGATGTTTTTTGAAACTAGTAAAAGGAGCAGGGAACATGTTATTATGCCCGGTATGTTTTAATAGCATTACTTTATTTTGCTGGGTCTCCTCCCAGTGCTGGCCAACTACAACCCATGTGGCAACCAAGACCAGAGTTTTACAGAAAACTATTCACTTGGGACTTCGCTTCATTGCATATTTTCCAAATGCTGAATATGGCATATCCACAGCCACTCTAAGTCTCTCAGATTTATATTGTATTTATAGGTACAGCTGGAAAAAGTTGCCTTGTACATTGCAGGGAGGTAGGCAGAAAAGGGGAGGAAGAGAAAATGCCAAGCCAGGGATGTGATTTTTCAGAGTCAGTTTCCGTAAAAGCTGATCCCTCATAAATTATGACAAGATGAAGTTTTTTGCACCTGGTTACCTCTGGGAGATCAGCATTTGACACCAACATCCAGCTATTAAGACCTAAACCTCTTTTGCTTCAGCATGCTGGTAATCCACCTTGCCAGCCCCGACAACAAGCTACAGATCTCCCAGTCAGATCACAGTATTGTAAAAGCACAGTAACAAAAGCCTGAGACCAGTGACCAATTCAGTGTCAGAAATACTTCAGCAATAAGCATAAACTTCTTTTGTTAACTGCTTCAGCCACTACAGCACTTGATTTGCAATTAATTACTCACCATACCTGGTTTTAAATACCTTAATCAAGGTTGCTGGATCAGGTGGCTAAGGAAGACGCTTAATTCCTCCACCACACATGGTACATACTTTAAATCTCCATATTTGTCTTTATTTACATAACAGTTCATGTAAATCTGTAAAACAGTAATAAATCTAACCTTTTAGGAAGACAGTGAGTTTTAAATTGAAAAAAAAAAAAAAACAAAACAAAAAACCGAAAACCATAAAGCTAGAATAAACTTGTTCGTAAGGATAAGAAAACCCCCAATGTCTTTGGGAATGCTGCTCTGTGTCTCTTTTAGCTTGTTACCAAAGAAGAGCTGATTTTGAATGATTAGCCCCAATGAGTGAATTGCCTGCTGGGGTTTATAACACTAAAACACGATTCATTTATAAATGAAATGTTTTTTCAGCTTGCTGTCTCAAAGCAATCCCCATGCTCTGCTGTCTTATGAAATAGCAAGCTTTAACGTGTTGCTGATGTTTTATACATACTGACAGTCTTGTTTACTAAATACACGTATCGTCAATTGTGTTATGCCTAACCACGTTATAATCTCTATTTACACCAATCTAATTGGTACTTCTGCTAAGCATTATCAGTACTAATAACAGCAACTACAGCACGGAAAAATACAGCAAATATTTCCCCAGCTGAAGGTCACACTCTCTGCTGACCTGCTCCTCCCTTTAAGTCATTGAATTTAGGGCAGCATGAACAGAGAAGTGCAAGACAAGACTGAATTTGCAGCTGATTTTGTACTGTGCCACTTCTTAAAGTCCTGCCCTGCTTCAATCACAGGCAGCTTCACGCACAAAGGATTTCTTTGCAACTCCATTGCTAGCAAAGATCTGCACTGGTTTGACCCAAAGCCCATTGTAGTCAGAGAAGGTGTGTCCCTGCCCAATCTGTACTAAGCCCTTATTGACCATAGAATATTTACAATTATTAACCAGCAGCAGTATCAGCTAAAGCTGTTTGAGTAGAAAATCCTTAGAATTTAATAGGTAATAGGAGCCCTTTTAATTTAAAAAAAAAAAAAAAAAAAAAAAATCAAAGAAATAAGGTTCACCATTATTCTTCATAAAATGTTTAAAAGAAACTACAGAAATGGTACCATTCTTTATGAAATGTTAAGTGGTTCTGAAAGAATAGTTTCTTGGGGGGTGCATTTAATTTCTAAACAGTCCCACTGGGTTTCATCTCTTCTGAATTCCATGGGGAAAGAAGAGATAGAAATTGCATTTAAAATATCAGACAAGAGGGGAAAACATCTTGCAAGCGCTGTACCCCCCCTAGGAAAAAAGTAAAAAGGATGATTTAAACAAAAATTAAGGACAACTCACATTTGAATATTATATCTTTGGGCACAAAGCCAAATGCAGATGCATCTAGCCATGTTTTGGACCGAGGCCAAATTCTCTCAGTCCCAGTTGTTCAATTTTATAGCTAGTGAACAAAAGGGGGGGGTGATATAATATGGTCATTTGGTAACCAATGTTTGGGGGCTTGTTAAGGTGCAAGTGAGGGTGTTTATGTGAAAGGAGAGCATAAAATTAACACTGTGTTCTTCAAACCAAAGGATGATCTGTGTCATGTAGCGCTGTATTTTGCGATTATTTCCGATAGCAGCAGGGCAGCTCAGCACAATGATTTACAAGCGAAGACATTGTGTCAATCCACTGGGTTTCACTTCACTACCATCTTGAGAAAAATCAAATCTGGACACGATATGCGGTGACAAACTCAAATATACCACAGCAATTGTGTTTCTATCTACAGGCAAACATCTACAACAATATTTTTATTCTTCTCTCACAGCACTGCTAAAACAAGTCAAATCTTCAGCAAATCCCAGTCTCTAGAAATATTAATATGCTCATATTAGGGTTTTGCTCCAAACTGTAATGCATTCACCAGGCTACCCCAGACGCGACAGGTGGGAAAGGGGACCCAACAGCTCTGGACTGGGATGTAGCAGAAGAGGAGATTACCAGCAACGTGAGCGACACATGCCCTCCCTCTCCCCTCCAGCCACGCTAAAATATTTCATGGTGTGGAGGATCACTGAGTGAGGAAGTGACAGCTGCAGAGGCAGTACCAGCCACCACAGACCCATGGGATATTAGCAGGTACGTTAGGGCTGATCCTGTCTGCATTAATTTCCTGGCTGTCCTCTCTGCAATGTGAAACTCTCCCTGGAAGGGTTTTGGGGCAGCAGAGGCAAAGCTGTGTGTTCTGGCCAGTACCTAAAGTGACTGGGACCAATTGAGGTGACAAAGGGCCTCTGTGCAACCAGCCCAGACCTCCATCGCTGTGATGGTTTGGGGTGGCTGCTTCTCCAAGGGTGGAAAAGAAACCCTCCCTCTCAATGCCTATTGGGAAACTAGTGAGAAGCTCAGTTAAGTGAGTAATAGTAATGATTAATAATCCTGGGGATTTGTAGCTGCAGGAAGTTAGAATAGCTGGCCAGAGGGAGAACAAATAGTCTTTTTGATGTTAGGGATATTTACAGTGGCCAACAAAGCCCTCTATAAGATGAAACACAGAGTCCTAACTACCACAGTTGCTCTTGGGCCAGCTGGAGAAGCAACACAACAGCCAGAGGGTAAGGATCAGAACTGGAGCATGAGTGAAAGCAAGACCACCCTATCACCCAGGGCTGGATTGAACTCCAAATTACCTTTCCACAGAGCGGGGGGGAAGGGCAAGGCCAGCACATTCATCACTGCCACGGCTGGCCCCAGTGGCTCAGCAGTGCCTGTGATACACCCTTGCTCACAGGCAGACAGCAACAGGTCTTGGAGGACCATTTTAAGTGGTCTCCAGGCTGTTCTTGGGCACACTTCTCTAAGCCTAAATTCAGCTCAAGTACAGGCGGCTGCCTCACAGTTGAAGTCAATGAAGTTGCACCCACCTACACCGGATCTGAATTGACTCTATGAATAGATATGTACAGGGTAGGATATTCAAATTCTGTGGTTGCCAAAACTAGACATCTGTGTCAAAGCATTTGACAAGTGCACTGATATATGTCAGCAAATTGCCTGAGGTACTTGCTAAAAAACTACACTAACTTTCTCATCCTGAAATACTTCATCTGCACAATGATTAGAAAATGGCTACAAAGGCAAAATGCTAATAACTCCTGCCTGACAATTTAACTGTATGCTCGTATTCAAGAAATAAGAACGCAACTTAAATTCTGTTACGTTTAAAAGGAAAAAAAAGCTAAAGAATATTCAAGGTTCACATACAGGACCACCAAAAGCAGCTCTGCATGCCAACTGGGATCCAATGGTAAAGGAATACTTCTGTGACTTACCAACTCAGCCTGTAACCACCGCAGGGAAATCAAGACTACCACGATTGTCAATTCCAGGGAGCAACCTCTGTGCAAAATAACATTGATGGGTCAAGTGCCCTGTCCTGTTCTCTGGATTAATAACAGAGTTGTGCACCAGATTGGTGCTTGAGGAATCCATATGCTGACATTCTGCCTTGCTCGCCTCAGCCCGGGCTGTGCTGCTCATTGCTGGCATATCTGGACACCACATTCGAGCGAGAAAAAAAGCCAAATTGAAAAAAGAAAAAAAATCCCATTCTGTCTCTTTTTATTATCAAGGGAGCTTAAAGCTTCCAAGGCGTGGAAAGGGCCATGAGCAAACTCTGCGGAAAGGAATACGACGTATACATCAATAAATGCAAGCTGTTAGAGAACACCAGCACAGCCCATCCAGGTCTTTGATCATTAAGATTTCTATTATAAATACATATTTTTATTTTTCCTCTGACAAAAAAAAAAAACTTCACTTGGAATAGCTGCAGAACTGCAACTCTGGGCTTTTCTTCTGCATTCACGGTTAAACAAAAAGAAAACAAACAAACAAACAAAAAACACACCCCCAAACCAAATAAAACCCACCAGATATTTTGAATCAAGCCTGACTAATAAAATGAAAAAGGTGAAAATAAAAATAAAGATACAGTAATGAGTAATTAAGAATAGGAACATGTTTTATCAAACAACCTAGTTAAGGTTGTTCTCCAACACCAAGCACAAACAAAAGACAGTTTTCCTAAGAATATGAACCCATCTAGAAAAATTTAGCTAGAAATTTTTCAACAACCCTGAGGGCAGAGCAAATTACCCTAGTGCACTGCCCTTGTAATATGGCTGTATCCATTCTGAATAACAGGTAGTATCTCTTCACAGCACTGACAGTATTCGACATCAGTTTATTTAGAGCTGCATTGCATAGGATAGCTGTGTTTCAGAATTTACTGTAGCTTAAGCTATGTTACTCTGGTAGCTGCAAGATTTAGTTCAGTAATTTTATGCAGTTGGCAAATAGGCAGAAACAGTATAATTTAACATTTATGAACTGCCAATCTCCTCATATAAATACTGTAAGGAATGCTGCAATTATCAAATTATCTAAAGAAAGTAAATTGCACTATGGGATGCTGCATATTTGCTAAAATGATTTATAAACAAATATAAGCACATTTACTTAAAGAGTCTAATCCAACGACTCCACAAAAAAGTTACTCTACCTAGCACAGGAGGTTTTGTAATTGTAATACATTAGGAAATTTCACTGTGTTTAATGGATCTCAGACTCACCCTTCCTCTTGAAAACAAGCTATTGAGGTCTTTGATGGAGAAATGCCTAGGATACCTCTCTGGAGTCAGAGGTGAAACACGTCACCAGCTGCATACATAGATTTATATATATAAAAACTGTGAACTGTTTGGCTGGCTCACATTTGGAGTTTCACACTTTAGCACAACCTGAATTCAACACCCTAGTATTTGTGATTCGGCCCATTAAAACCACTCTTATCAAACAGGTTACACTCACTACAAGGTAAAGAAAGCATTTAATTACCTTCTTTTCTCTTGCCTAGAGGCAAGAGCAACTCCTCTTCCCCCATCCCATTGCCAGGGCTGCTCAGAAGCACTTAAGCAGGCAGCAAATCTAAGACACCAGAGCAGAGGTGCAGGCAAAGTTAGCTCTAGTTAACTCACAAGAAGGGAAGTTTCTTTATATGAAAGTTTCTTTATATGTGAGAAGAAACCACTTGTTCCCTGAAATTTGACATTCATTGCTTAAATATTGGATCAAGCCCACAACTGGGAACGAATCAACAAGCAGAAAAGCTCAAAACTTCTTTGAGACACAGACACAGAAACGTATGTGCCAAAGAAAAGTATATAAATGCCAAATGTATACCATAAAGTGGAATGTATTTGATGTAATAAAGAATGTATGCAAACATACATAAATAATTTCATTTCCTATGCTAGCAGAAATAATTTATCTACAAGGACAAGAATTTCAGTGGAATGCACTTACACATTGTCATCTACTGTTACGTAAAATCTTTTCTTGGAGAACTATGTGTGGAGATCCATATATCTCATTTTGACAGGATCCCAGAAAAAGGGCAGTAAGAATTTGACAATGTAGCAAAAAGTGCATTTTTTTTAAATTTAATCTCTTGCATTATGCAGTATCAGAGCACCTTCCAGCAGAGCAGTAAGCAACATGGGTAACGTGTCACATGTTTGTTCTTTCCTCCTTTCCCCAAGGGGACAATTGTGTGCTGTTTTCCCTCTGCTTTTTCTTGCACACACAGAGACTGCTGGGAAAAACTTATTCTGGGGAAGCTAGGGTGAAAGACTTGTATTAGTGTCAAAGATGATAAACTTCACTTCATCTTTGTGCAAAAGTGTTATGAACCCATGCAGACATTAACTTTGTCCTTTGAGTAAAATCATCTTTTAGCCTTGTATACAAAGTGGTTCTCTCTTTTTGACCTATCCTAAGTATTTACTGCATAGGGCGTCTGATGAGGGCCTAGTCATCAGCATTGTGAAGAATACAGAGCGTTGGTGAAAATCTGGTCACCACCATCCACTAGAATTCTTAAGTCTAAGCCGGACTTTATTCCATTAGCAGACTCCATAATGCATGTAACGAAATGCTGAAACCACTTACTCACCAAGAAGAGCCTGTCAACATTTTCCCAACAAAACTCTTCCAACAGAAAAACTGACTAAAATTAAATTTTAACAAAAAGTATCTACTTTCTAAGGAAATTTGCCTGCTTGTTGAAAAAATAAAAACATGAAAACTTTTTGAAGCCCATTCTCTGAAAAGTTCTAGTCACAGGCATAAACTTAGCTTCTTTTCACACATCTTGACAATGTTTAGATCTGTTGACAGTGTTGTTATCAAGAAATGCCGAGGGGACACGGACAGAAATCTGTTTCATGTAGCTCATTTAAGTTAATATCTTCTCCTACCGTTTGCTATCCCAGCACAGCCAGTATGTCCAGAAATAGATGGAAACAACCGTGTGCAAAGGGTGGCTGGTGATAAATCCATCAAAATTAAAATTCAAGGTTCAAAAACCTTGACAACAAGAGGGATCCAGATTTGAATCCAACAGCAAAATGAAAAGAGCAAAATTCTCATTATAAGTACTTGCATGGTGATCTGGGGGATTTAATCCTAGAAAGCTGCATCACAACTAGGTGCAGGTTGCCACTGCTCTCCTAGAGGACCAAGAGGCTTGCCATCACCTTTGGGGATTCATTCCTATTAGGCTTGTGACACCCTGCTCCTGCAGCTTGAGACTGGGAAGACTGTTAGGAGAACAAGTGCATGCAGAGGACCAGACACAGCACCAGTGCTGAAGCCTGGAAATTGATTGTAGCCTTTTCTATTCAGGCTTTAAACACTCTTTAAATTTCTGTGTTAAGATCTCAGATTCAGAATAAACCCATCTCTAATTTAATCAGCAACTACCTGCCAAATTTATTCTAACATAATAGTGCCCCAAATAGCTCATTTTTTGTTAAATTTGCCTGTTAACTAGTAACATAATAGTCTATTTTCAATTGCTTACAAAAATACAAAACCAGCAACAACAAAAAATCCACATGAGAAACACCAACAGCAAAAAAAAAGCTTTACCTTGTTCTGTCCATGTCTTCCATACTGGATGACCCTTCTGAGGCTCACTCTTCTGGAAATTTTAGCCAAACAGCCCCTATAACTCCAAGCCCATGTGCCTGGAGAGGAAGCAGGATCCCCATGCTCTTGGAGATGGGCACACCACAGGATCAAGGGTGCTGATCACAAAACAAAAACAGATAAGGCCAGGCCCTAGAGTCTTATCCCCTTCTTTTCAACCTCTTACAAGCTCTCCTCCCAGCTGTTGCTCTATCAGGTGTGTCAATAATTCAATCAGGTTGCACAGCTTTGGGGCTAATTGAATTCTCAGGCTCTCCTTAACGTGTTCGCAGCCACCATGTTGTTAGCTCTGCACAAATGAGGTTTAGTCTTACAAGAGCTCCCAAGGGCTCTAAACACAGGGCTGTAACTACAGCCTCCTTTCTGGAGATGTAAATAATTTTTTTAGAAACAAAAGGATAACAACTGAGCACCTTGAATACAAGGGGTCAAGAACTGAGAGTAGATTTTCTTTTCACCAAGTCACCTGGTGCGGAGAGCACCTCGCATCCACACAATGCCTGTTGTTCAAATATGTTCCAGTGTTGTGTCTTGCTGGTGGTTTCCTGGATATGAGACCACATTGTATATGTACACTGTGCTCAGCCAAAATGACAGAACCATGTTTAGGTAAGGACTGGCCAACACATACAGATGCCAAGCAGAAATGTTAAAGGCTGATAATGAAAAATGAAATTACGTGAAACCTTTCCAAGAAAACTCTACAAACATTTCCAAGCCATGCAGTTTTTCAAATATTGCTTCAGCCAACACTGTCCTAAAGCAGTGAGTCACTCCAGAAGAAAGTTCATGGCCACATGTAGTGAAAGGCAAACAAGAGCTTTACCTGTCACCTGTACGTGTCTGTTGGCTGAGTTTATTTTGGCTTATTTTGCTAATTCCTGCAGGGAGAAACTCATGTCTTCATGGGACAAAGGTGCACTCTCCACTGGTTTTGGAATGCACCCAGAGGGGACGACCTGGAGCTGGGATTGACATACCCAAAATTAATTTCTTCAGCATGCACTGCATTATTCCATGTTTCAAAGGAGGATGGGATGCACCCTTTCCTGACAATGGCACTGAGTGTTCTGGCTGTGAGCAGCACCAGTTCTTCTAAACCTCCCTTCTCATCAGCCAGGAAGGAGCAGACCCATACACTTGATATTTTTGGTACAATCTCTTTAAACAAGCCCGGAAACTGCATGTGAGTAAATGTTAAGCCCCTGGAATGCAGATAGGGAAGTGAAGACGTCGGTTCTGCGATTTTTTATATCTGCACTCCTGTCAGCATGAATGCTGAAATCTCTGGAGGTAGAAGTCTGGAGTATTTCACCATGATTGCCAACAAGGTATCAGTAAACTCCATTATGAACCCTCTGGGGGCACGGTAAATGAACAAAAATGTATGTTAGCCTTGGCTCTGTTTTCTATTGTTAGATGAATGAATTAAATCAAATCAAACGTGTCTGATCTGAGGGACCGCTTGGGTTTTAAAGTTTGAAGGGATGATAAATGAAGTGTAGCTTTCCTTCTCTCATCTCTTAGTTTGTGATGAGCCCAGTGGCCTGCTGAGAGAAGGGAGGCAAAGGGAGAGGCAAGGAACGAACTAACACTGGGTTCGCAGTGGATTCTGCCTGGGTATCTGTGATAAAAGCTGTCATACACGTTATCTCTGAGAAGTCTGTATAGTGTTTGGTGGCAGGTAATCTTGCATTCACAGTAATGTTTTTAGTGGGGATAAGTAACATAATGTTCTTCAATCAACTATATCAAATAGTTGCCAAGCCTTAATGTCCACACTTATAAATACGCACACATGTAAGACTGGTCTGACTCAGGCACCTTAACTATGTTCTTTCACTGAATACCCCTGTGAAAGAGCCTCTCTCTATGCTCAGTCATAGGTGGAGCCTGCAGACACCATCTTTCTAACTGTGTCAGTAGGTTAATGTCCCTTACTGCAATTTCTCATGCATTTTCTTTTATCACATACTTTTCTTGAATGCAGTTGGCTTTATTAATGGCGTGTTTGAAAAGAGAAACTCCTGCAATAACTTCTGAAGAGGAGCCTACCCCATATGCCACTACCCAAGGACAGCTGCTAGGCTCCCCAGTTCTCCAGGGAGATGAGTAACAGTGGTCGCTGAAGATAGCAAGATCTAGTGAGTTTGAAACTGGTTGGGAATGCAGGAAGCCTGGATTTTATTCCAAATCTGTCACTGAGCGTTTTGTGACTGACCCTGGGTAAATCTTTTTTACTTTTCATTAGCTCCTTTTCTCTACCACTCATATTCTACCTTATATCTTTAAGGTATAAACTCTCTGAGATGGATGCTGCCACTCTTTACAGTCAGAAAACAGGCCATTACACAAATCACAAATATAGCTCCTCAGTTCTTTGATACATGCATATAGTTTTTAAACACTTCACAAACAATTAGTTAAATATGCTTTTACAGAGTGAAATTGGCACAGGACACTCAAGTGACTAGCATTCACTTCTCAGAGTCGGTGGCAAACTATGGACTACAGCCTTGAAATCCTGGCTGCTAACCACTTGATATAATCCTTGTTCTCTTTGTATGGAGTCTGCTAAATTGGAATTACTCTATCCTTTCCAGTGATATACATCCAAAGTGCTCGGTAAGATATCCTCTAAACTTATATAACAAATGCACAAATGTATTTTAGCTCTGAAGTATTACGGATCCAGAGTTGTCTTTACATGTCACAATCACATTTTCTTACCCATGCTTTTACCATGTGTTGTAAGCATATGGCATGTTGGCAATGCATGACAAGAATGCACAAAGTATGGTGTAAAAAAAAAATCCTACCAAGAAGTTTGAGAAGCTGCCTAGTACTCTATTTGCTCTTGATTAAGTCAGGCATCTTCTAAAGTACCTATTTTCTTGTAACCTGAAGACTCTACTATTGCCAGAGGCTATTTTCATACTAAATGGAAACATGCAGCCCTGGAAAGGGCTCAATATTCTTGTCTCTTGCTGACAATAGGTAAAGGTTAAATCATCAGTTGGTTTTCACCAGTGGAGAGTGTAAGCCATCTAATCTACCAGGCTTTCACATGTATTCCTCATGGGCACAGGAATCCTGATTTTGACTGCCTGTGCACAGGCAGTCGAAAGCTCTGCATCTACTCTGCATTCACTGGCTAACACCTATTTTCATTATTCATTTATCAAAACAGTCAATTAAGGTGCTACTTAGCCTATACTACTAAATTAAATAGTGTGAAGGAAACTTCCCTGCCTTCTCAGAGGAAACTTCTCAGAGCAGTCTTCAGCCCCATTTTGGCCCAGGCCAACCAGGACACCCTCCAACCATTCCTCAGCATGGTTCTAGTGTTAATAATCTGGGTGGAGGCTTCACTACGTCAGATAGCCTTGGGATCAGGGAATAGTCACATCACTACCAGATACACAGCCATTATGAAAGAGCTGGTGGCATCTGATCTGAAATCTTTAGATTTGATCAAAGACTCTTGACAGTGAATGAGGCTCCTTACCTCTTGGTTAGCCAGTGAAAGCAACAGGTATGCAAAAAATCCAGTCACTGCTTTAAAGAGAGTCAGGGTTATTCCCTCTGTGAAAGGCTACAATAATGCCTAAGGCTGACTCCCTCCTCTTCTTAAGCTCCCTTCTGTCCCCATTCCCATCCCAGATTATACCCCCAACTCCAAATCACGTTCCTTCCTGTAGCAAAAAGCCCAACTCCTCAACTGACAGTTAAATGTTCCTGCTAGGTGAGCTGATCCTGCCTCCAAATTTTTGACAGCAGTAGGAAGGCAATTGCAGTAAGAAGCAGCAATAAGAAGCAGCCAACAGTTGAGATGGTGCCACTTCATGCTCACACTTCCCAGCCAAATCCTGAGTAAATACTATTTAAAGCAATTGAGAAATGGGCCCTAAGCTGCAAAACCTGAAGAATCACATCACATTTGAATATTGCTTTCTAATGACACCTAAGTGGCTATTCGTTTTTTATTAAAACATCCTATAATCACACAGCATAATAGAAGCAATATTTAAGCAGACCAAGGACCATTTAGATAATTTACGAGATCAAGTGAGTGATTTTCTTACTGAATACCCAAATTCCCTCTCAAGGAAGGGGGTGGTAAAAAAAGTAAACTTCTTCAGCTATCAAAATGCTCAACACCATGCCAGCAGGTACTAAGTAGGCAGAACATGTCCAGCTAAAAGCAATAAAAGACAGTGTGAAAAGAAGCAAGTTAAACTATGAATTACAGCGTGCTTTCAAAGACTATGCCATAGCTGGTGGTAAGCAGTGTATCCTAGCAGCTCAGAAAGAGACAAGGAATCACAATTCATGGCACAAACCATTCACAGCTGCACACCAGAGAAGTTGTTGTTAGGATTATTTTAGTAGAAGTCAGATAAATAACAAGACCTATAGCAAGGCTGCCTAGCATTGTCAAATCTATGTCATCATTGTAAAATGGTCAACATTAAATATATCCATAGCAATAGTGATGTTGAATGCCCATAGCCCTGTTCATCTTCAAGGTGTATTACAGTAACTGTACCACATCCCACAAACACAATGACAAGTGATGTTATTGTGATCAGTATAACATTTGATCCATTTATGAAAACAGACTTGTATTTCTATTTGACATTACCTTGGGCTAAATCCAAATGGTCAGCCACACTTCTTTGGCACGCAAATTTTCCCCACTGTTACAAACTGCACGTTAGTTGTTAAGTAACTCCTCTTTAATAGAAAGGTAAATTCAAATAATTGTGTGCATATAAAATAAAGCATCAACTGACACTGTGTAGAGGACGCAAAGCTCTCCCTTTTTCTTCTCTCACACAAAAATAGCAGACATGATTTCTACTAGTCTCTCTTGCTTCCTAATAAAATTATGCTATATACTTTTGAGAACCCAAACTTTATTCTACAAAATATGAAATACTGGACAAATGAAACTCAAAAAAAAGTTAATTTCATTAAATGAATAGGAAGATGAAGCCATTAGTAGTGATGACATGAAAGTTTTAATTAGCTAGAAAATCAAAGGAAAATCCTTTGGCAGACATAGGGCAACAAAGGACTTAACACTGAAAGAGATTAGGGGCAAATCTCTTCTTTCAGAATGTTCTCCATTTCTATTTTCTCCCTTATTGTCCCAGACTCTCCTGGTTGCACCAGCGTGTGGAGCAGAGCATCAGAGACATGCAAGGTCTCTGCTCTGCTTGGGGCATGTCTAGGCAGCTCTTCTTGGCCTTTCTCCTTACCCTCACCTACCTCTTACACCTCCTCTGCTTAAGAGAAGGTGGGCAGTAATGAGAAGTTGACAGCCTTGCTTTAAAACTTCGACGCAAAATGTTTTGATTGTTCTTTTAATTGAGATTTCAATTTCAAAGTAACCTAACTTTTTAAAATATATATGTATTTTGAGAAGTGTTACAGAGTCCCAAAATAAAAATGGTAAATTCTGTATCCAAATAAACATTTGCCCAGTGTTTTTATCTCACTCTAGTCTTTGAAACTTCATATTTATGTAAGAAGGTAAAATTGCAAATAAATAAAATATTTAAAAGTGTTCCACTTCTCTTTAAATTACTTATGCTACAAGTACATGCAATTAATTTCACAATATAAGAATTCAAGTTAGAGCACTCAAACCAAAAAATCTCCACCTTGCCCCAGAATGATACTTTCGGTATCTTCTTGTGTAATTCAGATTATTTCTTCAAGGAAATAACTGAATTTTTCCCCTCTGTGATCACAGGACTGAGATAGGGTTTTTTCTATGCCTTAACAATCCAGAGCAGTACGTACGTCTCAGTGTCTCTGCCCTTTAAGTTTTCTTACTCTGATCCTTCCTCAGTTCTCTCTAGTGCTACTGCTTCAATTTGCAGGCATGCAAAAGCAGCAGTGTTGTGAGAACCATGTAGCAATGTCATTGTAAAGGGCAGTGACAAATGGACTAAGCAACTGTCGCTTGACATGTGCAATTTCCTTGAAGCCACTGAAATCAGTAGTACTGTTGCAAAGCAAATTAACATTGGTGGAAATACGTTTCTTGGCAGAATTAGCCATATTATCTAGGCCCTATTCAAGAGTTATAAAAACAGTTGACCAAAGCACATCTATAGACTATAACAATCATCAAAATTAGAAACAATAAATGTTTGCTTAATTACAGCTTACTTTCTTCAAACGCAGGCTAAACAAAAGATTTGAATTAGCTTGATATGAAAAGTTTTAAAGGACTGTTATTAGGCTGTTAGGCTCATCTGGGACAAAGGAAAGACTGACACAGGTGCCAAATTCTGTAAATGACCCAGTTTTAAACTAATTTTAGCTGGCAAACTAATAAATGGCTTTATAGGAAAGTCTTTGGAAATTCATCCAATACTTGTAAAGGAAGAGCTCAAAGTTTGGTGAGGACATGATGCACTGTTCAGAGGTAGAAAAAGAGATTAATCTATTTTCTATAAGCCAAAAAATACCAAGTTGTCATTTTTGGCCAGTGCCTCCCTGGCATTTATTGACTTGAATGGACTAAAAATGTCCTAGCAAATTGAGACAACTTAATTTTAAATGTTTTAGAATTCATTCTTGTTATTCTTTGATGGAGGAATTCACCTCCATCAACCAAGTCAGTGCAGCTTACATTCTTGAAAGAGGTCTTAACCTTGATAACATTATTACTTTTATGTAGATATACTTCAAGTATCTAACTCATGAATAACTCAGAAGAGGTGCAGAGATGCCCTCTTCTCCTGCCGAAACACTCTACAACCCATTGGTTAGAGCACTTGCTGGAGTAATGATGGGTTTGAATTCTATCAAACTGAGAGGGGAATGATATTGGTTTGCCTCAGGTGGAGGACTCTGGTTTGCTGCGTAAAGCCCACCAGCAGCAATATTTTAGAAGTAAATAGCCACAACAGCATTTCCTGAAAGGTCCAATTCTGTTGATACTCACCGATAACATACCCTATGGCTGAAGCTACTGAAGAGACCAAAATAGTGGAATATGAAAGTTATTGGATCCTCGTTGTACTTTAAGCTGGAAAGCGGGACTGCCTTGCTTGGAGGCGTGGAGCTGAGTGTGAGCACACTTTTAGGCACATGAGCATCTCGGGAGTGATGGGGAGGCACACAGTGGCCGACAGGTTTAGGAGCTTTGTATCGCAGCTCTGGGCAGCTGTCCTTACCTTCCATATCCATCCTGGTTTAAACTCCCCATTTTTTACCAGCACACCTTTTAATCGGCAGACAGGGAACATATTATTTACTGTAATTGTAGGTTCTGAGGAGAATAGCTGGTATTGTGTTGTTATGCAGCCTGAAATACACGTACTGCAGTGAGACGGTCGTTGTCATTTGATACGAAACATTCAGACACAACTACTTCCAAGTCAACTCAGCTATAACAGAGTTTACATTTGCACCTAATATTAGTTGAAAGCATTGTAGGGACTCTACACTGCATGGCTGAAGTGTTTGATTTAAAGCAAGGCAGTAAAGAGGCTGGTAAATGGCCTACTTGCATTTGAAAATGTCCATCCACACCTAAAAAGAGAATCATGCTAAAATAATCATCCTCGTCTAAAAATCAAGCAATCAGATTCTATTTGCAGATGATTGTAAAATTAGGGTAAAAAGTGTAACTGGAGCTGAAATGCAACACTATTAACCAACTATATTCTAGAGGCCTCCGTTCATTTACTTTTTATTCTCATCTAAGGGGGGGAAAAAAAAGGTACTGCTGTTGGTACAGTATTTCTGCTTAACGCACGAGATCAGTAATTAAATATATTTCTGCTGATCTTGTGGCCATATGCCTGCAATATGTAAAAATATATTTGCTGCTTTTTTTTTCTTTTTTTCTTTTTTTTTTTTTTTTTTTTTTAATTCCTTTTGTTCCCAGCACTGACTGCCTGTCAGAATGAACCCTCCAGATTCCTGTGTGCTGGTATCCATGGGCTCTTTCTTGCCAAGCTGCCAGTCTGGAGCGTCACACCTTACTGCCTTTAAAGATTGCCCTGCAGAGATAGAGGAAAATGGCAATTTTTACATGATGCAGTCTGGCAGCCCAGGAGATTTGAAGTCAGAACTGGTGCCAAGATTTACCCAGGAGAGCAAGCAGAGGCAAAACAGAGAACCTGGGCCAAAGCGAAAAAAAAAAGAAGGGAAAAAAAATAAAGCAACGGAAGAGGGGAGTGAAAGGGAGGGAAGCGTTGCAGAGTGGGAGCAGGTTTTCTGGTAAAGGGTGGAACACAGGGCTAGGCAGTGGACACTACATGTTGTTTGCATGTGTTTATTAAGAGGGTCAGGGTCCTAAAGAAAGTCAAAGGGAAGAGGTCGGCTTTTTTTGCATGCCCCAAATTGTAGTAGATTGCAGAATGTAAATGAGACAATTATTACACCAATGCTCATCAAGCTGTGCTGGAAAGACTTCAATAGCCTGATGAATATGCATGCAAATTTGTTAATTAAGTTAATTATTCTGCTGAAAATTCATTTGTCTTCCAAGGACATTTTCCCAATGATTTTAACATGCTTGTGCCATTAGTCATGCTCCATGCTATTTAACATTACTTTTTGTCCACTTTTTCTTTTTGCCTTCCTTCCTTCTTGCTTTTCTGTTCTACTCAGGTCTTTTTTTTTTTTTATTATTATTAAAGCTTTAAAACCAGATGATTGGTTCTCTTAATTGACCCCTGCAACACTGGAAGATACTAGCAGCCTGCTCTGTCGGAATCCCCTAAAACCAGATTTCATTCAAATACTTGCCTCATATATAAAAAGTCTCTAAAATGTCACCTAGGAAAGTGGAGGTGCAGAGAAGGGGGGAAGCGAACCTTTCTGGCATCATTAGAGCTGGAGTCAGAACGAGTCCACGCAGGGATGGGGAGGGATAAATCTGTCCCTGCTGCAGGCTATTTCCTCAGCGCAGCCTTGGCTTGGCACAAGGAGTTACCTTGCTCTGAAAGGTGCGATCTCCTCACACCTCCCTTCCCTCTGCCTGTACAGCTATACACAGAAACATATGCGTTCAAAGAGGAACAAGAACTGAGATACTTTTCTGTCACCATGAGGGCCAAAACCGGTTTCCATGGCAACAAAAGGGAATCGTGAGTTTAAAAATCATGTCTAAATGGCAAAATGAGATACTTTAAAGAAACAGAAGGGTTTTGTTGTTTTTTTTTTTCCTTCTGTGAAAGAGAAGCACGGCATTGTTACAACTTTGCATGATTACACTCAAAAACCGGGACCTTTCTTTATCCATTCTGAAATCCCCATCATTTAAAAATGTGGCAGAGTGCACAATGACTATTTTACATTTCTAGTATGCATCAGGCTTTTTCTCTAACTCCACAGCATTTAGCTGCTGGTTCCTTTTAAGTTCGTTTATTCTATTATCCACTTATTCTATTCTGCTGCATGTGAAAAAGAAATTATTTGTTTTTTCAGCAAACAGGAAAAGTCCCAGTATGACCACGGGATGCTTTCTGCCTTCCTACAGGAAAAGCTTCACAGAAAAAGGATTATAAGGAAGTGAAAATTGCAGATAATGGAGTTTAAGAAAATTAATTGGCAAGATTTCTCTTTTGTGCAGTCCTTATACATTACACAGTCTGAATGGCACTGTAGTGTCACATAGATCGTAAACCAATTAGGATGATATTTTAAACCCTGTAATTTCTGTAATTCCATCTGCTTTAGATGGTTTAATTAGTGAAAGTTACAAAAGCCAAATATATTTGAATATTTTGAAATCAAGCCCAAAGGCAAGAAATAAGAGTTACCGAAAACACTTGATGTGGAAGTGGGCATATTGCATGAGTGTATGAAAAAGGGGAGGGAAGGCTTTTTCTTTAAAAAAAAAAAAAGCACAACTTTTTTTAATGGAAGATAGGTTAAACAATATGACTGGTGAAATCCCAATTGTGCAGAAGACGGCAGAAAAATTGCCATGGGCTCCAAAAGGATAAGAATTCTTCCCAAAAGATGACAATCTTTAGTCCTGAGCTGTTTTATAGAAGGGATATAACTATTTTCTTACTTACCTAAACCCCATCCTGCTCCTTCTGAAATCAGACTCCTCACTGGGGACTCCAACCAAGCCCTGCGTTTGCAGTAGGTAGTTGGGGGACTCTACAGTATTTCAGACTTTCAGATGGTGGAGGGAAAGACTGGTCAATGGGTATTGAAGCTCTGTCCTGAAGCAATTGCCCCTACTGTTTTATATCCCTATCCTTTGCCCAGTGAACTGCTGAATACTTTGATTAAAAACTACTTCTCACTTAGCTGGGTGATTATACACAACGTACTTCTGCTTTCTTCTTCTCCTCAAAGTTTACCATGGACCTGACTGTGAGAAATTAAACCCCATCATTTTCCGGTGTGTTTCCAATTGCTAACAGTAAACATCATAACACAGAGCGCCACTGTGCTGGTATTTTCCCTTCTGCAAATAGCCCCAGAGAAGTCCACAAGAGGACCATTTGCATGGAAGAGGGCTACACAAACCACCCACGAAATCATGTTAACAAACTGGAGAGAAGAATAATCTCTTTTTTTAAAAAGGAATTTATCAGAACTTTAAGACTGTCTAAAGTCAATTATATTATTAGCACTGCACCATGTTTGTTTAGCGGTGGTATTTCTTCTGCACAGCAGCTGTGCATTATTATGGACCCCAAATAGCTTCAGTCACCAGTGACTGACAGCAGCATACTGTAGACATGGTGAATGCTATTGCAACGTCTGTCACCCTCTGATTGAGACACTGTAGGTGTCCAGGGCTGTCCTTGCTCACTCTGAAATATTCCAAGGTAAAACTATTACTCATAAAAAAGATGATTTGTCTTTCCACTTAACAGGAACACAATAATAGAAGTGAGCTATTAATTCACGGTACCTCCTACAGCTTAAACAAGTCACTTTTGTTCTAGCTGTTGTGAGAAATGTCAAGTCAATGAAAATATCTAACATAACAACAATTGTCAAACAGTGATGATGAAATGGGAAAAAATAAGGGGAAGCAACAATTATACAGCAGTGTTAAAAAAAAGAAGACTTCTAAAATACCTGTGTCATTATAGGGCAACACTGTTTCCTGTAACTGTCAGAAAAGGTTTTACTGATAAAATCAGGCACATGCCACCCTCTCACGTATTTGGTTCTGTAGCCACTTGCAGTGTGGTACTTCTAGTTGAGAGGACTGAAAAAACTTTACCCAAAACCTACACCCTTGGCTTCAATCAAAGTCGTATCAGAAGCAGCTGTAAAGATGAAGGACATCTCCTCCTTCTCCTGGGATTACCCAGCTGTTTGACTCCTGCTCTGTATAATGCAGGCAGCCAGTTTGCTTTCCTTTCCATAGCCTGAAAGGTGCATCCAAATGTCCTTGTGACAGCTGGCAATTGTCACTGTAGGTGTGCCATGAACATACACCTTTCCTCCCTGTAAACAATCCACTGGTAAGGAGTGGCCTGAGCTTGCTTTTGAAGTTGCAGAGAACAACCAGGTCTTTTGCTAGTGTCTGCATTACACATAAAGTGTTAAGCTGGCAGACCATGGACAATAATTTGGACAAAACCTGCCAAAGTTCAGAAGCATCAGTTTTTCAGGTAATCATTTTGGGGCAACATATTTGTGGTCATACGCTCTATTAAATGAGCAAATATGGGTGATGGTAAATTTCAAAAGAAGAAAGTGTTATTGCTTAGCACCAGAGACCCTCCTTCCATTGGGCAGAGGGTCTCTGCCCTTGCTTCACATTTCTGTCTCCTCTGGACCTCATCAGCCCATTTTGGGATTAGTTGCCTGCTCTTTGGCGCTCCATGACTCCACTGCAAAAGCGTCAAGGATTTAGCCATACTGGCAGTGTTAGGCAATGCAGGAGCAAAAGATCAAGATAAACATCTAGGACAAAGTAGAAGTAAAACAAAACTGTGTAGATGAGGCCCTTAGTGACATGGTTTAATGGTGGACTTCACAGTGCTGGGGTAGTAGTTGGACTTGATCTTAAAGGTCTTTTCCAACCTAGTTGATTCTATGATTAAGATTAAAAAATCCAGAACTAGGGACACAAAGGAAAGAACTAAAGATAGACATTTATTCAGAGTTACTACAGCAGAACATTACTGTCTCATAAGGATTAAAATTCCCTCCATGAGTATGTTATACAGAAAAAACAACCCATACCTAGCCAGTGAAATTAGAGGCCTATATAAGATGCCTGATGTTCAGCACTGGGAAGCCAGTCTGTCATCCTCTGCAGAGGGCTGGTGGGCCACTCTGCATCAGCAGCCTCCCTGGTGTCCAGAGGCCATGAAGCTCGGTGGCCCATCAGCTCCCATTGGTGCAGGGGAAGAGTGCAGCTCACTTGCCTAAATGCGAAGAGGGGCAAAAAGACATCTCCATAACCACCGCAAAAAGCAGCTCTGCCCTTCCCATTGCTGGAAACCAAATCCTACCAGCCAGCTCTCTACAGACTCTCATTTCCCCTTCTGACAGCAGCGGCACCCACCTGTGACATGTTAGGACCCACAAACTCACCACAGGAGGGCTATCAACAGCTCCTCTTTACCCTGTAAGCTACTGCCTCTTGCCAGGTCTGCAAGGTCTTGCCCACCACACAAGACATATGCATGCTGCAGAACTGCAGTAGCTCTTTGGGCTCTGCAGTTCAGCTCTCTTGTCCAGCTTCTGAAGGAGCTCTACCTCCCAGGCATGGACAGCAGAAGCATTTTCACCATGTGGTGGAGATGACATTGAGTCCTGGTGTTTTTTACAAGCCACCAGAGCACCGAGAATGTTTCCATTTGTTTCTTACACTATCTAAAATCGTGAATGGAGAGTGGTTTACTGCCTGGGCTAAATGTGCTATTGACCTCAAACAGTAACTTTTGATTGCAGCTGGGCCATTACATCTCATTACTGCCTTGTCCTGCTGCTTTCTCCCTCCAAAAAGCACCATTCAAGTTGCAGTCAACTTTTACTGACTGGAAGCTGCACTGCAATGTTTCTTGCTCCATTGACCCTCAGAGAACTGTCATGTACCCTGAGGGACTATTTTCCTTAGGGTATTTCCCCTCGAGGACACAGACAACCTTTGTGCTTCTGCCTCCTCTGCTGCCTTTTCTATTGTTGTCTCCACTGCTAATTGTGGCTGTGACAAGGAGGTAGCAGCAGTGGTGATAAAACCTTAAGAAGTAAAATGTTGCTAAGTCTGAGCCTTCAATTGCACAAGAAGCTGATAAGGAGAGTTGACTCAGCACACTACTGCAGCAATTCATTTCCTTCTTTTTTAATCCAACTCAGCCTGTTAAAAAAAAAAAAAAGGCAGGGGGAAGAAATGGCAATAGACTTATCAGTGAATTAGTCACGGCAGATTTTGGCTCTTCTAAGACTGGCGAAGGTACAGAACTATACCTAATCCTGTCACAGCCTTAAAATTAATATCATAGCCCACTCTCATTCTGTGCTCTAGAGCATTCATTGTGGTTTTCCCTCTGCAGGAAAGACTGTGCTAAACTCACAGACTGCACAAGTGAAGGTGCACACATTCGGTGCAAGCACTCCTTAGGATCACCACTGGAAATCCCCAGGCAGTCCAAAGGACATGAGGCTTTTGTGACAGACCTCCAAAAGAGGGACAGAACTTCGCTAGGGGGACATGGGTTGCCAATGCTGTGGTCGTGATCAGGCAAGAGCTCAGCATTTCTGGCACTATTTGCCAATGGTTGCTGCCTTCTCTTCTCATTCGCTTCCCCTACGAAGACCAACTCCATCCTGTTCTGACAGCACAGCTGTGTTGGTCAGAGGTGCGATGAGATGTGTTCTCTGACAGCGTAAGCTGCCACCACGCTCTGGCACGTTATTTTTCTCCAGTTATCATTAACACTTACAGTGAATAAACCTCTTAATGCAGATTGCTGCAAATCCCCATTTGTCTTCTGTTCTTTTAGGCGGAGAAACACAATATGTGTCTGCGCTGCAGTCACAACAAAGACGGCGAGTTCTGCCCACGGTCCAAGCTAGTTTTAAACCAACAGCCGTGTGGAGGCAGAGCCACCTTACAGACGGCAAGAGACAGATCTGCTCCTGCTGAGCATCCCCAAATAGCACAAATAAAGCCAGCCCAGGTACACAGCGATCGCAGCGGCCACTCTTGGGTAGATACACACTCGAGTGTGTCACAAGTCTCACCATAAGAATCACAAACGTCTTCAGCTGAAGACACTCCTGTGAGTTTCTTGCCAATGATGAGATATTTGGGATTTCTCTCGAAATCCCAGTACTTTTGAATCATGCAATTGTGTCAGCAATTTCAGTCTCCTGTTTGTAAAGAGGAAAGCAAAAAGTAAATCTTTAGCCAGGGAAAAAGCGAGCAAGTGAGACCTCTCTTCCCAAAAACCCCAAAAGCAGATGAAAAGATAAGCATCTCTAGAGATTTTTTGAGGACTAGATACACAAGGTGTTGCTCATCGTGTTTTGATTTATTCTGTATTCTTACAAGACTTCATCTGCTGGTCTCTGTGGTGAATGCCAGTGGAAGTTTTGTCATGCTTTGTGCTTGCACTAGTGTATGCTTGTACGTACACTTGAAATTTTAGGACATGAATGTCTCTGAGAATCCAAACCCAGCTACATCAACAATTTAGACTGCAGGTTTTTAGGTTTACTTCAGTGACAGAGCATTTTAAGCTAATACAAGCTGAGCAAACACCAGGTTCTTACCCCAAGACACCTCATCATGATATTACTCCTTCACCCAGTCCAAAGGAACAGGCACACTATATATTTGAGCTTATATGATAAAGAAATAACAGACATACTAGGATGGATGGCTTCCTGACCGGCTCATGGAAGAACCACGTGTACACCCCAAGTGCTGGCAAGAGGCACCACGTGGAGGTGGAGAAAGAAAAAAAAGGGGAAAAAGCCAAACCAGACAGACAGCCAACAAACCAACGTGTACTTTCATCCATAGATCACTACCAAACGTAATGGGAAGTGGTGCAACAGAATTTGCAAATGAGCACAACACTAGAATAACTTAGGGGCAATAATTAACTGTACAGGGATTACTGCAAACTGAATTCAGACCTTCCAGTACAGGTATTGATCTAAATCTTCTTGACCAGAACAGACCAGGGTTAACTTTAAGTGGATTTTATGACTTTGCTTTCAAAGGGGAAAAGGGAAAAAGACAGATGCTGAAGATATACGACAATTAAAATGCACGAAAAACATAATGTCAGTTAAAAAACAATTCACTGGCAGGGATTTTTTCTCATTATTGTATTTTCTGTTGTGTGATGTGAATTATCCCTTTTAAGTATTTTTGAAATGACTTAGAGAAATCCAGATTTATTTGCAAAAGTAAATAGGACACCGTGATTTCAGCCTTTCCTTTCCTCATTCCCTTCTTCTTTCCCTTCTGCTCCTTCACCACCACCCCCCATCCCCTGTTTACAATTTCAACTGTATTTACTGATCATCAGCAAATGTGTAAACGATGTAGTGGGGATGGTTAACATTCTGTTTAGCCAAGATCTTCAACCTTGAGCTTGCAAACGTTGCTGTGAGCACTGGTGGCTAAAGACAGAGGTTTTCAATTAGAGCCGTGCAAGTGTTTAATGTGTGCATCTGTTCTGCGGGAAGGCTAAATATCTTTAAAATCAGAACACAAGCACACTGACATTGCAAAAGGAAAATCAGATGTCATTGACAAGTGAATGGTTAAAATGGTTGCTGAAGATCTTATTTGCATTTTTTGGATGGCTAATTAGGTCACAAGGGTTAATATGTTAAAGAATGGTCTGTCTATTGTTATGTTGGCTGTCAGAGCCTATCTCAATCAAGCATAACTACAGATTACAGGGCAGCTGTCTTTGATCAAAACCTAAGTCCTTGTTTAGTCTTGGTTCAAAATGAAAAGCCTAATAGTTAATATTTTAGAATACTGGGTAGCCTAAGTGCTGCTGTGAGTAAAAAGTCCCTCTGAGGAAAACAAAAGCTTTCTTATGAAAAATACAGGAAACTTCTCACAGATTTAAGTTGTCGGTCTGTTCCTTTGTACCAGAAGAAGGTATGGTGCTATTGGCTTAATTTTTTTCTTCTAAACCAAATAAAGCCTAGTCCAGTAGACCCTGTTCCAGGAACTTTCTCAATCGGGGCAACATTTGCTGAAGACTTGTGTCCCTTCAATATATTGAACTGGAACAAAACTGCTGTTACAATGAGCATATTCCCCCATTATAGCGAACAATTACTCGGCAGTCTAGGTTATTTTAATAGGCATATCACTTTAAACTGAGCTTTCACATCTGCTCTGCCCTCTAATTACAAATGCCAAAAGAACATAATTCACAATTGCATCATAAAAAAGGAAGCTGTAAGTGATTTAAATGCATGTATATGTTCTTTAGTAAACACAACATGCAATCTGCTATGTTTTTCCCATGTATTGGGAACAAATCAGATGGAAAACCTGATGTACCAACCAGAGATTTCTCTTCCCCTCTCCCTTTATTCCCCTAGTAAAGTAAGATTTGAGTCTGTGAATGAGTCTGTTGAAGAAGTAAACTGGTAGAAGAATCAAGTAAATTCTCCTGCTTCCTTCTTATACAGTAGAGGATTAAATGAAGCTGAGCGAGTACTTCACAGTTCTTAATTTATTTAACAAATTTTGGTGTCTTCTGTCTGCAATCTGTCCCTGAGTGACTTTTTTTAGGGCTTTTTTGTAGTTCTTCTTAAAGAATTAGGAAAAAAAATTACACACAGTTTTCACCCTCTTTTTGGTCAATACTAAATTGGTTTTGAATCATTTTCTACCCACTTCTGGTATTTTTCTTTGTTGCAGTTACTACAAATACTGCAGGAATTTTGCTACCGTTTTTGTTCCCAACTGAACATGGCTTGTAAGCAATTTTGAACAGCCATCTGATATGTCAGTTTGGGCAGATTCAACTAGTTATTACCAGAACACAAGTATACTTGCTTCATGTCTCCTTATCACAGTGATTCTCAAAAGTAGGATGCCAGTAAATGATTGCATTTATAGGTTTTATTTTTCCTCATAATATTTACTTCAAATTCACAGTTCCTATAAACTCTTGTTTCTTCTTGATAGGAAACTCTTGTATGAAATCTACGTATGAATATGTAAATTATAGAATCATAGAATGGTTTGGGTTGGAAAGGACCTTAAGACCATCCAGTTTCAACCTCTTGCCATGGGCAGGGACACCTCACACTAAACCATGTCGCCCAAGGCTCTGTCCAGCCCGGCCTTGAACACTGCCAGGGATGGAGCATTTACCACTTCTTTGGGCAACGTGTTCCACATAATCAGTAAGACCACTCTGACATCTCATTTCTCGCTATCAACCACACTTCTTGCTTTTCCAGTTGTTACCATCAGGCAAGGTGGATGACACGCTTGCTGCAATTCCCTCACACACTTCTACAGCCTCATGTATGCTCCTGAAGAGTGGGCTGCATGACTTCTCTCCACAAAGTCAACGCTCTGACCTCGCAATGGCCTAACAGAACAGCTACTGTAGGAGCTGGTATTGTGGGTTTTATGGTTTTTCCCCCAACTATATACACTATCACAGCACAGGAGAAGACACCAGGAGAAATTATGGTGTGTCTGAAAGCTTTTACCATTTTTTTTTTCCCAGTTATGCCTGATATAAGCCATCCTCTCACTTACATTCCTCTTCTCTTATTTAGTTTGCCCCATAAGTTTATGGAAGGGATGATACAACACAGAATTGAGCTATTGAGCTGAATCCTTAGATCCCTGATGTGAAGAAGTCTCCAAAGGTGTTTGAAAGGAGACCATCACGTACCAGTGATCTGCAATGGTTACAGGGTATTATCACCATACTCCAGAGCTTTAGGTTGTCACCTAGCAGAAGAAACTCCATTTTTCTTTATTATACCCCCCCAATCTTTGAACACACAGCATCGTTTCTGAGACACTTTTTCACCTTCTTCCATTCAAACAATGGTGACTGGCCACAGCTAGGAGCAGAATGGGCCAGTGCCCTCTTTTTACAGGCCTCTGTGTATCTTACCTAATAATATCTATTGAAAGGACCAAATTCCCAAATCTTTAATTTTCCCTTATTTTCATGATTGTCTGTCTTCTGCTTCTCATTCTAAGTTTGCAACAGTATCTCAAGAGCATTTTGGTGATGTATGACAATGCATGGAACTCCCTATCAATCCCCCATCCCTTACACCACCTCATCATTGTGGCTAAACATCTGAGGAACAGTATTGTCCACACGCTCCTGCCACTGCTCCGCATTAGGAACAGATCTAGTTAGCGAATCATAGAATCATAGAATAGTTAGGGTTGGAAAGGACCTTAAGATCATCTAGTTCCAACCCCCTGCCATGGGCAGGGATGCCTCACACTAGACCATGTCATCCAAGACTTCATCCAACCTGGCCTTGAACACTGCCAGGGATGGACTTGGAGCTTAATGATGTAAAGCTTTGGGGAAAAGCCTGGATCTGCAGGTTTCACTGATGTCTGCTTAAAGCGGTATCTGCATGACAGCTTGGCAAGCCCTGGCTGAAAAGTGCGCTCCACCATACATGCTCCCCTGGACATCATTATCCAACAGAGGTGCAATCCTATACAACCTGTGGAACTAACACCTCAGAATAAAATGACTGGAATTTCTTTGGTAGGTCTGAGAGCTCCACTTAGTGAGACAGAGACTGAGGGTTGATTCAGTGTCATAGGCAAAGCCCGCTGCAGAGGAAAGGGCAGGCAGCCCACATGTCACTGAGCTCTAATCCAGCCAGAGTTATGGGCTAGGAAATGTCTGCCTCACTTTTGGTATGACAAGCCCACATCAACTCCCTTGAAGAACAGAAAGTCCACAGCAGTGTAGCATTTAGAGAGAAAATCAGATTTCAGGCAACATTGCTTTCCCATTCCTCACACCTCTCCCCAGCTAGTAACAGCTGAAAGCAGCTAAAGAGGGGCATCACACCAGGATGCTGTGGGGCTGGAGGCTGGGCAGTAATGCTGCAGCATCCTAGCCCAGGCATGGTCTCCCATCCCTTCCCTCCTCCATCCCTGGCTGCAGCTGGCATGGCAAATGGCCGCTTTCTCACCGCAGCAGTTGGTTTCTATTGTTTCTATCAGGCATCAATAGGCCTCTGCTGCTCTGTTTCATCCCCATCGCAGCGAGCGCCCCAGCAAGCTGCTGCACTGTTTGTCTCTGTGTGTCCCCAGGGACCATGGTGGAGGCTGCATTTTTCCCTCAAGAAGTGGCAGGTGCCTGCTCTTTGACAAGGTGAATTCAAGTCTAGCGCAGCAGACGTAGTGGGGAGAAAACAATCCTCACCTGTGTTGTGCCTCCAGCATGAAAAGCATTTCCATTTGGTAGTTCCCGTCTGTTCTGGGCAGTTTGGTGCCCTCATGTTGGGTGGGAAGGGGAGATACAACATCAGAGGGAAGCAACACCAAGCTCATAAGCAGCATGGTTAGGACCAGTCCCCTGGCCCCCAGCTCTTCCTTCTCCCTACTCTTTCTCCTCTTCTTTGGGCTCTCTACCGCTGTTTGCCCTCTGTGAGGACCTGGCCTGGGCCAGGCTGCATGCCTCACTTTCCCCTCACTTGTGTTTTGTTTCCTATTTGCTCTCCATCATTCCTGGTGATTCCTTCTCCTCTTCCCTGCCCCACAGCACTAAAACCCCATTTTAAACAAAGCCACAACTGATGGTGGTGTATTAGAAGTGGGTCTCCTTGGCAGCCAGATCACTGCCTTCCTCCCTGAAGCAGCTGCCAAAACCACACGTATCAACATCTTGGCCTCTGCGAGCATCCCTTGCTCCTGGTCCTGCTGAACTGGAGCGCCCAGAGCAGCCACCCATCTTCTCCTATGGCTCCTGAGGATTGACCTAGTGCTTTCTGCAGGAGCATCCTTCTTATGCCCTTAGTTACAGCAGAGACCCCAAAAGTCACAAATGAGACACAAGGAAGAACAGTTTGGGGCAGAGGAGCCAGTGCTGCTGGTCTTTCTGGTGGGAGATAGTTGAGGACTGTTGAAACCCTCCTATTTGACGGGGGTTTTTTTTCTCCCCTTCAATGTCCTACTTCTTCTGGTACACTGCAAGCCTGCCAGGAAGTAGGCTGACCTAGAGAGAGGAACAGATACATTTTTGGTGATGAGAAGAAAGAAATGGGAGGGTTTCTCACTGGTAAGAAATATCCTTCACAGAACTGCATCAAATTTGGCAGCTCTGAGAAATCTCTCTGGATCTCCTCGCCCCATCATATGTCATGGCTAAATGATAAAACACACTGTTCTCTCACTAAACAAGAATGGAAAAACCCAGAAAGTAGGACATTGCTTTCTCCTGAGGGGTGCCACCTCTCAGCCAAAGGCCAGGTGGGCTGTGGGAGGACTTTTACCACTGATACTAAAAAATGATGTGGTCTCACCCTCCATCATAACAGCTGCGAGTAAAAACAGTTGCAAAGTAATGCAGACAGATGATAAATCAACACTACAGGGAAGAGCAGGGGTCTGTCACGTGGTGGAAACCCATCTCACAAGAAGTAAAGCTTTTCGTGCTGAAGGAAAGGCTGAGCGGTTGAGGCTGAGAGCTTTTCAGATACTTTCCAGAAACATCACATTTCAACAGGATTATAGTGATCTGTTGTAGGGCCAAAATTGCCACGCATTTAAGCAGCCACAGCTAAACAAGATTTTTTTTTTAAATTGAAATCCAAAAAGAAAATGCAAAAACTATGGATTAAAGGAAAGTCCTGCTTAGAACTTTGATTCTTGGTATAACTTCACATGTTAGCAAACAATACATGTAGCTTCCCATATACCATGCGTGAATACACATATTCTTAACTTCTTCAGTTGCCCTGCTGCTGTGGCCTCACATGGCAGAGGGGTCTTGTAGCACAGCTCCAGAAGGACGCTGAAGTGCTTGCAGCCCTTACAGCACGAGATCCTTACATTCACCGTGCTAGAGCTGCCTGTAAAGCTATTTTACCAGAGGAGGCCCTATTCTATTCAATTCAAATGACCTCTAAAATTCACATTCTTTCCTATCATTCCCTTTTTTGCAAGAAACAGAAGGTAATCAGAGCTAACACTACCACCTCTTCCTCCCCCAAACTAAGTTCTTCCACCCCATTAAGTGTTACGCATACACCCTAGCCACCCCCAGTATACAGAACTCATTTTAGGAACTTAGAAAAGGTCAATTTCTGTATTTATATCTATTTAGTGAGCTGTGGCAGTGGCATTTCTTCTGGTTTTCCATGTAACTATGTAATACTTCACAATATGTCTTCTTTACCCTGTGATATTTTATCACAGCTATTTGGTCAGTTAGTGGATATTTCAGTAACCGAATGCCTGTATTCTCTATAATTCCTATACTATCCAAATAGGATTACCCAACTTGTGTTAATAATTGCTGCTTCCCACACAATGCTTACTGGTGGAGCTATGCTGTGCAAATTAGGAAATCCAAATGTAAAGAGTTTAAATGGCTTGCTACAGGGCTTACCAAGAGTTGGTAGCGAAGCCAGGCACAAAAAATACACTCCATCCTTTCTGGATTTGTGATTTCTCCTCCAAGCGCTAGGCCAATCCAAAACAAATGAGCACAGGATTATCACCAGAATGTATAGTATTAGATGGCTGATGCTATTATAAAAGTCATTTCGGAGAAGGAAAAATGTAACAGCCAGGTTTTGCAAATATGGCAGGTTCCCAAGAGAGGACTGTGGCTATTGATGCCACAACAGTTCATCAACTGGATAAGCATATACTTCTGTCTCTACTAACAAGTCCTAGAGCAGAATTAAGGGTGACATGTTTAGCTACTTTTAATCTCTTTTCTAATAGGATTAAATCCATTATTCATAGAAATTTGCATATATTGCAGTATGATGCAAAGGTGGGATTCTGCTCTATTCAATTATGACGCATGTCATATAGAAGGGACCACAACCTACCCATCTCCACCAATATACTTATTTCTAGCTATGAGTATTTTTCCATGTTTAAAGTTTTCTATGGAGGAAGTTTTGGCCAACTGTTCTTTCACTTATTCTGGCTACATATACTTGCTTTACTGTAGAACTTAGGAAAATTTCTGTGGGCAGAATATGATCACAATATTGTGAAAAGTCAGAAAAGATGTTTTTTTTTCTAGACTTCTTCACATTTTGATATATACAGATCTGCATTTCTAGATTTAAGACAAAGAAGCTCACATTCCAAAGGTGTTTCAAAATTTTTAGCAGACCTAGAAAAAGATTGTTTTAAGTGGGACATTTTGGTATCTCTCCCCCAACCAAATTAGAAAGCTAGTCTGTAGTTCATTAGAATGCTACCAACAGTGTAGCCCCAGCTAATCTTGGGTTGCTGTAAAAGGCAAAGTAAAACTAAAGTGTGAAGAAGTCTTTGTACAAATTCCTTGCAAAAGTAGCATGAAGCTTTTGAACCAGTCTATGTATACTGAGCCTCAGAGCTACCAGCAATCTGCATTGAAACTGGAGAGTTAACTCCCCAAAATCTCAAATCATATGTTTAAGAAATGGGAGAGACTGGTAAATTGTGCCAGAAAGCTAAATCAGATGCAGCCTAAATTGTGCAGCACAGTAAAATCCACTCCTACAAAGAATTTACACGGAAGAACCCAAAAGTTGTTTTCTTCACCTGCTGAAGGTGAATTTTCTCTTGAATTTAAAATAATTAACAACACATTGGCCCAATTTATCTGACGTTTTTCTGAGTGCAAAGAAAGCAGCACTCTTTCTTTGTAAAAAGAGTAAAAAAGGAGGAAACAAGAAAAGAAAAAAACAAAGGGAAAAAAGAATGAATTTCACCTGAAAAAGGAAAAAAAAAAAAAATAAAGCTGAGGACCTGCTGGTTCCGAGCGATAAGCCTTAAACCTCAGAAAAAGAAATGGCAAGAGGGAAAAGAAAGGGGATGGGGGGACCGGCAAGCCCAGGCCAGCAGGACCCACATTGTTCTGCACCACCCAGGCGCCAACCCCGCAGGGTGCCAGGGAGGGCTCGATGAAATCCCTGGGTCGCAGTGACCTCTAGGGGTAAGCTGTACATCTGCAGGATTCCCCCGGAGCTGGGTGGAAAGTGCTTTTCCTCTGCGCAAAAGGAGTCTCCCGAGGGTTTGTTTTGAGGATCATTTAAAATCTTCCATGAGGAGCTCGCCAGCGCATCCACATATTTCAATTTGTGAATAGGTCCTTCCAAATATGAACTTTTACAGATGAAAACCGATTAATGCAAAGGACTGAGAACATGATCTCAGAGTGAAAAAAATTGCGGTAACTAAATTAAAGTCAGGCCTTCTTTCTGCTGAGTGCTGCTCTAAAACTCACACCTTAGTGAGTGAAGGATGCGATGAGTGACTGCCTTCCACTCATTTATTAGGACCCAAAGGAACTCCAGCTACAATCGTGCCAGAGAAATAAGGCTTTTAAAAGTACAACAGCAATCCATGGTGCCTAGGAGCAGATCATCTGTGAATGTTGTTCTGTGAGAGCCCATTCCTGATTTAAAACATTGAGAATCCAATTCCATTTTCTTGGAGACTCCTTTTTCTCTTGCCAGACCAGCTTAAACAGTCTGTGAGGCAGAACACCACGTATGCTGACAGGTTGTGTTTTAGCACGCTCCCCACTGCATGAGGAATTAAAAGCTCAGCCCCTGTTATTTGTAAAAGTTGTGTAATTAATTTGTAATATGCATTAAAAAGCTCTGGAGAAATTGCATGGATTAAACTAGTGATTTTACGATTGTTCAACAAAGCTATACTCCAGTTCTCATGGAAAAGACTATAGGGGACTATAAATTGGAGGTTGTAACTTCTAAATCCTACTTCCAGTCTTATGCCAGCTGCCACTAAGGTCCAAACTCTGACTTTCTGGCTATTCACAGGTTTCTCCTTAGCAGCTCTCTGACCTGTACTGGTATTTCAAAGGAGAACATCCATAGGAAGAGGGGTTACACACAGAGAAACAATTTTATGGTCATTCCACCAGTGGTGGAGGACTTTCTAAAGCTAGCACAGTGGGAGCAGGTTGCACATCTTCATACCCTTTCAGAACCTAAGGGGTCTCACCACAGGGTTGGCCATGGTGTACAAAGGCACAATTTACAAAGCCTTACGAAGTGTGAATGTTGGATGTTTGGATCTGATGCATAGGGTGAGAGGAGAAGATGCATAGTGAGCCCAAAGAGAAGACAAAGACTGTGGTGGTCTGTCCACATGGCTGCTGAGGAATGGCTTCTACTTTCTTCTACCAAGGATGAGCCTTGCACATTCAAATGTATTTAGGTGACCAATCTAGTTATTTCCCCAACGTAATTTTACTGCTATTAAAGATTCAAATAACAAAAACCCCTCCAGAGGAAAAAAATCACAAACAAAAGGACAGCAATTTAGAAGAGTAATAGAGTTGGATTTACTGGGCACAAGAGCACAGACAGGGGGAATACTGCTTGGTATATATATATCTCAAAAAAAAAAGGAAAAAAAAAAAAAGGCCCAGTGCTTCTTTAAGCAAGGGAGAATCAGAGCAAAACAGCCTTGCAAATCAATCATCCATTACAAACCAGAACATATTGGCATCTCAGTCTGCAGTCACTCAGGATGGGGGCGAAGTCTCCTGATGCCAGCATTGCTCCAGGCTTGCTGAGACATCTGGTCATTTCACTGAAAGGTGAAGACTCCGAACAGAAGTGAATATACATGAAAATTAATTTAAAAGAGGGAGGAAATCCTCTCGCTAGTGCTGTTGGGATGATTTCAGGAAAAAAGGGAGCCGGAGCAAGGCAGCGTATTGACTAAGCAACAAGCACGGGGAGGGAAGTGCAACTGCACAGAGCAAAACCAGCAGCCAAAGCAATTTGATGATATTTTCATAATCTTAGTGGAAACTGGGGAAAATAAACTAGTAATTCGAACAGAAGTTAACCGACATAACACGAGAGGTCGCTCTAGAATAGGATTACCCGCATTGACAACTCCTGTTCATCCTGTGCAGTGACAAAATCACAGCAAACGCAGCTACCCTGTAGTGCAAGAAGGTTACACCAGATTGCAAACTGGGTTGTTTTGAGGTTTTTGGGTTTTTTTTTTTCTTTTTTTGCCTGCATGTAGCTTTCTCAAACATACATAATGTTTATACATCCATGGATAAAACTGCTACTACGTTTTATCTCTTCTCCCACCAACACTCAAAAAAAAGAAGTCAGATGGAACCAGACTTGAGCTAATAGCAGCATGCCAGGGTGGGACTAACTCCTGTGAGAGAAAAAGGATGTGCCTTTATCAGTTCTTCTCATTTGCTGGGAGAAATATTATTGCTCAAAATAAGTAGTGAGGCTCTGTTTCACACACAGGGGTTATAAAATAAGCCCTCCCCCCCAAAAAAAATATTTTTTTTGTTATTTGTCATCAAATAACAAAAAAAATTAAGAGCAATCAATGGAAGATAACCAAATCTAGGTACAGCATCTTACAGCAAGGTCCACTGATGTCCTCTGAGTGTCTTTACTCCTCAGTAGCTTTAAACATGCCTTTGCAAACAAAACCTCTTCAGCCATGGTTACTTTTCTTCTACCGGATTCCCATGTACAGGAGGAATTGAGTTATTGCCTGTTTTCTAATCTGTGGAGCGATGCTGCCTTTGCTAAACATCGGCTCTCAGCTCTTCCCTCAAATTTATGGCTCTTCCCGCAGCATATGACTTGCTTTCATTGAAAGAAAGCTTGTCATTTTGTTAATAAAATTCACATTTTCAAAAAAAGAAACTGAAACCTCTCTTCTAATTGCCTACACTCACATAAACTAATGATGCTAGGTTGGTAATGAATATGACAAATTCCTGTGGTAATTTGCACTTCACGCTGGCTCTGTGTGGGCTTGCAATAACATTTGCTACACTAAAAACATGAGGTGAAATCCTGGCCTCATTTGAATCAATGATTTTTACTTTTTTTTCTCTTCCAGCCTCCGCAGGGCTGTGCTGCGATGGTGCCTACTGAATTCAGTGGCATTATCTGTTTGATTGCTGTGAACATGGCCATATGGACATATCCTTTGCCACATGGCATCACAAATGAATATCAGATCTTCTTTTCCCCCAACCCCCCAAGAATTATAAGATTTTATGCTATGTGATGGTACCATAAAATATTTAGGTTAAGTGCCTGATCCCATCAAAATCAACAATAAAACACTGTGATCTCAAAAGGACAGGATTTCACCCTAAAAGATGCAGAAGGGCAGCTCTCTAACGGGGGACCACAGGACACATTTAAGTTTGAGTCCTAGAAGCAGCTTTGGTATCATAGTACTGAATTTTCGTTCAGCAGCTATGTGAGAATAATGCATTGCCTTTTCACTGCTCTTTCCCAGCTTTTGACTGCTTTTCAACACAAGCATCTTCTGGTTTTTGCTACACAAATGTAAGGTTTTCTTCCCCTGCCCTGCCTTCTCCTAAAGTAATGAACATCCATCAATTTAGTGATAACTAGGTAAAGCTGAGCAGCTTGTGATAGGCATGGGATCAGGCAGGATGCTGTCTCCAGCATTTTGTAACCTCCATTAATGACTTCTGTCAAAACATCTTGAGGAAAGGGGTGAGTGCTCCTCTTATTTCCTCAGTTTCCTGTTATTTTATTCAGGATTTTGTTGTTAGAGCAATTATGATAATACTTGAAAAAAAGAGAAGTAAATTAACAAATATGGAGAAAACAGGAGAATGAGGAGGAGGAGGAAGCATCTCGGTATGAAAACGCAGCATACAGATGGGGAGTGTCTTGGTTATGTTCCACTCCAATCAGCGCTGGGGCAGTATTCATTTAGCATTATGAAGCCTGTCTCGGTTGCATCCCCTCCAGGATGTGGACTGTATAACTATCAGAGAAAATCTTCACACATAGCATGTCTTTTAAGAATAAACTGCGTGGGGGCCAGTGTAGCCAACAGCCTAAATAATGCTGAGCTTTTCCCCAACTTCTTTCTTTCTTCCCCCATCCCTTACACACACCTCACTCTCCACCGCCTCTGTTGCTTTCAACTCCCCAGTGAATTAAAGCAGCTCTCCTAAGGCTAGCTACTCCATAGGAATTAGCATCTCCTGGGGCCCTGCCTGAGCCTCAGAGTCCCAAACCTCCCCGCTTATTTTTCTAGGCATATTTTTGGGAAGAGCACACTGTGAACCCAGTGAGGCCAATTCAGATTTCAGTGGATAGCCCTGGGCTTCGCAATCCAGCACTCGCCGGACTATGACCACAGAAGTCATCTTGGGCAGTGTCCCTGGGCAAGCTACAGGCAGTGGGGCCCTTTTAGCTGGTGAGAGCCCTGGTGCAGAAGCACTACAGGGAAGATGCAAAATATTCTGTGGTAGTATGTGACCGCACAGGCATCTGGTACGAGTAACAGGAATTTGTTTAAAGGCTTCAGAAAATGCAGCAAAAGGGGCAGTTTTTCAACAATTGTGGGTTTCTCTTAATGCACTTTTTGAAGTCCACACAAAGACTATAATAAATGCCTGAAATGTCCCAGTAAATGCCTGGCAGCCCCAAATCCCCGTGGCTGCCAATGAAGACGTCCTGCCCAGGTTTTTGCATGTAACTTCCAGTGCTGCAGTCATGCTACTTTATATAATGGAACTTGTTATAATTTAACATGATAAACTGGTCTGTGAAAGAACTAAATAAGGGTAGAACTAATCCTGGGGGTAGCTGTGGACAGCTAATAGGAGTTGTAAGAATAATGCAGCATAGCTGAAAAAAAAGGAAGTGGAACAAGTTTTGTTTCAGTGTCATTTCTGCAACAAAACTGAACATGAAGTTTCTTCGTGTGATGCTAAATCTAATAGGGAAATTGGAGCACTGCTTACACATCAAGGTATCTTTCAGGTCACTTGTTCTTGTAATTGTTGTGCACAGGTTACTTGTCTCCTAAACACTGTAAAAATCATAATTTCTGCCTAGAGGTTATCACAACTTCTTAATAATAAAGCAATCAAGACAGCAGAAATTGTTTCTTGTATGTGTTGCTCCAGATCTGCTCACTAAGAGCAAGCAGCTCTCTGTACACATAAACTTGGCGCTTTCTTTGAGTTTATATGGTGTCAGTTTTACCTCCACTGTTTCATTTGGCCTGTAGAGCTCAACAGTGCTAGCACTGGGCTGTAAAGTAAACAAATAAAGTTTTGTGGGGAGAAAAATATTCACTCAGAAATTCCGCTGCTGAATATTGCAAAAGCCTAGGAAAGGAATATTTCATAGAATCATAGAATGGTTAGGGTTGGAAAGGACAAGCCAGTGGGCAATCTTCATTCCTTTCCACTTCCAATAACCGTTCCAACTCCTTTCTTTCCTCAGTCACTTTAAGTCCCAATTATGAAAAAAAAAAAAATCAATAAGTTAAATTAAAAAAAATATAATAATAAAATCTTCAATCCCTAATGTCACCAGGGTCTCTTTCAGAGCCTTGGCTAAAGCTGCAAGGCTAATGTTCATGTCCATTAGTGAACATTAGAGTTGGTCTGATCTCTAATTCTACAGCCATCTTGCCTTCAGTAGCCTGTAGGTTTTCTTTGGCAGGCTGTTTGTAATGATAATGAATTGATCACCGCTGGACTGCTCAAGAGCTACATGAGCTTTATAGACAGTGGGCTTAATCCTCCTCAGATTTACATTCACTCGGCTGTTCCAATTACCTCCACTGTAGCTGTGCTGGAAGTGCTTGCCATAAAGAAATGAAAGTACCTAAACTAAACAAGATGGTTTTTAAGAACCAAACATTAAACTTTTGTAATTTTTTTTTTTTTTTCTGTCTAGGATTCAAGGTCTGCCCAGGTTTCAAGTAGTCTGAGGTTTCCTGTATCCATAATATAGTGTCTGAGGACAAGCCAAATAGCAGATCCCTGCCCCATCACTTCTGTGGTTTCTACAGTCTCAGGCACCAGGTTGACAAAATGAACGGATACAGGAAAGCAGAATGAGATGAAGCAGTAAGACACAGGGCATTAAAGTAAGTGACGCAGCAGGATGCTGTTGTGATATTATTGTAGGCATCATGAGACGCAAGCAATTTTAGGAAATTATCCTAATTATCCAAAGTGGCTTTGAATACACTAGTGATTCAAATTCAGGGCAAGTGAGGGGAGGATTCGCATTAGAGGATATGACCCATATTTTCTTAACCAAGCCTATAGTTTTAAGACTGTTAGAGCATACTGCTGCTTGAGCAGGGCATAGACTCGTTGTCTGGCAAAGATATATTGGTAATTTAAGTCAGACTAGTAAATATAAATTACCATGAAAACTTGTCCGATATTAAAATTTATACTAATCTAAAAAGTGCAGCTATCAAAGTGGGTTCAGAAGAAAATGCTACATTGTATTAGTACAACTTGCTTTTAAATAATAGGGCCAGTGTTACTTTTGCTAAAAACAAAATTTTGTCTTTCTTCCTTCTTTAAAATTCCTTGTGCTGACCATGGAGTTTTCGATAACTGGCAGATTTTTTACATGATTGAGATCAATCAGTGCGATGATGATCAAAATCATGTAGGATCTTCTTCCACTACAGAAGCTTTGGAGCACATATTTCACACAACAAGGTCTAGAGGCTGGAACATCAGTGTACAAACAACAGAAGCTCAGGAGACAGGTAGCTAAGTCTGCTGTTATTCAGCTTTAAAAGTATATTTAAATTAACCCAGTAGTTAATTTAATGTGGCAAGTGTTGGTGGTCTACATGAAAATAGCTTCTGATGCCTGACTATTCCCTGCTAAAAAATTAACGGCACTAAACTGATTATGGCTTTAGTCATAACTTCTCCTCTTAGACATATTTGCTGTGATGGGCTCAAGGAGCCGGTTCTGCTGAACAGCACACACATGCCCACGTTACCATTGACAGTCTCACTGAAATTTCACTCTCTGATGAAAAATTAGGATCCAGCTTCACATATCCAACAGCGTCTCTTGTTATTTCAGTATTCAAGTGTGTGTGATGGCAACACTCATTACAACACTGGTGGTGTTTTGAGGGCCTGCCTGATCCCCAGGGAGAGGACTTGGTTCTTCAGAGCTTTCATTCTGCCAACTTTCAAAGAGCTACATCTCCACTGGAAAAAATAGCATGGGGAAACAAAGCATAAACATTTATTAGCACTTCATGTTATGTGATTGCTTCAACACAAAGACATGTAAGAAGCAGCCATCACCTGCTATTTGAGACTTAAACTGCAATTTCAAATTACAGTTCTTCAGTGTTCTTTAGGTGGACGCCTTTAACTTTCAGTCATGTTCCTGACTTGCCTTCAGCAGCACTTTGGCTTTTAGGATGAGCTAAGCACAGTAGAATTTGTTTTGTTGTTGTAGTTAATATCATTGATTGGCATTTGAAGGACAGTTTTCCTCTGGGAACAAACTAAAATGTTTTGCTGCAGTAACATATGTTCGGGGCGGCAGGGGGAAGGTATTTGCTATCGACTATATGATGAGAGAATGCTAGACAGTAAAACAGTTTATAAAGAGCTATGCTAGAAGGAATTAAAACTTTAAGTGATGGAAACCAACAGAATATGTAAGCATCACTCTGGTGAGGTTTGAGATGGGTCAAAATCATATTGGGAAATAGGATGGTTGGAGTGTTTTATGTTGGATACTTGGGATATTTGGGAGCCTCTGGTAGGCTTAGTCTGAAATATTTATTTTTTTAGAAGCAGGTTTTTTGGGAGATGAAAGAGCTGTTGAAATAATTCACTCTTCAAAAGGAAAGATATATAGGGCAAGATTAAAAAAAACCCCTGAACTGGTCTCCTCAGTCTTTCTTATTATGTTACTATGATTTATTATTATCTCTAAGACAGATGATAGCTGGCTTACATGGAAATGGGTATTTTTTTTCTACTTATATGGAAATAGGATTTTCTAAATTATTATTATTGCAACCACTGAAACAAAACAAAAAGAGTTCACTTAAGAAGCCAGAGGAGTTCTCTGGTGCCATAGCTTGTCTGAAGAATTTCCCTTGCTGATGGAGGCCAGCTGAAAGCTATGGTGATGTACAAATGCTTGTTCTGCACCAGACCTAAGGTCCATCTCACCCAGCATCCTGTCTCCAACGCTGCAGACATGCACAAGAAATGAGCAGGTCAAGTGGGGACTGACATTTCCCCAGTTCGCTCATCCTGCCTCCAGTGCAGAATTACTGGGTTTTCCTGAGCCAGAGGTGATCTATTTTCTTTTCACAACCATTAGTGGATTTTTCTTTTATATGTCAGTTGGTCTCACATTGAAAACAAAATCAATGAGGTGAAGTCTTGAGTATTTATTTTCCTCTGCATTCTCCATACTCCAGAATTGTCCCGATTTATATATACACCCCCTAACCACTGAAGGCAGACACCTTCTGCCAATATAAAGGTGCATCCTACCAGAGTTTAATACACCTAGAATTCTCCACACCAGGCATTATGGAAATATCTACCAAAAACTTCTAGCTATATATATAATAAATACATAAATGCAAAGCTGCATGTAAATCAGAGTCATGTAGGTCTTAATTAATTGAAAAGTCATTGAACAAGAATAAAATAGTGCAGTTGGAAGGAACCTACAACGATCATCTAGTTCAACTGAGTTAGTAAATAGTACTTCAGCTATTTCCAAAAGCCTTAGCCTAAATCTGTGCTACTATCCAAAGGAATAACAACATCAAGAGTGAACTAGTGAAAGAAATTGAAACAGAAACAAATAACTGCAGATTCTTTCATGACACTTAGACCATACCATTGTTTCCTGAGAAAATACGTGGGCTTTAGGTCACATTTACACTTTGACCATTTTTTTTCCATTTTATCAAACAAAAGAATATTCCAAACAGAATAACTAACACTGCCCTTTTCATACTGTATGTGACCTTTTGGCCACCTACCTGTGGCCAAAATAAGTCGTTATTTGTAAAACTACTGCTAAGAACTTATCACCCTGTTGTAAGACTGCTCTCTGTAGGGTGTGCCAGCACTCAGAAGTATGACAGCTATTGCAGTCAGAAAACTAACCAGATTAAGTAAAATAATATTTCCAGTGCATACTAAGGTAAATTAGCCTGGCACTCGGACAAAGAAGAGTAGATTATTCAATGGGCAATGTGCTTGGGCTATGTCAATCCAAAGCCTACTGCACGCACACAAAAAGGGCCATCTTCAATGAGTATCTACTGAAGGTGACTGTGGCACATCAAGTACCAAATACTTTTTTATGGTTATGAACTTTCAGATTCTCCACATTTGGGGACATATTTGTCTTCTTAAATAAAACATGTACCTGGTCCCTTAATTACTAGCTATAATTGACAACTTCACCATCTCAGAGCAATTTTTTTCTGCTCATACCTCATTGCTGAAAGTAATATGACAATAATTAATCGTGCTTTAAGTGCAGGATATCTTAGGAAGAACTCCGAGTATTAATAAGACCAATGGGTGTTTTGGTCACCTTGCACATGGTCAGCTCTAGTCGGTAATTCTGTGGTGAAAATACTCACTGAAGTCAAACTTTATGCATTTATATATATGTTTCAGTTAATTTCTGTCAAAATACAGCCACGGCCTCCCATGGAGAACCTTTATTATTCCCTTCCAGGTCATCTAGCAGGAAGGTATCATGCTCCAAAGATCTACAGCTCCAGATACATGCATGAGGTGGTTCCGTTCATCTCACAACAACCTTCTCCATGGGGCAAGTACAGTATTTGGGTTCCAGACTCTACAAAATGGTAGATGAAAAGCTCTTGAGAAAGGTTGTTTCTGCTAGTGTTTTCAATCTCCCTTATCACTGAAGATATCTTATAAAAAGATGGCAACCTTCATGGAGCCAGGAGAATTGATCTTGCTCTACAGGTGACGTACAAGGCATTGGACAAGAAATTTGGTACCTCACCTGGAAAACAGTGTCTTCTGGTCACCCATGTTCAAGAAAGATCAACTCAGGACAAGAAGGAAGGAAGGGAACTATTTAAAATAAGACCTTGTTGGCAAGAAAACAAATTGGATGAAAATTACCATTAACAGCACCATCAAAATGAGGTGCTAGAATAGTCTTTTAGCAAGAGTAATAAGGAAAAGAAATTAAACTGGTTCTACTGGACTTTGTTCAGTTAGTCCATGAAAGGAAATACGTAGAGTAGTTGCCAATGAAAATAGAAGACTGGACTTGAGGACCTTCCAATCCCATGTTCCTAACTGCATTTCAGAATTTCCAAACAAAATGTTTACATTATTCTGAAGGGCTGAGGCTTTGGCAGGCTTGGCCTTTTTATATCATTTTTCCACTTCCAAAGTAAGTTTCAGACATATACACATCTATCTATCTACCTACCTACCTATCTGTCTATCTATCTCAGATTTCACATTCATTCGTGTTTTGATAAGGTACACTTCAACCTCACTAGTCAGTTAGATCAAAAGGAAACTGAGGAAAGGACCATAGTGCCCAACACAACCTGCCACTGGCCTCAGAACTACTGATGTATTTGGGGAAACTGCGAAATTTTCAGGAGAAATCTTCCTTTGGGTCTGAAAAAAAACTGACGTCTTTCAAACTTAGTGCAAGTTGGGAAAAATCACTTCAGTTTTATTTAGCCCTCTTATTTGGACAGCGAGAAAAGGGTAATAACACTTATTAAGCAGAGGAGAAACTTACGAAGAGGCCAGGTTAAATACTTGGTAGTGTCTGTAGGAAGGGAGTGAGAGAGGGACAAGCACAGCTAAGCAAGCAATGGAGTATGAGATAAGGTTACTGCGGGGTGACATGTGCCACCTGGTCAAGGTGAAGCATGGGTCTCTCCTTTAGTGAAGCCATGAGCAGTCTTGAGCTAAGAAACAGGGCAATACACTACCTTGATGTTGGTGTTTGGCAATCTCACAAAAAACTTGTGTTTTCTTACATTGTTAGATGCAGTCTCGCATCCTCCACCCTGAAAATTAAATTGGAGAAAATAATTTCTATCCCCTTCTATTCCAACCCTATATATAGACTTCATGAATTTAATACAGAGCAGGTATTCTGACCTCTTGTTAGGTAATTCCTTTATTGCCAGCTTCCTAGTCTGTGCCATTCTCCCGAAATCAACACAGCAAAATACACAGTAGGAATTTTAGTCATCAGCCTGATAAAGGTAAGGGTGCAAATTGCGTCCAATTCTCAAGTGCCCCGTGTCCACTGAGCATGTGATGTAGGAGAGGATATATCCTGTCTATGAAGTGGTCTCTTTGCTGGATAAAGTGATCACTTTTTTACTATTCCCTTTTTCTTTCTGAATATAGCACGGAACAGCATCATTAGGATTGAATTACACAGCTCTCAGATAGTAAACCCAGAGGAATACTGTTTAAATGACAGAAATTACTGTACATTACCACTCACGCAGATTAGAGCAAAGTTTGTCTCATGATGTGTGTCCTTCAGCTTCAAGGGAGCCTGTCAGAGTCCCTTCTCACTTGTGCTAGTATAAATCTAGAATAATTTCATGAGAGTCAATACATCATCTCTGAATACATGTCTGCAGCAGGGAAATCTCTGCTCAGGGTTACTACTTCATTAATTTCTGATTCTTTACAGCTGTTGAACTGCTGGTTAACTTACCTAAACATTGTGCATCTAGAAGTTCAGGCATTAAAACAACACTGACTACATCAAAAGCAAAGAAGAAATGAACTGGAAATCCATGAATTAATCTTTTCCGACACTCACAGGAAATTATAGCACGGCTAAGACATGAAAAAATAATTTCCACTGCTCTTTTGTTAAGATGATTCATTTCCCCACTATCATGCTTTACTTCTGTCAAAACCACTTGCAAATAAAATCTCCATTTCAGGCATTTAAAACGTTGAAACCTTGAATGTGCAGGAGTGAGCAGTCATACGATTTTTAATCCATTTGCGCATTTGAATCTTCACAAAATAGCTGCTTTTCTTGTATTTTAATTCTGGTAGCAAGCCAGCTGAGGTCAGAGGATGACAAGATCCACTTCTCATGTTTAATGATTGCCGTGACATTCTCTTTAGTCATTCTGAGACTATCTACTGTGTTATGGGCACTCCAAATTTTACTCAACTCAAGACACATTACCTAGGACTGCTCAGGTCAGTATCCACCCCATCAGACCCAAAAGGAGTGGGGAGAAGTCACTTACCTCTTTCTCATGGGGTATTTCACTACTAAATGGAAATGATCTAGCAGAGGAGCTCCCATTACATCCAACCCTGAGAGCAGGCCAATGGCCAGCATAGGAAGCCAAAATGTCAGACCAGCTCCAGTCCTACGCAGGAGCCAGGCTGAGCAGTGTGAGCTGGGTTTTCCACGGCAAAAGAACATCTTCCTTGAATTTTGATCTAGTTTTGGTCTAGTTCTTCCCTTCTTGGTGAAACTGGAAGAAACAAATCTGTAAAAGGTTTTGGATTTGTTTTCTAAAGCAAAGCTGCTTTGTCACAGAAGTCCTACGAGGTTCTTAAAAGCCACTTAAGGGGAAGGCAACGCAAAAAATCCTGCAACGTAGAAGGCAACACAAAAAATCCTGCAATGCTGATCATCTTTTTGATGATGCTCATCAAAAAAGAAAAGGCAAGCATCCCCACAGAGGGCAGTGTCAGCCCATCAATCCCCCTTCCCCAGCAGGGGACAGCCACCGCCTGCTTCCAAAGCTCCTATGTAACAAAAAGTATTAGTACATCTACAAGTTCCTGGTTATTATTTTAGCTGCTGCTGCACTAAAGCTTCCACTAATCTCCAAAAGCAAACTGTCCATTGCATTCCTCTCGGTATCCTCCTCCAGCTTCTGCCCACCGATGTTTGCTTTCGACTGAAAAAAGATTTCCTGACTGAGAACATTTATTTTTACTTGGAAGGGTGCTACCTACATGCCAGGACCCACATCTACTTGGAGCCCTCCTAATGCCTTTGGCTTTGTAGTACATAAAGCTGTGGCCTTCCACCAGTACAAACGTGCTCTGAATCTGGTCCTACCTCTGCCCCAGCCTGTTCTTAGATATTTAGCTGACAGCCTAATGCAGAGGAAACAGACTTTCTTTATGGCTGATGAACATTGAAACACTTACACAGAGGGTCTAGCCACAGCTTCTCTGGGCAACCTGTGCCAGTGCCTCACCACCCTCATAGCAAAGAATGAAGGTTCAGGTTAGTTCGTATTTTGCCACAGAAGATTCACCCATCCTCATACTGATGGGAAAACCTTAACGGGACCTCTAACAAGTATTAGAAATACAAAGAGGTACACCACAGCCATAGAAATAAATCAGGGGTTGTTTTACTGCTTCTATCCGGCTTCTACTCCCTTTGACAAAGTAAGCCATGGGGATGTACAAAGAAAATCTTTCAAACATATGATTTAGCTACTCAAGGAATATAAATCCTTGCAGAAAAAAAATACATGAAGCTGAATAATTTGACTTTTGTCCAAACTCACACAAGTTGAAACAGAACTCAAGTTATACAGGCTGACACTCCTGTCAAAGGGCAGTATCACCACCACGTGGGGTTTTATTTGATGTTGATAGAGCGATAGTGTTGATATATAAATAATTCCCACTGCTATTATTTTATTTGCATGGTTTCACAATATTGTAGTCAGGCAAGTTATACTGGTAGTCTCCAAACAGCTTGACTTTATACAAGTCACAGAATTACAATCAGAGATGCCCATTATCCACACACCGATAAATACATGCACATATTATTTCATTCAATCATACAGGAGAAAATGTCTCACCCGATTAATGGACAATGACAGTAAGTGACAAAATGATATTAGGATAATTTTGCAGCCACTTTTTATTCCAAAAAGTTGTATTCTTGTAAACCTGACATTTCCAAAACAGTGCAAGTGAATTAGAATACAGGTGAACACGAGCTTCTAAATACAGGTGACCTCAATAGGAGTGAACACATTCTTCCAACCACAAGTTCACAAAAAGAAACATACAATTTTACAATACATAAGGAGTGACATTCTAAGAAAAAGGAGTGACAATGGTGTGGGTACCCTACTGTGTATGCAAATAGTGCTCCAAAAGCAATTACAGTCTTCATGCCAGTTTAATCAACGCACACTAAATGAAACAAATCCTACTTTCATTTATATCCAAGAAACCCTAGCAAGTGGATGAACTTGGGCAAAGGTAGAAATTAGTTCCATGACTCCCTTAACCTTTTTGTGAAAGCAATATTATATATTCCCATGCCACATGGATACTATGCTGGAAACTTGTGCGAGACTCCAAAACGTGCCCATAAACACAAGACATTCAAGAAAGTCGATAGTAAATATTGCCACAGTCTTTGTGCAACTGTTGGTCTCAGCAAAGTTACCTGCACATCACTGACTTGTATGTATGTATCAAGGCAGACAGGGTTGTCCTCACTGGCATGCTCAGCATTGCATAAGCCTTTGCCACTTGGAGACGAAAGTGGGTTACAGGCTTGGGGTTCACATCAAGCACAATTTCTCTCTGAGATAATCCAAATTACTTGTAAGGTGACTTCAATTCAGAGGCTGTTCAAGTGTTTTCTACAGTTTGTTGACTTCCTTGTAACTGAGCAAATTAAAAACTAGGTTTTTTCAGAAAAACAGCTAGTATTTTTGTTAGCTACAATGGCCAAGTAGCTGAGCATACTAGTGACAGCCTCAGAGTACACCAGCCCTGCTGTTCTGTGGGAGAACTGATGGAGATTCACAAGAGCACATGCTTGGCTTTCAAATGAAATGGTCACAAAACATGCTGTGCAAAGTGGCAAGTGCTTTCACCTCTTGAGAAGTGAAATTCATCCCTGTGCTGTGGGCCATCAGAACTCTGAAATGACTGTGATCTTCTTGATGGAAATCGAATGGGGTTGCCACAGCATGGGCTCTGCATCAAATCAACTTTAATTTCCCTCCTCCCTTTCTTCCTAACCGTATTTCTCTGAGATAGACTGTTTTCTTCCTATCCTAAAAGCAACTTCATGGATACTCTACGTAAGAAGACACCCTGCACATTGCAAGCTCCAGGGCTTAAACAAAAGATCTCTCGGATGCCAGATGATGCATTTGAAAACATTACTGCCCCACTTCTAAGCTTCCACCTGCATAGCTTGGAGCCAGTGCAAAGCGAGCCTGCTGCCAACAAAAATGAAATGAGAATTCAGCAAACCTTTCCATGAAGTTGTCCCAAGACAACTGATGATTTTGTCCCGATATGGATTAACTGGAGATAACCAGTACAATGACTTCTCCCAGCTCAGTGGCATGAGTGGTACAGCACAAATGAACTAACAAGCAGCTGACAAAAGGGAACTTCCAGAGTCCTCGAAGCAATTTCCAAAGTAACCATGTCTCTAGATTTTGATACAATTACATTTATTGTGATTTCTTTATTTAAAAATCCCATCAGATCTATAGCACAGCTATTTTCTACACACTCTTAAAGTATATTACATTTCCATAAGATTTGGGGGTTAGAAGATGATTGCAACCAACTGATACTAGACTTTGGTGGTTTTTTGTTTGTCTTGTTCGGTTGCTTTTTAAGGAGTGGAACGGTGCATCTACGGGATTTTAATACTAAGTACTGCTATGTTTCATTGTCAAATCTGACTGTTCTAACCAGAACCAAGCAAGAGCCACAATGGAATTTGACACACACACGAAAATAATTGTGAAGAATATACATATAAAACCGAAAGCATGTGTGACAGCAGAACTACTGAGCACCTAACAGTGGTGATACGAAGAATTTATGGGTTATTTCAAGAATATGTCAGTAATCTGGCCAACAACTAGATTTTCAGTGAGTGACAGCTTGTGCTGGATCAATAGCAGACAATTCAAGTCAGAGATCAAAAAAGACCAGTGCAGGCTCAATCAAATGGGATTTAATTTTTAATCATTTTTAACTTTAAGCAAATAAGAAAAAGATTTTTGCCTTGAGCCAAAAAAAAAGAAAAACAAAACAAAAAAAAAAAACCCTTAAAAAATGTGTCCAACACACTATAAAATGCTAAAAGGGTATTTTACCTTTTTTTTTAAATATTTTCTTCATATACTTTAAAAAGATGTTTCAAAGGAATAACTAATCTTGAGTTTTAAAATACTGTCAGCAAACATTTTTAGCAGATCTGAAAGTAATACTTTCTAAGGGAACTTCCTCCTTTTTTTCGGATGGGGATTTTCCAATTTAGTTAAATTCACAAATTTCACTTGTTCCCTGAACTATGTTTTCAGCAAATTTATTTCTCTATCATTTTGAGGGGAGTCTGTTTTAGAGAGGGCAAGTACTGAAATATCTTACAGCTGAATAAATGGACTTTTTTTTCAGCAAATACTTTAAGCAATGTCTTACTCAATTCACAGTTGTGAATCAATCTCATGTTCAACTTCTATTTGTCTTAGGTATTTCTCAGCAACAGAAAAAATAGATATATTAGGTTTAAGTACTAGCAAAACTAACTGATGTCAAATATCATACCGTGAGGAATTCAATAGCCTCAAATACAACAGTGCAGTCAAAGGCCATCAGCCTTTTGTTTTTGCACTCTGATGAAAAATCTGCAGTCCGCTACATGTGGCTGTAAGAAGATTTCAGCAGGTTTCTTTTCAGATTCTGGCTTAAGTGATCATTTGTCATATGAAATCTACCAGATCACCAATGATAGCTTTAAGAAAGATAACTGAATAGACTAATAGCTTTCCTTGTCAAATGTGGAATCAATACACTTCATTCACTTTAAAACCATCTTCTGCCTAATGGGTGCAGGTAGTTAAGTTAATAAATATTGATTGATACTATTGTAATAGCAGGCACTTAATGCCAGTGAGGGAAAAAAGGCAAACAGGAATATGGATGTAGTTAATTTCTTTAAATTTGAAGCTATAATGAATTTGGCAAGGAAGAGCAAGAAGACGACCTGTTCTCAAGCAGATTTGTTGCATGTTCTCTGCATTCAAGTTTCCAAACTTCCAGCAGTTCTTTTACCTTACCCTTACGGAAGGAGAAATCCTGTAACCATTCATTCCTGTTTCTCCTTCACCTTCTACCACAGAGCTTGACCCCTCTTTCCCTTACATGGATTTTATACCAACATTTACTTCTTATTTACACAAGGTGCAAAGTACAAGTAGGATCTAAACCCAAGTCTTACAGAATTCCACTATTTCTGTTTAGAAATCCAAGAGCTTTTGAAGGAACATGGTTTAATTAATTGCACCTAGATTTGCTCTAATTCAGCAAATGATTTGCTAAGGAATTACCAGCGAACAAAGTGGCAATCTGAGATCTAGTAACATCTGCACCTTGACTAAACTTCCTTCTTAATGCTTGAGGAAGGATGACATTCAGTACTTGGAACACTCAGACAGGGAATCTCAAGATCCAAACATTTTAACCCTTGTACCTACTTCTGTCTCTTAAAATTATCACATAAACAAACTCATGACTCGTGTATAAAACTCACAAGGCAGGCATAATGCTCATAGCTTGTAGCAATAAATCACTTGCTCTGATAGCAACAGATCATAATCATTAACAGTAGCTTAAAAACTATCCTTCTTGACATTAATATTCATATGGCTCCAGTATTATTATTTCTTTTTTAATTCCAAGGAATTTGTCTATGCCATAGTGGTTGGTCCAATTACATGCTTCTGGTATCTCAATTGTACAGCCGTAGACCATTATCAAAGTACTAAAGACTGCAAGAGAAAAATTCCCAAAGGAAAACATTCTGTGATGCTTTCTTCAGTGAGCCAAAGCAAGCTACAAGTCTTGCTACACGTCACCGAGGAAACATTTTCACCCTCTCCCATTCAGGCCAGTAAAGGATAGACTCAGATACAGAACGTTGCATCTGTGTAATACTTTAGGTTCTTTAGTTAATAAATCAAACACCAAATTCAACTCAAAAAAAGAGATAGTGAAAAGACTTTGGCTTATTGCCATTAAATGGTCTACATACAATATTACCAAGCCTTGTGAATTAAGCATATGAGGATTTCAGCTACTTTTATCTGCAAATCTCTCTCTTCTCTCTTGCATTGAAGTTTAAAAGTACAATAGGAATTATATATACATATATGTATTTCCAAGGTTTTAGCCAGATATCAGTGCTTGAGTGAACTATATAGCTATTCAATAGAAACTATAAAACATTGATACAAATATAAAGACATAATCAATATAAAAAGCTTATATTTATAAAAAATATTTTTAGGTAACAGTCTTCCCCTGAGGGTATACCACATAGTTGGATTCATAAATATTGCTCTGCACTGCAGCTTGGTTACCAAAGTTCAAAGTTCAGCTCTTAAATGAAGTGTAAATCGCTCCAGTCACCTGACATGGCTGCAGTGGTTGCCTCAGGATGTGTTCCCTAGCTTGTTGGAGTGATAAAGACACAGCATCAATGGGGTCTCCGAAAAATCTGGAGAAGATTCCTTCTTCCACATATGGAAGATACGAGAGCAGGACCTTTAGGCTAGCAAGCACGTGTCACATGACTGGGCTTTAGTTTTCACGGGCAGTTCACTGATTTTTCTGGACCCAGTCCCAACTATCTTCATTCTCCTTCCTGCTCTTTTCGGCCTCAATAATTTCTTTGTACCTCCGGCGGAAGAAGCCCATCTGCAAATCAAGAAGACATGACAGTGGTAAGTAACAGCATCATCACATTGAAACTTACTCTGTCAGAAAACAGTGAGCAGGAAAACGAACAGCACAGGTGTTAATAGCTAATTTCTCCTAGTGCCAATTTGGAATCAGAGCTCCTTGTTTACAAGATCAACCCAGGCCCCAAATCTTCCTGAGTACTCTGTTCCTTACAGGTGAAATACTCTGAAGGAAGAGCCCACTTACATGAAATATGTTTTTAAAACAAATGTGCACAAAGTGTTTCTAATAAACAGAGACCAGAAGAGGCAGATATGGGTTTATTGGTTTCAAATAAAGACTAATGCAAAATTGGGATCTGAACCTAAAGCCAGCCTAGAGCTTGCGTCCTGTGTAAATGCAGTCCCATTGCTACCAACTGTGTAATCTGCAGTTCAGAAGGCAAAATACAAGCCTAATCCTACGAAACGCATGCATCAACCATAGCTCCTCCACAAGCCTTCAAGATGCTGCAAGGCTGATAATCACTTTTGCATGTCTTCTTGTTTCTTAAACCCTTGTACTTAGTTATAGAAATGCAAGCAGTTTTCATTTCAGTTTGGATAGAAAACTTCTCATATTGCTGTTTTCTTAAGTCTGCCAAGTAAACAAAAATGATTTTAATAACAGACTTTGGTAAGCATTCAAGAATAACTCCTCCAGCTTAGCAGTGCACTATTGAGACCATTGAATCAATATTTTGTTCATCACAATTAAACATTTATATAACTCCTACTACTTTAAACCTGTTTTCTTACTCCTGCTGGGTAAAGCATGATGCCTTAGTCTTCCTTTATCAACCAGTTATTACTACCCTTTGTTCCCAAATTGGCTATATGCAGGAATATTTTGTGCTGTTTTGTCACTACTAAGTTGGGCTTTTTAGTTTCAGATCTTTTACAACTTCAGTTTTCTTCAAGTATATTTTAAATCACAGGGGTCTGAAAGGCAGCTTGTTCAACCTGCTGAGGGCGCTTTCCTAAATCTTAGGTCCTTGCCAGTGCTCACAGCTACATTCTGAACTCACTTCGTTGTGAGACCAGACACAGACCATCCTCTCACCACCAAAGGACACAGAAGCTGTAACATGGTCTAACAGAACAAGGTGCTTTGGATTACTGTGGACCACATCCCTGGGGCTTGATATTAATCTAGAGACAGGTGTACCCTCCTGAGTGCACAGATGTCCATTACACACACACCTACAACCACTTTATAAATACACAATAGGTAGACATACACACAAATGACAACCATCTCAATTATATAGAGGTCCTATGACGTTCTGGATGCCCCCAAATAGCTGGAATTAGATCTTAAAAGCCATTTGTTCATATTTTTGTGCACAGACTACAGACATTGTCTCTTTCCCATCTACCATAAGCAAAGTTTTATCTAATGCTCAGTGCATGGATAATGGTGCTTCTGTTCTGAAAAACTACCTCACAAAAGGGACACTGTTGAATTTTGGAGAGCCACATCTCCCTTGCTTCCTAGCATTTCTGATCAATGTATGCAAGGATTCAGAAAGGAAGAATTCAAGAAGAGTTTCCCTATTCTTCAAACTGGCTCTAGAAGTCAGATCAAGTTCTTTCTTTAGTGGAAAAATATCTTCAGTAGTCATTTCCATACTTGTACCTGGAAGCTATAGAAGTGCAAAGGATGTATTTTGAGAAGATATCATCAAAATAGCACCATCATAAAATCCCAGTGAAATTTCACCATTGACGCCGACATACTTCTGCTCAATGGACACTTGAAGCCAATAGCAAAAGTTTCCCATGATTTTCACAGTCAAAAATGAAGGTAAATTATTTTATTGATAATGGGAAGAAAAAGGCGTAAGAACCTATTCCTCCTCCATTACTACTCCTCTGTTGTTCTACCTCAGTAGGATTAATCCTAGGTACTTATTTTAGTCTTTTAGTCACAGGAGTCTGCAGATATTCCTTACATATGTTCAGGGAGCAGATGTGTTGAAGAAGTGGGTGCCATTTTTATGTTACCAGTTTTTATAACAGACCTACATGTTCTGCACATTAGAAAAAGAAAATTGCCACAGGACTTTGTTTCCCAAGATTAACAATAGAAGTTCAATTTGTAGCTTTTAAAAACAGGTTTTAAACCCTTAAGGTCTCCATCCTTCATGCAACCACATCCTTGGTACAATAAAATCCTCTCTTGAAGTTATAATCAAAATTATAGAAAGACTTTTTAATTTCCTCGAGGGCCAAACAAATGAAAGCAAACTCCTTCCAACTGTTATTTTAATAAAAATTGTCTGTTTGTGAACATCTGCTTCAGGAATTCTTTTTAAAAGTTGGTTATGATAGTTTTGGTATTTTACTATTTTGTTACTGGATACAGAATGCTTTTGTGTAACTTTCTAGTAGGGCAGAAAAGTGAGAAGACTATAATAAATATTAACAAAATATGAATCCTACATCTAGAGGCAATTCCACTATGAAGCTATACATACGGCTATACATGCTGTAAATTATGTGGATAATCTATAATTATGTAGACGACTTAATTTAAGTGCAAGCAAAAAGAGAAACTGGACTTTAAGGAGATTTTTTTTACATTTTTTAAAGTAGTGGTCAGGGATTAGATATATTTCCTATCCCTGAAAGGCAAGAATATGTTTTGTTATGGGGTACAATTCCTTACTGTTCACACCATATATATCCACTTAACATAGTAGAGTCCCTATCATCACCAGAAAAGGGTTTTTTTTTGTAATGGCCATGAAGAAATCACAACATAGTCATTGGCTCACAAGAGAGCACACAACCCACATATCCATCTCCTTAGAATAAACTGATTTCATTAAAAATGACAGCAATATTAACCCATATGGTGAGGGATGCTAAGTGCCTGTGGCAACCTGGAGACAAGAAGTGAATTTAACATGCAGTAAGGGGTAATAAGGGGTAATAAGGAGGAAGACATTTGGACCAAAGCAGGAGAACTGATGAAATATGGGGCTGAGTATATGCTGTCTCTTTTGTCACTGGGGCAGAAGTGACACCAGAATATGTCTTTTCTGTGGCTAATGCAAATCCCTTAAGGAACCTCAGAAAGCCCAGTAAAGACAGCACTACAGGGACTCAGTGCTGGATTTCAAGCAGGGAGAGAAGAGATCTCAGCTTTAACAGGAGTATTGCAGTGATATCATTTGAGGAATGGGTGTTTACAGTGGGCCAATGGTCTCCAACCGATGTTTCATGGGCAAGAAGTCTCTAATATTATTCAATTCTCCCGAAGTTTGCTTTCCATATATACAGAGATACGTGTGCGTACACATACTGTACAGAGGAAGAGCAACAGGAGAGCATACTTACAGGAAGCAAGGAGAGAGTACCTTGGGAAGCTGAATAGTTATAATGGAAGAGGTGGCATCAGCCACCAAAGACAACGGAGGAAATGAGAAAAGCAAACTACAGTCAGCATTTCAGACTTGGGTGAAAATTTTTTGGGAAGGCTGAGGAGGCCTTCTTGAGTTATGGGTCTTTTGGGCCAGTGTGGTTAAAAGAAAGGTCTCAGGAGCAGAACACTACTCAGCATGCACCATGCTTTACTCTTAACCCTGGCAGACCTTATCAGAAGGGAGCTGCTACGCCAAAGACACCAAATCCTACTTTGTTTCTTCTGTATGCACAGAGGAAAGAAAGAGGAGAAAGAGGGCCATTAACGACTTTGGGAATATAGGGATAGTCCCAAAATCCTGGGGCTATCAGTGTTGCTCACAATGGATTCACGACCCATGCCAGGGAATGGGGAGAGCGCCTGAACTGCCTTGTGAATCCACACATTGTCATGCTTCACATCTGCCATGATAAACTGCAATTATTATCTTGCTTTTAAACAAATACTAATAAAAAAATAATCAGACAGAACCAAACACAATGGAAAGAAAAAGCTGGCCTGGTCTTTACCAGAAGTGACAAACAATAACCAGTCCTTTCTGGTAAGCATTAGAGCTGCTATAAATAGGTGGCTTAGATTCAAAACCTGAAAGCATTTGTAGGTTTTACACACATTCTTTAATTTAGTTATTCCAGTCCATGTACCCTTTTCTAGCATACCCTTACTGCCATCTACAGTATATGCTGAGCAGAAAAAGCATGTTCCTGCCAAAACTGAACAATAAAGCAACAGAAACTCTGCATTACTTGTTGGCTGGGGAATTACACCTGTTATTGTGAAGTTATTTCTTGCCATGCGACAGCACTGTCAAGTCTTCTACTCAATCCTGAGTACTTAAAGTATCTTTCACTAGCACATACAACTCTCTTTAGCTGTCATGCCAGATTTAAATCCCTTAAAAATCACAGCTAAGTCATATCTAACAACACTCACGTAAAACTGCATTCTTCAAGCACTCAGAAACGGAAAACTTCAGTGGAAGCAATTTCAAAGTGTTGAATTAGCGTCACAAAAACTATTGTCTTTTTTTTGTGCTGCCATTTTCTACGCAGCCAAAGACTGATCACTGAATTACCGGTCTTCATATTTCCTAAACTCCCAAAGTATAAACATTTGTCCAACATTTCTTGCAGTACCATCCTGTGGCTCTCTCTCTGGGGTGCCAATTAGAAGTATGTTTGAAGAGTGATGATATTACAAATCTGCACTTGAGAAAAAAACAAAGCTGATCAGAGGGCAAGCAATATCACTGCCCTTGTTATATTCACTGTCGGGCAAATGTCTAAAGCATTTTTATCATACCCATTGCGGCTTATTTTCCCAATCAAATAAAAAGAGAAACAGTTTGAAACGGAAACTGTAGAAGAATAGTTATATTTTGGTTGGAGGGTTTTAAAGTCTTTTTCCCATTAACTACATCCATTAACAAACAAGAAAAAAACGATAACAGTTGCACACCATTGTAAAACAACCATTATGTCGATTTACAGTAGTGTTTTGAGACTATAACTGAGCTAGAAATAGAGGTTTGTGAATGATAATGTTCAAACAGAATCCAAAAACTATATCGAAGACTTTTGCCACTTTTTGTACATTTTTTTGATTAAGCTTCTCTAGGGTATACTGAAGTACTAAGCCTCATACAAAAAGTATTGATTTTTATCAGTATGGTTCTGCTAACAAATATCTTCCAATGGAGGTTACTGACCACAGTACAAACAAATAAGTAAAGAGAGCAAAGGAAGTATAGACCTAGGTGTAACTAAGAAATAAAATGGAATTTAAGAAACGCTGCAGATATCTTCCATTGAACTAGGCTTTGACAAGACACTTTGGGTTCAGTGCCTTAACCACAAGCTGTCTTCATTATACAGTTTTTCATCTAGCGTACACACTATCCAGCCATACTAGATGAACAGTCTGGACTCACATCATTAATCTTTTACTGCCACATCTCTTTAATCTAGGCAGAGGTCCCAAGCCATTCACATCATAGCCCTTCAGAAAGAATTAACTTACTCTTCTCCTAACCTTTTTGGGGTGCGTGCCCCTTGGGCACTCCTCCCTTCTCCTAAACAGTACCACAGCTAGAAAAATATGCAGCTAATCATGGTTCAAAGCAGGGCCAGGAACCTCACCCCAAGCTAGAGGCCACCAGTCGGCACAGCAGCAACACCCCCAATCTCTGCGAAGCAGCACTGCTGAGATTGGAAGCATGGAGTGTTTCGCCATGCAGAGATCGATCACTGGTTATTATGTGCATCTCACTTTACTATTGCCAAGAAGGCAGAAAAAAATAGTTTGCACTCGGGTTCACGTGGTCCTGGATAATTCTGGCAAGCCACCAGCTCCAAGAGGATGCCCCGTTTCCTTCCTCCCAATTAAAGGACTGTTGCCACAGTACAGAGGGGTCACGAACAGATCTTGTGTATCAGCTTTTCCATAGAGGACTGGCAAACTGCCACTGCCTGGGCCCCCCTGTGAGGAAAAGGCATGTTTGGAAAGCAGCCATGTGTCCTGCCTATAGTTAATGAGAAACTGTATATTTAGGAGGACGCATGATAGCGTGGCTAAGGTAAGCTCATGAGGATTCAAGTGGCCTGGCTTTGATTATTCAGTCTTTCATTGACTTTTTGAGAGGCAAATCTTTCAACTTTCCTGTAATGTAGGTCCTCATTTGCTCAATGAAACATGTCCAAGAAAATAAATACATATGCTTCAAAAATTACCATTCCACAAGTGGCTGGGGTGTGTGTGTATGTATACACATACAAGATACACTTTGCATATATACACAGCGCTACATATACTTATGCAGCTGGGAAACAGAGGCAAAGAGAAGTTCAGTAGCTTGCTCAAAGATAAGTTCTCCTCTACAAACACCTTGTTTAGCTGCTATGGAAGAATTTGACACCTATCATCTGTATCTGATCCCAATGAACTGTAAGAGACATTGCAATGGCAGAAAAAATTAGCAATGTACACAAAATTGCACTTACCCTTTAAGTTACTTTCATATAACCTGGCTAACTGACATAAGATATTACTAATGGTACCTAGTGTGAAGATCTCTACTCCTCCACAGATTTTTAGCAGGAAATTTATTTTACATGCTGTAGTAGTAAAACAAGCATAGTTTTTATACACACATTTTATTAGGCAGTTACTTTGTAATGTTAAAGTAATAAGAAAAATGTTATCGGTTTGGGTTTTTTGTTAAGAACTGTCAGTCAGTTCATAGCCTCAGCTCAAGCGGTTATTAAATGAACTATTAATTTAACCGAATGCTTTATGTCTATCTTGAAGGCCAAATATTCAAGAAACGGAGAAACAGTCACTGAGGCTAGGTACTTCAAAGTAGATGCACAATTCAGACTGGCACCATGCATGGAAAAGATGCATTTAGGTGTGCAAAAGAGGCAACTGCACAGAGGTGGACACCTGTACAGCCAACCTAATTTAGTACTTTGGGTTTTTTTATATAACATGCCTTGCTGTTTTCACTGATGCTAGAGCATCATCCCACTCTAAACATGAAGCCCAGTCATCAATAATTTGTTCCTCTAACCACTTCTTGTACAACTTTTCTCCCAGTAGTTTTCCCGTTGGCTTCAATGGACCTACTGACTAACACAGTGAATAAAGCTGATAGATTGGGTGTCTACCCTTGGAATATCTTTACCTTGGAATATGGAGGTAAGATCTAGTTTGCCTCAGACAAGACTCATTCACCTAGCTTTTGATATGTTTATGCATAGATACTATATTTTGTTAAGGACTTAGTACCTACAGTACTTTAGAAATTGAGAGAATTCCAATGACTGGACTTCTAAAGATATTTCAGAGCTGAGTTCTGGTAACTTGAGGTTAATGAAAGCATGAATTTCTTGCAGGATGGTAACTATGTACAGTAACTTGCATGACAGATGTTACCAATATACTTCTAAGTGTAATCAAAAAGCAAACTAGCCAACATTAAAACTTATAAACATTTGCAAACAGTTTAAAATCTTTTTCCTATTGCAAAATTTTACTAAGTAGTTTATCTTTTTAAATAGCCATAGAATGAACACAGTCATCACCCAAAGTTCATCTGTGATTATCAGTCTCAAAAATGAGAAAGAACACAATGTCTACTGCAGAGATGTCTGGAAAACTTACTATATACTGATTTCTTAAATCTCAGCAGGGAATAGGGCAGTAATTAGATACATCATTCCTGTAAGTGCAATTAATTTAAGACCTATCTCAATCCATATTTTCCATTTCCTCTCCAAATGAAAAAAGAAAAAAACTACTGAAATATTTCTGGCTTTGTTTGAAAACCAGAGACTAAACATTAAAGGCCATTTCTGGAATCAATAAAAAGTAGCTTTACACTCATATTTTGACGTATCTGACCTGCCAAAAATATTTGAATGAAAGTTGTTCTATGTTCATAATTATCAGAATAAGTTACTTTCATGGGTTTAGCTGAACCAGGAGAAATGGTTATGGCTGGTGTAAATCATAATACAGCATTTCCCACTGTGACACCAAGCCTAAAGTGAGAATTCAGACTATGGAAGTCACATTGTCTGTGTATTGGCATTTGGGTCTGAGGGATGCTAGTGACTTCCCATAAATACACGTCGTGTTCCAGCAGTGGGGAACCTTGGAACCTTAGGTACTTATTTGCAATTTTTCAGTCTACACGTATTCCTTTTCTGGTTTGGGCTCCTGAACATGATGGCTATCTTCTTTTCAGAAACACTTTCTGAACCACAACCTGACCCCTCTATTGCCAATGGATTCAATCTGTTCACATAGTGCCAGGATGAGACTGACATAGCTGCAATGGCTGTGATGTTCTCAAAGTGCCCTGGCATGCACAGCTCCCATATGGAGAACACTGAGACAGAGAGAATACTCAGCCACAAGATTATTGTTGTACAATTTACATAGCTCATTTTATCCAGAAAGATAACAAAGGCATTTCATAAGTACAGGACACACACCACCACTGAAATGTTGCCAACCTTGCCCTTAAGAGTGGTGAACAAATATTACAAGGCAGCCAGCAAACCCACTGGTGAAGGCAGTGTTTCGGCTAGAAGAGCAGCATTAACCATTTACTTGCATAAGAACAAATAAAAGATGCCCAAACTCAATCTTCCTGTAACATTCAGTCAGAATTCAAAAAGCACAACAAATCACTCAAACAATCTACTGTAGAAAACCCAACATTTGAGTTACTGTTGCAGGAATACAAACCTTTTTGGTCTTGGGAAGCCAAGGGTCTACAAACATTTTGTGATGCCCACTTTGGTCCAGGAAAAGGAAACATAATAAAACACAGTTTTGACTGTTCTTTAAGAAATAAGCAGACTTAAAATGATCCACCTAACTTCTGCCTGGTGAAAATGTCATTATTTCCACGGACAACCAACCACTTCCATTGCCTCATTCCCTCCTCAAGGTTTGCAAGCTGCTATACATAATGAAGATCTATCTGTGTTTGGGAGATAACATGGGTTTGGTTTTGAATCAGATAATTATCACCCAACTGCATTTTTATTATTTATAACAGTATAATATTGAAAGATCCTAATTCTAGGCCTACCAGAATCTAGAACCTGTGTCCAAACCTAGAATCTGTGTCCAAAAAGTAGTACCCTGAGAAGCCTACACATGAGATAGCAAGTAACAACTTCCTTGAAGCAACTCAATAAATGGGTAACAAAAGCAACAAAAATTTATCAGGAAAACTCTACTGAATGCAATGAGTTGAGGACTACAGAAAGAGGAGTTTCAGCGAACACAAATGAAGTCAAGTTTTGCAGTTTTGATGGACAGACACGACAGCTATGGGCCATGTAATTCCTCCAGGTAGGGATCATACTTTTATAAATCAGACAAGCTGAAAAATGAGAGGACAAAGCTGGGCAGAAGCTTGGAAGAAAGTGTCAGAAACTAGTGTTGACAAGGTTTTAAACTGAGGAGAAATAGTGGAGAAGGGAGAAAAATAATAAAGAAAAAGGAGAAGTATAGAATTCTCAAGTTCTGAGGCAGCTGGTGCATCCATCTACACCTCTACGGGGAAGACATTTGTGAGCTCTGAAATCCACCCTTCCAAACACCAGTCCCTAGCAAGTGCTCTCACAGCAAGTTGAGCCAACTGCCTTGTTTATCTGAACATTAATTAAGACTCTTAATTTTGAAGCATCACCATATGGTTGAGTCTTGGAATTGTATGTATGGAAATGAATAAGCATGTGAACTCTGAATAGGCACAACTTTCATCAAAGATATGAAACAACACTCAGTTTCAACAGGTTTTTCCATCCTCACCTCTAAAATCAAAATTTGAAGTCATACAGATGTGATAATGGGAGAGTGGGAGACTTTTTAAATTGAAGAGTGTTCTTCCTGGAAAGATTATGTATAGATTATAGATAGAGAGAGAGAGAGGAAATAGAGTGAGAGAGAGAAAAATAAGCAGCCAGATTTCTCCCCTATGCTGAAATCCTAAGAGGTTTTGTGCCATAACTGTATGTACCTGTGCACCTCTGGGGAAGAGGAAAAAAGAAACAAGCAAAAAATTCCCCAAAACCCCAACACAGCTACTAATCCAAAACGTGGCCATCAGGACAGGGGTTGGTATAATGACTAGCCAGGAAATGTAGCTAGCCTCTGCCACCTGAGCATAAATAAAAGGGAGAGAAAACGTTTTTTGGCTTGTAACACAGGATACAGAGCAACTGACAAAGAGTAAGTGCAGAGGTTTTTGGTTCGGTTTTGGTTTGGGTTTTTTTTTCCTCTGCTGGAAAATGGTGAGCTGTATGTTTTGGCCTATTTTGAAAAGCCTTAATGTGTGAGGGCCTAAGTAAGGGAAAGCGTCTCCTTCCAGAAGGGGGAAAAGGGTGGTTTCTGCTACATAGGTGAATTTCAAGTTAGCTTTAGCCTTGGTTAGCTTAAGATGTTTTCTGAAGGCTGAAACAATATGTGAGGCAATGGCAACTACTGCATGTAAGGAAATACAAGTGTTCTTTCAAAGACATTTGTGCAGTCACAGAAAAAAATCGTAAGGCTTCTTCAAGCAAGAAGCTCAAAGGCACCTTTGAAAAACCTACTTAGGTTTGTCTGGCTTTTTTTAAAAAAGAACTTCATAGTTCGTAAAGAAAGCTTTATATTTCAAAGTTTGTCCCTTAAAGCAGTGCTACCAAACCGCTGCATCCACACATACAGCCTCTGCTTAAAGGAGGATGTTGCAAGTCCAGCACTTGGTAGGATTCATGCTCCCCGTTGGAAAAAGCCAGTTCAAAGCTTGCACTAACTCAGCTCAGTAAACAGAACTGTCTTCACAATATTTCTCCTAAAAAAATAGAAGTTTTCAAACTGTCATTCTAAGACAAAGGGCACACATGTTTCTGTGTAGCATGTAGCGAAGAACAGGAACCCTCCAGCTACTCAAAACTCAATGTATATAGGTGCTATTCTGTTTGTCCTCCTCTGCAATCCTGTCAAGAATCCAAAGAGAGTTGGGAGCAGGAGAGTGTCTTATTACATAAGGGACATCCAGAGTTTAATTCTGGAATCCAAAAGCTATGCTAGAAGCCTCATTTTAGATGAGTCAGAGATTGGATATGATAGGGACAGGCTCATTTCAGAAAGAGCCTTAATGTCTAGATAAATAAGCTTAGATAAAAGACCAGCTCCTGTGTTAAACATGCTGCAAAGAAACAAAATAATGTTACTGCAATGAATATAAAATCTTTGATTTCCAAATCACTTCCACAACCAGCTCCACAGATCACCCAGCTGCCCAGATGTCCAGTCTGGTACTCACTGACACATCCCCTCTTTGACATCCTCTGGGCAAACCCCATTTCTTTAATTTCTGTGCACTTTATCTAAAATGATACGGATTGAAAAATTCACTGCACAACTCAAGCCAGTTCAAACTTCAATCCACAGCATTGTAAAGCATTTCTATTAACCGAATATTTATTGTGTTATATTACTCTTCACTTTTTCATTTGCATGGTGTATGCCAGTTCTCCCCTGGTTTACACGTACATAAATCCACTATGCCCAAAGGGGACCTTGTCCCCATGCATGGCTGCAGTCCTAACAACTGAAGGAAGTGTGTGTGGGACAGCACTCCCCAAAATAATCCGGCCATGACCATCATTTCCTCCTGAACTATTGCCAGTGCTTCTGAAACCATGGGCTCGTCTAGCACATGGGTAGTTGGCCTGAAGCAAAGCGACCTCCTCCCCTGCTTCCACTCTCCACAAGCATCTGGAGGCCCCTAAGGAGGTGCAGTCCAATCTCCGCAGTAAAAAGCAAGATGTATTGCTGTGGGCAACAGCATGAAAGCCCCTCCTGCTCCTTGTCCACATGAGACATCATAGGCAAGGCACGAGCACAGAGAGTGACCTGCACTGCGGAGGAACTGGCAACATTGGGAGCACATCCCCACATCCCCATGGATGCCTGTACAAAGACATCTGGAGGGGAAGAATAAGATGGGAATAACCGCAAGTGTCAGGGCAAAACTGGGCTATCCCACAAAATAGGCAATGGGTATCTCTTATGTCCTTACGCCCATCATCTCGCAGAATTCAGGGAAAAGCTGCTCCCCTGTTCTGGATCTGTACGCACTTAAACCAGAGGAAACATGGTGTCTACATGAAATACTAAAATAAACAGAGAAGGAAAGCCAGTCAAAAGCTGACCAAGCTCACGCTCAAAAGCTTGTTCTGTGTGTTTAAACATGGCTGTGGTCTTGCATGTGAATAAATACGCTTTTATTTGAAGTGAAACAACCAGGCATTTGACATCACCTCCATTTGACATGGACTTTCTAAACTGTGCGATTTTAGATCTACAAATAATGAAATAATTACCATCCTCATTTTATTGTATGCACAGTAACCTTATTCTGATTCAAAATAGGGCTGGAATGTCGGTGAGACCTCACTCCTGCTAATGCCATTAATTCTAGAAGCATGTAATGTGACATATCTACATGTATTCTAATATTTTTCTACAACTTGGTATAAGTAGGTAGAACTTTCCTGATACACAGTCATGCATACAGTGAGAGTGTATCTTCCACACAGGGCTGCGATCCCTGCCAGCAAGCCCTGCACTGCTGCCAGTGCTCTCACAATAAGTTTGCTCCAGCTCCTGCTCTGTTCTGTGTAAACAGCTGCCTTCCAGGATCACTGTTTAGTCCTAATTAATTTCTTAATAAAAATATAATTTAGTTACTACTCTAGTCCTAAAACCTGGGTCATTTCTAGTTCTCATCAGTCATTCTAAGATGCCCCAAACTCCATTTAATTCAAATCTGTTCTTTCATTCCACAGTTAAAAACTAAACAACTTCTAAGTTTGCTTGGCTTTTTTACTTCTTCACACAGAAAATTTAGGAATGACTGTAGGATGTACTTGGCCACTTTTGTCTAACAAATATTTACAATCAGACAATTAAGATTCCTCTGCAGGACTGCAGCTTTCCCATGTCAGTTTTATCTCTGACAACTTTAATATCGCCAGTAACTTTAATAAATAGAGCAACTAGTAAGTGCAAAGTATCGCTTATGTATATTTATGTTCCAAATGAAGACTTGGATGAAAATACTGGCTGATATTAGCAGCTACACACTTTTAACCACTTTTCTCTAAAACAAACCCTTAAGTTATTGGTTCTTTTCGTGGTCATGCAACTCTGCGGATCAAGTACAGGAGTGCAGCTGACAAAGCCTGGCTTTCTGGGCAAGGCATCTCACCTTTCTTTGCCTCAGCACTTCAACATCTGCATGCAGAAAGGGCTATACAAGCCTGGTCTTAGAACTATTTGTTGCTGTCACTTAGAACTTCCCTCAATACAACAAAATGACACCATGAGTACTAGAATGTACATGAATTATCTTACTGTGCACTTGGGTGATCCCTATAAAATTCAGAAGAGCTCAAGTCTCAAGACTGAGCCAGGAAGCAAAGAATTTGTATTAATCCTAACAGAGACCAAGAACTGAACTTGTGTCTGATTCCCATGGAGACTCACACTGAAAGTTGCTATTCCTCTTACCTTGCATATTTTCAAACAGTTCATCTAGTGCCTTTTTACCTTCAGGAAATGAACCATATGAAATCAGTCATATAGGTATTAGCAGCAGTAACTCCTTTTTTCAAACCTGTGTGTCACTGGACATAAACCCTGGGCCTGTTCCAACCTCACATTTTTCCATTCTCATGGTTATTTTGCCATCTGAATTGCACAGACCTTTTTCTTTTCTTTTTTTTTTTTTTTTCCTTTCTTTCTTTCTTTCACTTTTTCTGCCACGGAAAGCACACATGCCAGAAAAACAGAAGTTACAACATATTCAAGACTGCAGTCAAACATTATTCTCCAAATAGAAAGCACAGTCTATTTTGACCTGGCCAGTATATGCTTTTAAATCTTCAAACCTGCCTATAAAACTACTTCAAATCTATAACCCATATAAAATTTATATAATCTATGAAGTAGATTTACACTCTATAACAAAACTATCCACACATCTGTATAATCTATAATAAGAACTGCCTGGCCAGTTTTTGGCCTAGGTTTGTAAATCCATTTTACAGCCTCCTGACCTGCGGCGCTATGTCCTTTCACAGCACATCGGGGCTGGGACCTCCAGTCCCGGCACAGCGGGCAAGCAGAGCCTGCAGCACACATGCTGCTCAACAGTGCGGATCAGGCTGCTGGACCTCTGCCACGGGAAGCAAAATAAGGTTGGACTTGTTCCATTGTGTGCATTTGAGATTTACTTCTCCCAAAGACAGTCCCTGACCTTGACCGTGGCCTTTTAAATTTATGGATTGGTAACAGGGAACTGAGGAATGAAAACACTTGAAGCTTCTTACCCTTCCATTTACCGCACCAGATGGCTGCTGCTAATTGTCAGCATCAGCCCAGTTTTACCATGTAACAGTGCCTGGGTACAAGAGTTGTATCTTATCAGAGATTGTGTGAAGGATGGCTTTTAACAGGTCCTGGTGCTTCTTGCTCTCGTAAGGCATTTTTACTCATCCGGAACTCTGAGTGATCTGAAGAATTTATTGCTGGATACTCCTCTTCTCCAGGCATTTGCCTCTTAAAAACAGTAGCTACTGACAGGTTTTTGCTAGGGATGCATGCAATCTTTTAGCTGGTCAAGAAAAGTTGACCTGATCTTCAGGAAACCCCGAAATCGGCAAACCTCAGTTAGCCGAAAACCGTAGAGATGTACCAAGTAGCTGAGTTTGAGATAACAGCAGGTTTCTAAGAGGGATCCCTCCTTTGCCCTGAAATGGTATCAGAGGTTTCAACTTTTAATAGCCAGGCCCTAAAAACCCCTCAATCTTCCACTTTTTCTCTATGTTACAAGTCTCTCCCTGTCCCTCACAAAAGCCTGGATATGAAACTCTTTGCTGACCAATGGCTTCTGTAATGGAGTGGACAATTATTTAGTTCCTAAAACAAATGAATGTTAAATGTAAGGATAAATTTAAACTTTTTTTTTTTTTTTAACCTGGGACTAGCCTTGGTGTTTATGTTGCATCTGTTACCTTACCTTCCATAAGAGCACGGCCAGCAACAGGAAGATGAGAATTCCCACCAGCAAACTGATGGCAATGATCCACCCGACAACATACCCACGAGGCTCCAGATTGTGCAAAGCCTCAAAGACCACCTACAAAGCAATTAGAAAAAGAGCTTTTTATGATTGGAAGTTGTATTGTTTTCTCTTGCACTCATTAAACACATTGCATGGTGGCCTCACTGATCATATTTCATCTGTCAAGCAAATATGGAATGTGTCCTTAATTTTGTGCTTTCCATCTATTTTTCGCAAGGGATTTAAAGCTTTCAAGTGGACTCTGAGTAGCCATGCATTGGATCCAAAGGATATCAGCTTCCACTCTGAAATAACTCTTACCCTGCCAATCTGCCATCCCACCCCAGACACTGAGCTTGCTCTGGTGCTGGGCCATGAAAGGTGCAAAAAGGCTTGCATGAACAGCTCATCCCTTGGGTTGGCAGGGATTTCCATGACATCTCACGTGGTTTGTCTTACTCATGTTCCTGGCCCTGCAAACACCCTGATGCTTTACATGAAACACTCATGTTTGCTAAGCTTGTTAACTTATTTTTCCCCACAAAAAATGGCACAACTCACATACAATCCTATTGAAAACAAATTGTCCCTGCTGTGTTTCACAAGGCACATTGTGTGAAAGAGAGAAGGGTGCGTGCAGTCCTGGGTTCTTCTGGGAATGCAAAGGGCAGTCCCCTGCTGTTCTCTTCTATTTGTATAGCATGTATGGCAGGGAAATACTTTCTACAAAGAGCTTTCCTTAACCATCTGCCTTAAGAAGAAAATGGGAGAAAATTATACTGCTCACATACACTATGTGAATTTCCAGTCTCTTATTTCAATCAAAACCAGTTTCTCAGCGGAAAACTCAAAACCAGTTCTCCTCAGTGAGGGCTATTTCTATGTTAAATGTTGCAATTTAATATCCAGCAAATGCAGAGAGGCAGCAGGGATTTTTTTTAAAGGTAATACGTTTGCTTTGTCTGGCTTTATTTTGGTTTGGTTTGGAAGGCAAAGCAGAGAGTTTTGCTCCCTCCTTCACAAACCACTTTCATCATCTTTACTTCAAAACGTCAAAACCCTTTCATAGATATCCATTGTTAAATCAATCTCTTAAACAAAACAAAAAAAAAAGTGGTAGTTAAAATTGGATGAAAATCTGAGATTTAGAGTCAGATACAATTATGCAACCCCAAGATACTCATCTTTAAGAGGCCCATGGAAGACTCATGAAATACCTCCATTCATTGGTGACACCGTTCAGACAGCATCATTTATGAGACAGCAAAGGGAACGTGATGCCATACAACCCATATGGGTGCTGAAGGTGGGCATTCAGGAAAAGGCTGCAACAGGGAGGTGATGGCAGCGCTGGAACAGGGGCCAAAGAGGCTCTGGGTTCTCCATTCTTGCAGGTTGCCAAGTCTCACACAAAGCCATGGGAATCCTGAGCCAGTGCAGGCAACAGCTTTGCTTTGAGTGGGAAATGGGACAGGAGAGCATCCCGGGATCTCACTAACAATCATTTCTCAGTTTCTGTAAGCATCCGCAGCCTCAGTAAACATCCACATGAACTACAGGCACAGATGAGAGTAACCAGGTGAGTAGAGCTGTATTTCCTGACAGTGTTCCATAAAGAAGGAGTCAAAGATCCTTCATCCCAGTTTCACAGGCTAATCCTGATTAAGACCACAACTTTTCTGGGGGAGGAATTTGAACACAGCTGATTTACACACACTGGGGTTTTTTTTCTATTATTGAGATATTATCAGGTATTTGATGACAAAACATAACAAATGGGCAAGAACGAAGCTATACATAGCATTATCCAAACATATTCCCATAAGTAGTATCACAACGCTCAAAATAGCTCTCGACCATAGGCCATTTCTTCACCCACACAAAAAGAGTAATTCTGGTGTTTCAGACATTAGCACAAAGCGTTTGTCAGACTTTAGACATCTTGCTGAACAGAGAAAGTTTCCTAAGCAGCAGTTTCTCTCATAGCCAAGACGAGTGTAAGGGAAATACCAGACAGAGAGATCAAACACAAATCTTGTCCCTTCCTTGTATTTCTGAGCCAGCTTGGAAAGATGATCTGATGTGGCAGTCCATTTCTCACGGAGGCTATGGTTAGCATCCATCTTGCAGACACAAGTCAGATGAGTATTTCTTAGATGACAAGGCACTAATTTGTTTTCCTTTCTGACTCTACAAGAAAAAAAACCCCTCCTAACATTGTAAGTATTGCCAACTTTAGTGAAGAGACTTTTCAAGCAGTTCCTGGATGCAAAATGAGGTGGTGCCTTCTTCCCACTACTCAGAGAGTAAATATTAACATAGCACAACCTCCAGCACAATAGACCTGTATGTCCTTCATGCTGCCAAAAGACAGAACTAGGAATAGCTGCAGAGATCAAATCATACATCATCTCTAAAGCAAGAGCCCCAAATTTCAGGTTTGAAGCACACTGGCTAGAATAGCTTGGCTGTAGCTTTTGCAGTCACAGCTCGAGCTATAAGAGTAGAGAGCAGCAACAGCTTCTTATCCATCCAGTTTCTTCTAGCAGTCTGGAATCAACATACGAGCATAAAACCCCTCTGTTCATGGCTTTGTGGTTTGGAGATAAGCAGCAATGATGCACATATTAATGTCCTTATCCCTCTCAAGCTCTCAAAATGTGCCTGCATTAATATGTAACCACTGCAATGAGTTTTGGTGAAGCAACCAACCAACAACAAAAAACCCAAGCTGAACCCCAGTCAAACCAGACTGAGCAGACAGTGTACATCACATGTCAGGGGGATCTGCAAGAAGCCAGTAGAGTAAGTGGTATGAGGCCAGGGAAGCAAGTCATCCCGCGGGGTAGATTGGAGGCAGAGGATGGCATTACCAAACAGAAGAGAGCCATTCACCACTTGACCTGTGGCCATCACACAGTCTCTGAAAGTCAATCTCCAGCAAAACCTGAACTCCTCATCCCATCCACCCCAGCACAGCCTCTACAGGGCAGCCAATGTGTTGGGGAGCACAAGGCAGTCCCCTGCCCAACGGACTTCCCACAGCCCCAGCTGAAAGAGAAGACAGGAGTGATAAGAGTGACTGATGCAGAAGATAAGCGGGATAGGTTTGGGAAAACATCCCAGAGATGGCAGTGGGGGGCAGAAGCTGCCTGGTTCAGAGAAAGCAGATACAACAGTCATGAAATATGGAGCGGATTACAGGCTTGTTTTCAGACTGCGATGAAACGCCAGGAAAAGGCCGTGGAAAAACATAGTTGTCTTGACGATATATGAGGAGTTTTAGTTACATATTTATCTTTTGCATTTCACACCGTACTGGTGGGATTTGGAAGTGGGGAAGTCCCGGAGGCAGCATAGCTTGCCATTTAACGAGACGTAGCTCACACGTCAGTCGGGTTTTACACGATGTAACTGCCCTTCTGTAAAACAACAGAGGGCTTCACCCTACCTCTGTTTTCTGAAATGCTGAACCTCCATGGGACAAGGGCATCTACCAGTTCACCATCTACCTGTGCCAAACATTCGCTATATTCTGATAATCTTAATGAGCAAACTGAAAAGAATCAGAATTTTATGTATTTTTTTAGTGCTTTTAAAACACCCTTCAGTAGAGTGTATAGGCAAGAAGTTAAGAGGTTAACTGAGTAGGAATTTTGCAAAACCCTGAAGTTCGTACTGTGCTGAAGCCCTTTGCAGAATACACACGCTGCTGCATGGGGACTCAAAGACGAGAACCATACTTCAGCAAAAACTGGTTAGAAATACATAATTGCAAACTTTTCATTTCTTTTTGCTTATAGAATCACAGAATCAAAGACTGGTTAGAGTTGGAAGAGACCTTAAAGATCATCTAGTTCCAACCTATGTGCATTATGCACTTGTATCATGAACCACAGCACCATGGAAGGCACTGGCTTACGATAAAAATGTTACTTTATTTTTCTATTATCACCCAGAATGATTCTGGTGTTTCAAACCACACTGCACTGCTGGCTGATTTGTCCATCCAAGTGCCATTATACTTGGGGATAACTTGCAGAAAAGACACCATTCTCCTGTATCTCTGTACATAAACGTACCTAAATCCTGAGAAAAGAAAAATAATCCATGTAGAGCAACCACTTGCCTGTGTCAAATTAAACATGAGGTGACTGGTCTGAAAATGAGGGAACAGTGAACTCTACCCAGGAAAAAAGAAAGGTTGAAAATCTATTCGGCTTTGCATTCCCTGATTTGAAGACAGGGACACTCAGACGCACTTGGCTGGTTCTGACATGGTGACATCCAGCTTATTCTTCCCTCCACACTGGCATTCAGAGAGGGAAGTGCCTTTTGAGAGAAGAACACTCTTCCTCCTGCACACAAGCAGAGAGCACAGGATGCGAATCCTTGGATCTGGTATTTGACCACGGCGGTCTCATGGAACTTATTGTTGGTTTTGCCTCACATGCAGAGAAGAAGGGAGCCAAACCTTCACAGAAACCCATATGCTCAAGAAAAGAAAGCATGCCTCCTGAAAATACCACACCATCGGTTTCAGCCAATATATACTCCTGTTAATACAACTGCCACCACAGAGCCAAATCCAAACTCTGTCCACCTTCTTCATGTGACTTGTCCAATGTAAGAGTTCAAACAGCCTATTGTAACTAGAGACAGAAAATATATCATTCCAAGTCACATAAAACCATATCCAAATCCAGAGAAATGATTTCTGAGAATTGAATAAATGCATCTTTTCTTAAAAACGGGTTCATTTCAAAGACAGCTGCTCTCCAGCTTGCAAATATTTACATAAGCTTTTGCATCTCCCTTACAAATAGTCTACTTGAGTTTCTGACAAAGATGATATTTATAGGGGTGGTCCTGCCACAAACGGTAGATCTTACACTAACATCGCAAATACGAGTCTTCGATTTCCTTTTCTCTTCTTTACAGACTATTTGCCATTGATATTGCACACTATAGTGTAAAAGTACCCAGTGAAGTAAGGGCACCTTGTTCCAAACAACTATTTAAATGTGCTAATAAGTCTATTTAGCTGTAGAAGGCAAAAAGGCTTTTTCCTTTTCAAATTTACCATGATAAAGTGTCTAAGAAAATGTTTTTTGTTGTTAAGGAACACTTTCATAACCAAACTCAAAGGAAGTCCATGCACAACTGTTCAGAAAGAGCTGCTATCCAAATGGATATGGTACAGCAGTCCATGGTCACTGAAAAGAATCCAGGATGAGATTCAAAAAAGGAAGGGAGGAGTATGAACAAAGACATTTTCTCTCTCCTGTCTCTACTTCCAGCTGAATAGCTGTGGCTTGCAACAAGTACTACTCCTTTCTGCATTCCACAAGAGAAGGAGGAAAAATTAATACTTTGAGCCAAACCACATGTCTTAAATTTTTCCCTGAACATGACCCTATGCAAAACATACCAATGGTGAAGCCAACAGACATATGGAAATAGCATAAAGGAGAGAGCAAATGGCACTCACATTAGAAAAGACTGGAAATTACAAATTGATGTTACATGGCTACAACATGTCAAGCATGCTCCTTCACGGCTAGGGCTTCCCAGGAACTAGGAGCAAGCTCTTGTTTGAAGATTAATATAGCTTTCCAGCACACACAGTGCACTTTGTAATCGTTGCAACTCAACGCTTGATGAAAGGCTTTCCGGGAACAGGAAAAGAACAATGTTTTGGGGTTTTGTTTTGTTTTCTTTTTTTTTTCCTCCAAGCATTAGATAACAATGAAATACAGCAGAGCTCGCATTCCTAGATAAGAGCATTTCTAAATATTGAACATGAAATAATAGCAATCCCACACATTTTACGTTGTGCCTATCGTTCTGAGAGATTCTAAAACCGTTTACAGATCAAACTATTTGGCAGAGAGATGCTGGCTTCTTACATTTCAACTGGGGCATGGGTATCAGAGTCAGCTATTACTTCAGTCATTAGCGAAATTTTGCCACAAAATCACAAGATTTGCTCTATGCAAGCTGCAGAGCTAAAGAGAAATCAAGCACTGTATTAAAAATTAAGGCTGCAGGCACATTCCCAGGGAAGGCTAGCTATGCTTTCTGTTTCAGCTGCCAAGCCTATTTTTTAATGCTCTTATAATGGTCCAGAAACCTGACAAAGAAAATAAAACAGAAGGGAAAAAATGGTGTCCTGTCAGATAAAAAATATACATATATATATTTCTGACAGGTCTAATAAAATGGAAAGTTAAGTCTAGGGTTGCAGACATGATGGTGGAGAAGATGGTCACCGTAGTGGTGTGCCTGCTTTCAGACTGAAGGTAGTAAGTAGATGCAGGTTCAATTCTTCCTTTGCCTGTAGGGTTTTAAATTCAACATCTCTGAGAAGTGCTTTAATTTGGGATGTCAGTGTCTTTCAAAAGTGTGTTGAACTCGATGCTCTCACACTCAAACCCCAATAGAACTCACTGAAATGGAGTCAAGGAGAGAATGGTTGCATGGGCTGGTGGCAATGGCAATCACTGGGGATAAAAGGTTAGCTGAGAGACGGCATCTAGATCATGTTCTGAAAATACACAGCAAGAGGAGAAATTGAAAGTAGTCCAGATTAACTCTGATCCTCATGTGAGAAAGAAATAAGAAATTAAACTTCAAAATCTCATCAGGCAAAAAGAAAGCTGATTTCCATGTGGCCTCCTGTTCAATTTTCATGTGTATTAGGCAGCTTGGTAGTAGGAAACCAAAGCTATTACCTCCTCATTCTCCAGTAGATTATAAACATGGTCCTGTACAGTTCTGCTTATAGCCAAAACTATATAGTGAGTTCGCCTTGAACTTTAGTATTTCCCCTTCAATTTTCAATCACATCTTATGTAGATCAATACAAAATGCAGCATCAGGTCATACACAAATTCCGCCAGCTCAGCACAATGGAACAGTTAAATGAATCTCTGGCAGTTTAGAATCCCTTGCCCATTTTCACAGCTCCCTAGATATCATTAACACTTCTAAATATTTCACACTGGCACACCTGAAAAGACTTTTCTGGGGTTTCAAGTCTCTGCTAGATTTTAAAGAAAAATCTGAATTAGATTAGAGCAGATGTTAACCTTAGAACAGGAAGCTAAACCTAATTTTGGCACGGGTACCTCAAGGGTATTACAATTTTGACTAGTACAAACACAGATCTTCCTGCTCCACATAATATCATTCACTGCAATGGCATGGTTATCACAGAGGGCAAAACCACACAAGCACAGTTCACATTATGGCTAGTCTAGCCAGACGAAGTCTGGGCATTCTCATGGACTAAGCCCAGCCAAAGCCCAGCCACAAATTCCAGTTTGCGTTCAGTGATCTCCAGCCCACTGGGATCAGGAAACCTTTCTCTTCAGGTTTATTCAGTGGGTCCAGAGAAGGGCAACAGAGCTGGTGAAGGGCCAGGAGCACAAGCGTGATGAGGAACGGCTGAGGGACTGGGGGGGGGGTTTAGTCTGGAGATGAGAAGGCTCAGTGGGGACCTTATCGCTCTCTGCAACTGCCTGACAGGAGGATGGAGCCAGGAGGGGGCTGGTTTCTGCTCCCAAGGAACAAGGGATGGGACAAGAGGAAAAGGCCTCAAGCTGCACCAGGGGTGGTTTCGACGGGAGATTAGGAAGCACTGGAACAGGCTGCCCAGGGCAGTGGTGGAATCGCCATCCCTGGAAGTGTTCAAAACCCATGTAGACGAGGCCCTCAGTGACATGGGTTAGTGGTGGCCTTGGCAGTGTTGGGCAACAGTTGGACTTAGTGATCATAAAGGTCTTTTCCAACCTAGATGATTCTATGATTTACTTACTGGTTTTTCTTCTGCGCTTCCATTGGGCACCTCCACAACTCTGAGGTCAGGGTCCACCCGCACCCTTGCCCTTGTGACAAACTGGATGACTGATGAACTGTCCTGAGAAGTAGAAAGAGGAAGAATTGGATTTGAGGACAAAAATGGCACCCCCACCACCCCTCAAAACAAAACCATCAATCATTTTCCAATGTAGTAAACACATCTAGACAATGCTTAGAGGAGGTTGGGTTGACAGTTAAGCACTGTCCTGGTTAAAACCCTGTTTTAAAAAAACATATACCTTATGCTTACAACAGACAAAACAGAGCACATGTCTCAGATTAAAACAAAATCAGGTATGCTGGACTTTAAACACATCATTTCTATGTGGCCTGTTAATATTTTCCACATTTACTGCAAAAGCAAAAGGCAGAACATTGCCAGTCAACACAGGGAGTCTCAATATCCACTACTGAAGAGAAGTTCCTATTTGTTTTTTAAAGGGAACAGAAAAAAGATACATGAAACCTGGGATAAATAAACTCAAGTATAACCCAAGGTGAAAATTTCTTCATTATTTGTATCGGTGCACTGCAAATATCTTAAATATTGAGCATACACCTCCCCTTATTAATATATATTCCCATTATATTTTACACAGTGCAGTTTAACAGGCACATTCCAATAAGCTGCCATTCCAGCTCATAAGTTAGTCATTTGTATGCTGTTCACCTTGGGGAGGGTAGGTGCTAAGCAGCAAATGGCATGTATTGCTGATACTGACCCAAAGACATATGTAAGCACTGTATGTCTTTCAAAGGAGCGTTGCTAATGGTCATCTTGGAGAGGACCCAGTAGATGGGATGAATCCTGGCTATTCCCAGGACTGAATTTGCCAGAAGCACATTTTGTGTGCACTCAGTTACTTGCTTACATATTTCAGCATTTCCAGAAGCATGTAAACAAATACCCCAAACTTCTGGCCTTGCCTGTATTTCCTGTTTTCAACTATGCACAAACATTAGCAGACTGGTTGGGTTCAGGTGGAAAAGCTCAGGGCTACCCATCGCTTTAGGAACTGCTTTCTAATAAGGGCTCTTTACAATGCTTTTAATCTAGCAGCTATCAAAGACAGGTTTATTTTAGTAGACTCCTCTGATTATCTTATTCCCTCATAACCTTGCAGCATCTTGCCACAATTACACAGTCAGTATTTTTGTAAGTAAAGGAAAGCAGGGCAAAATGTAATAAATCACTAGAAATTTAAAAGATTTGCTGTCTCATTCAGTGGCTTCGGAGAACACAGGAATTAACTTGCAACCATTTGTTTCTTGTCACAAATGTCGAGCTCAGCATTAATATGGTCATGATGCATCTTCTTTGAATAATAATCATTTGAAGTAAAAAATTACAAAAACCTGACACGTCTGTTTACATGGAAGGAATGATAGATAGTTGGTCACAGTTTACATGCACTTACTCTAATTTCACTTTGCAGAATGAAAACTTTCCGAAATCAATTCAACTTTCAGAAGTCTCTAGCCTTAACACCACGCATACAATTAGGGGCCTCATTTGTTGTTTCTCAATGTATAAATTTCTGAACTTAATTTATTTCTGGCTTAATGGGTAATGGGTAATAACTAGGATTAACACCTCCATACATGCTGTTGATAAATAGATCTGTTTTCTTTGACACCATGATGTTTTTTTTAACACACTAGTAAAGAGAGCAAGGAATGCAAGTTTTGAGTCCATTGGTGCACATAAGCATACTGAAATTGGTATTCAAGACAAACTACAAAGGAAGCACATACCTTCTTCAGTATCTCTGTATTCAGCAGCGTGTAGATACTTATATCACAGGACTCTGCTTTGGCTAGTGAGCTTAAGTTGCAGCGTATAATTAAGCAGGACCTGCCTGGTCTTTCACAGTCCTACAGGAAATATGGAAAAAGCTGTTAAGCAAACGAGGAAAAAATTCAGTGACAAACTGTGTGACAGCAAATACACCAGCTGACTTAGCTACAGAGTAAACTGCTAGAATACAGCACTTCTGCACTGAAATAGCAGCAGCTTTCAAGACCTGAAGGCAGCTAGATCAGAGACTTGCATGAGAGCAAGCCAAGTAAAATCCAGCCCCGTACAGAGCTGCTGAGCCAGGCGAGTACCCAAGGCTGGGAGGAGCAGGGCCACTGCTGCACATCAGCCCTCTGCATGGATCAGGCACAAAGCATGGTGCAGGGCCCTGCTGCCCCATACGCCTATGACAACATGGGAGCGAGAGCTCTGGTCAACAAGTACATGCTGCCATGTCACATAACTCCCTCCCCACTGTGCTTCCTGAAACTTCCTGTTTCTGTTTAAAAATCAGATAATTAAAATCACAGAATCCCAGACTGGTTTGTGTTGGAAGGGACCTCAAAGCTCATCCAGTTCCAACTCCCTGTCACAGGCAGGGACACCTTCCACTAGACCAGGTTGCTCCAAGCCCCTGTGTCCAACCTGGCCTTGAACACTGCCAGGGATGGGGCAGCCACAGCTTCTCTGGGCAACCTGTGCCAGCGTCTCGCTAAATAACTAAATATCCCCACAGCACATGATCAGTATTGATACACATGCACCAAACAGTTGCTCTATGATGAACTATCTGCTTGAGTTCTTCATGTTACACCATGCAAAATCTTTTGTGAGATATACTATACTGTATGTTCAAGTTTACCATAAGTGGACTTCCTTACCAATACTTTTCTGCCAGACTTTGTGAAAAAAGCAAATATTGTGTGGAAAATATTTTCATTCTCTTGGGGAACAATGCATGGGCTGGGGTTTCTGCGAAAAGAACAGGTTCCTTTGTCCTGACCAACCTGCAAACACAATTATAAATCATAATTATTATTTTGAATTAAACTCAATGACACAAGAAGATGGGATTAGCCTGTCCATAAAAAGACACTTACATCTGATCTGGATGTCTGGACTTCCATTAATAGTCCAAAAGAGAGAAATAAGCACTTTCAGAGTCAAATAATCCTAAAGAAAATATCCAAAGTAAGCCAGACAAACCATGCTTTGGAAACACTTGTCTCTCTTGACTGGATAGGGTACGAACATATCTAAATCTAGCCCACGTGTAGGTGTCCGTGTTCTACATGTGTGAAGATTATGACAGAGAAGAAAAATCTCAGCAAAATATATAAATCACTGCATAGCATTTTAAGTCAATAATGTTACTCCATTACCTCTTTTGTAACTGTATTACTTGTTGCTTTGGCCGACTTGGCTGTTTTACAGTTTGTATCAGAACTAATGAGATAAATGAAATCTTTGTGTAAATGCACAATCCTGGACACCAAAACTGTTCTTCCACCTTCAGCATAAATAGTACAAAAATAAACTTTTTGTATCGTTACTGATTCGTTTGTCCAGAAAAGTAGATACTTTAAGCAAGTGAAACATACCAAGCTTTGGCAAAATGATTTTTCAGTCTAGATAACCTTGCACTAGAAATCCCTTCTCACTTCTTGCAGCCTATGGATATTCACTGAAGAAAATCTATTGGAATTTAATACAAATTAACTCTGACAATGAAATATGAGTAAATTCGTCCTGCTGCTATCCTTAAAACCTGTGAGAGTGAGGGAGAGATTTTCCCTCAAACCCAACAAGCGGTAGTCCTACATATCAACTGAAAATTAAGACTATGATGTTCTCCATTTGTCCAGGTCACCTGGAATGAGTTTCCATTATTTATTTTAGGTAAGAGATTCACAAAGCCCACTGACATTTATTTTCTTTGATCTTTCACATGGGAATTAGATCCAGATCAACCAGAAGGTTTATGTTAAATCAAGAACAGCGAAGAGTCAGATCTATTCAGTACTTGTTCTTCTTGAAAGTTTGAATTACCAGACACTTGGACGGATGTCATTAGATTCATGCAAGAGATACAGAAAGGAGAGTATGAGTTTCTGCACTATCCCATCTTTTGGCATATTCTCCAAATAGTCCTGCTCTACATCCTGTACAAGTACAGCGTAAGAACAAACCAAAGCAGAAACATATCCCAAGACTAAAACGAATTATCTGGCATGAAGCAACATAAATCTGGTCCTTTCTTCTCTAAATGATTATCTTTTCTTAAACTGAAGCTTGGCTACATCTCATCCTTCTTAAAACGCTTTAGCTGAAACAGAGAAAGGCACCTTCAGAGGACTAAGCCCAAACTCAGAAATACCCTTTTCTCTCTGCCAACTACGCAGCAATCCTACATAGATCCTGATCTAGATGAAGATGTCCCTGCTCATTGCAGGGGGGTAGACTAGATGACCTTTGAAGGTCCCTTCCGACCCATACTATTCTAAGATTCTATGAGTTGGCTCCTAAATTCAATGTCTCGGCCCATCTTACGAGGGACATGTGTGAGGACCAGGCACTTCCTGTCTCTAAATAGACCAGCAGGTCACCTAAAGCCTGCTTTAGCAGCCAAAAGCAGATGCCACTTCCTAGAAGGCAGCAGACACTATTACTTGGCCTGCAGAATTTGGGGGAATTCCACCAGGCAGGAATTAGGTCGTATTCATCTGTGTATCTGTGATCAATCAGCACATGCTTACAGAACTAGGAAAAAAGTAACAAAAAACTTTGAAAAGGGTGGATCATGCTGAAGTAGAAGGAAATGCAGCCTTTACAGAGGACCGGCCACAGCTGGCTTTGTTTGCTTGTTTATTTTGTTAGGATGACTGTCAGATAATTTTATTTCACACCATCTCTTACTTTCCTCAATTTTTCCATGCATAAAGGGAAGGTTCAGTCTACCAGTTAGACAAAACAATGGCAACTTTTCATGAAACTCTGTTTTCAATGAAAAATCCACCTTTAAGAAATCAATCTGCTAAATAAAATCTTAGCACAAAGCTCCTGCTTTCATTATGCTGAGACTGAACTGCATCTCTGTGACATTTAAAAAATCACCTTCTTTTAGAGTTTTAGCTGGGCATCCCAAACCTAAGGGACTGAAAAATCACTACTCACTCATGATCATTCTCCTATCGTATTTAACACGTGCATATACATGCAACATGCATAAACACAAAGAGATATAAGCCGAAGCATTTGTACTACACAGATTGTAAATGGCACCTTGCATAACAGGCCTCTAAAGGTCACTATAACTCTGCAAAGGAGAATAGCATTACTAATCTATTATCATGCAGAAAAAACAGAATACCCCTTACACTGCCTACCCTACCTATAAATGGCCACATGTTCAGAGACAAGTTAGTATCTTGCTCTGTTAATTTACTGGAAGTTGTTGTCCCCTTAAATAGCTCATAAACATGCTTGAGGGACAATGATTAAATGGGACAGCCTATACAATGGGTTACTCTGCCAACTTCTTGTCGTCAGCACAAACCACTAAGCTTCTTAGAGACAAGACGTAACCACTGGAGAGAGCATGTCTATTACTTCATGCTTTAAAAATGCTGTATCTGCAACAAGGAAGAAATTCCCATAGGATGACTTTAGTGGACTTCAAATATTTGAAATGTCTTGCAGGGCAGGGGCAAACCCACAAAGTAGCAGTGATTTTTAATCATATCAGATTATACCACCCTCAAGAAAAAGTGGCAGGAGGACATTTCAGAGTGAAACAGTTGGATGCAAAACCTATCATCATGTGCACTCCACACATATTACATCCTAAAAAACCTGCAGGATATTTAATAGGGCTGTATGGGAATAGCATGTTGGATTTATTCTGTGCACAGGAAACTTCCTCTCTGTAGGGATTTATGAGAATCCTTGGGCTTGGCTTGGCACTCAAACAAGGTGGTGCCAGTGCAAGGGAGACAATCACCACACATTCCCCTGGGAACAAAACGATAACCCAGAGCTCCCAGTGAAACACTTCTTGCATTTCTAATCCCAGCCAGCCATGGGTTTAGGGAGTTTGGAGTTTCTGGGAGAAATAACGCATCTGCTGCCTCAGCACATGCCCTTTCTACTATCAGCTGTCCCCACCTTCAGAGCGCTTGGAACACCCTTTCTGCTCACCTGTAGTTAGTCTCACTCTCTCTTGCAATTTCTAGCCAGACTTTGCAGCCTTTAAGAAATTGTTATAAAATGTTAGCAAACATTTTAAGGGTTCAGGCCATACTACCTGCAACATAAACTTCACAGGTGGACCAAACCAGTGGCGCCTTCTAGACTTACCCTCAACCCATTTAACATGCATCAAAGGCAAGAACCTCTGTTTTTTCAGAGCCCTATATGCAGCACAAGATGTTAACCTGTGAGAGGGAAACGAAACACAATTTCCAAACAAGGGACTGGGAAGATCAGCTGAGGGCCAAGCACAGGGAAGTGGAAATTAGCAGTTCACATGGGGTAAAATATTTGCATGTGATACGAGTGCCTTGGAAGAATGAGACTGAAAAACAAGAAGAAACTAGCTGTTGCTTCCAACAAAGCACTAAGTACAATCTCCCTGCTGCATATAAGAAGCCAAAGGCTAATCCCATCTTTAATGATCGGCATTTTACAAGATAAACAGGTGAGCAAATGCGTATCTCCAGCTCATTCCTTATAGACAACACTAGTCCCCCACTAATGCAAAATAATTCATTATGGTATTAAAACTTAAAGTTTCCAGGCTCGTCCAGTAAGCCTGATTCCCATCTTGAGCTAAATCATCACCAGTTATTAGTGAGGGCCTGGGAGCCAGCAGAATTAAGATGACACAAAGCAAGTGTGAAGGTGGAATCCAGCTGTGAGTGCCTGTGATGGAACCAAACCCATGCTCGATCACAGAAAAAGTGTGTGGGCAAGCTCAGGGAAGATGTCATGAGACACAAGATGTTTGGAACAGCAATTTTAGCTGCAGGAAACACGCTCGAGGTCTGAACACAGGTCAGTTATTTCACAAAATTGTTAGCATTGTTCAGCTCTGAAGTGAATGCCTCTCTCATCAGCCCTGGGGCATGCTGGCTCCAAAGGACACTAGTTGTACTCGTCTTTAGATTGCTGCCAGATAGTTTTTACATATTTCCCTTTTCTTTTCTGTTCTTTTCTTTTTACTGTTTTATTTATGTACTCATGCTTGATCAGTGGTTCAAGTTTGCAAACTGGATAATAAATAACAGATGCACTTTTGTTTGTCTTTGTTGCTAACCATAGCCCATTCATCCTAATATTGGGGAAAAAATGTGTATGTGTGGCCTGATTCAAAGATACTGATTCACCCGTTTGTGGGTGAACAGACATGAATTGATAGGCATGGTTAATCTAACATGTCACACCAAGGAAAAAAGGGTAGGTACTGACAAGAAATTCCAGACAAGGTCAGACTTTCAACAGTAGACAAATAAGTTATGTAAATATGTTATCTGAGTACTTGCTCCATATGCCAAAAATGTTTAATATTCACAGATAATGAAACATGTTTGAATCAGAGCAGTTTTGTTGATTCTGGCAATAAATTTAAGAGCCACTGAAACAACAGAAAAGAATGTTTGAAATTAACCCCTTTTACAAAACCCTTGAAAGATTCTGACTAAAATTAGCAATGCTGGTAAGGAAAACTAGTACTCCACAGATCCCATAGGTAAACTTACATGGCCATGAGGAAAGGTAAGATTTAAACAGCAAAGTGGAGTTGCTAAAGCATTAAATCAGCATGGAGGAGTACTCCACCGTAGCTCCGGCTTCTGCTCCTCCAGCCGAAAGGAGAACACGAGATGCATGTTTGGCATAAATCTGTGCTAACCCGATTGCAAGGCCTGTAGATGTTTTTCTGATGCACATAACCCTGATGTTTAATTAAATAACCTGTTAACCAGGACTGATCAGCTCAATCCTGGAACTTTTGCTTGGTCTTGGCCCTGCCACCACTTTTGCACATACTTGGCAGCAATCCCCAGGAGTACTACCCGCAAGAACTAGTGCTGCCTTCCAGATTAGTAAGAAAAGTAAAGATATTCTGATTTCAAGTTTCTGACTTACAAGACAGCAGCTACTTTTCTAGACAGAGGGCACTGACATATGTACACAGTAGGAAGAAAGACTGACCACTTCTATGATTTAACTGTGAGGTCCACACAAGGTTCAGGCCTAAGGACGAATGAACACCACCTCACATGGAAACTAGTTTACCTCTGAACATTCATGCGCTCCTTATATATCAGCATTTAACAGCTGAAATCCAAGAGAGAGTCACTGACTGGTGCATTTCCTCTCCCTATGATGAACTGTGAAATGCTTAATCAACATCTGATTATCATATCAAGGTACATCTCTATATAAAAAAAACCCTGAGATCACTTGGTATTCATTGCTCCTTCAGCTAGGTCCTACCTGCTTCCAGCATATCCCCTTCTACAGCCTTTCCTATGGTGCATAAAACACAAATAAGCCTGTGTTGGTCAAAATAAATAGAAAACATAAGAAAATTTGTTCTAATCTGGTTTCACCTAAAAATTCAAACTAAGAAGGCACAGAAAACTTTCTGCCATGTTAAGTAGTTTTGCTGTATCCTCAAGGCAATATCCATCAGTGCATGCAAGGATTATTTTGAAACACTGTAGTGCAGTGAACTCTGAGCAAGGCGCAGCTTTTGTATAGTGATTCAGATCGCTCCTGTAAAGCAAAAATGCCATGATCTTTTTCCACTTCAGATTAGTTTTAAGGTCCCAACTCAGGAAAGACTGTAATTTTATGGCCAGGCACCCTTTCCTGTATAACAATGAGAACTTAAACGACAGCTAAGTTCCTCTTCACTAAAAAAGCTTCAGTTTATCATGCTGACATTAGAAAGATGTTTACAAGAGCTCTTTCTGAGCTGCTTTGGGGTCCTGCTTTCCATGTCTAGGGGCGACTGTGCCACGCTGGACCACGGCATATGTTCCTGCCTCCCCTCAAAGCCATCCCAGGACTGGGCAGATGCACCAGTGTCTCCTGCAAGTGACAGGGCTCTCAGGCAGAGCCTGGGGTTCAGTTGCTATCACTGAGATGCTCTAGATACCTCCAACACCTCCAACTGCCTAGGCAAAATAACAGTCATTTAAAGAAGCAATTCAAGTGAAAGTGGCAGGAAGGTCAGCAAGTTTCTGTACAATACACTCCTTGAAATTAATAATTTCCTCCAGCAATCTAGCTATGCCTTTAAATATGGTGCCAAAGTATGCGTGTGTGTATAACCATCACCGAAATGAAGAGGATACATGGAGGGGATGACTAATACAAAGGGCTAAAATAAATCTTGCTCTAAGTCCAAAATGTTCCTATACAATCCTTGTATCAATGGTGGCAACCAGCAGCAGCATAAATTGCTGCTAGGAAAAAATTTTTTCTTCAATTGCTACTTCCAATATTATCAGTGAACATCATCTTCACATGTTGGGACTGTGGATATATGTTTTCAGAGCCAAGACCTGAGATTTCAGAAGACAGAAACGAAACAATATTAAACTGGTTGGCAACAAGCAAGGGGTTTTCTACATAATGATAATGATATACAGATTAGCCTCTGTGCATGGAGGGGACAACAGTGAGCCTGACAATCTCAACATATACTTCAAGGAGCACTCATGCACTACTAGCACTTGAGAGCGTCTTCCTTTGCTTATGCTTTTAAACATCAGAGGTGCAGAAGCCAAAGCATCTTATTCTTATGTTCGAGCATAACAACCTACAGATAATAAGCAGAAATTACATTTAAGATTTTAAAACTGCAAATATTTCTTTTTCATTATAGCAGTGAAGAAAAACCTTAAGCAGCCTGGGACCTTGCATGGAACAAGACAGCAAGCTTTAACTCTTCTCCTTAACATCTTCCTTACAGACATTACTGTGCAAATGGCAGGAAGAAAAACGACATGAGCGCTACACAAAACTGGCCTTAAAAATGTAACCTGTCATCAGCCAGGAAAGACTTGTGGCTCTGGGACTGACTCCATTCTACTTCTCTCTGTTTCAACATTCACAGGAAGAGAATAATGTTTATTTCAACAGTTTTTGTTATTGAACCTGACAGGCTTTTCTACAGTCCCATGCTCAGGCAGCTATTAACTTAAAAGGCAACTTGGAAAAGGAGTTGTCTTTGACTCCTCCATGCTGATAATTTCGTTTCCAGTTCAGCTTTTCTTTATTTGTTTTTAATGTTACTGATACCCAGGTTTCATAAATGCACAAACCAAGTCTCCCCATGCAGACAGAAGAAAGAAGAAGTGTGAATATGCCGAGCATAGTAGTATAACTGGAGGACTTCTGTTTGTCCTTCCAACAGAAGGATTTTTTCTTTTACTCCCTAACCAAAAAGTGATGGGAATGCTGGGCCAGCAACTAGGGGCTTGAGCTAACTGGCACACTCAAGGTTAATGGGAGCAGGATTCACAAGACTGAGGTTTAACCCATTTTTCACTCTCTGGAGATAGTTCTCAAAGCCTAAGCTTACATGCCTAGGGAAACTCAGAGAGACTAAGATGGCTTTTGTATTGTCAGTAGAGACAATACAATACTGGCTAGAGCCTCTCCAGAGTCGTTTTTATGCCTCTCTCCATTAATTACTAGAGTAAGAGAACATAGTAATTTAAAAATATTCTACTACTAGCAATTACTAAACTAGTAATCACTACACTTAAATATCAAAAGTTACATGCAGGGAGGCAGTTTCTCATCAGAAAATTGAAGACAGTATTTCTTTCCTCCGTCTTCCTTCCTCCAAATTCCCCCTTTATTTCATTGCCTAGACCGCAAACTGTTTGAAGAGACTGTCTTGCAACATGTGCATCTCTCCTTCCAACAAGATTCTTAGCAATGATAACACACAGTTCTTTATATCCTCAGTACTGATTCACCTAAACGTGCTTGCTGGCCTGCACAATGCAATAGAAGAAGTGATAGCTCTTTCCAAAACCCCACAAATGTACACGGGACTTGCTCTGGGTTAACACCGTGCATCTTTGATTCTGGTGACAGTTGTCTGACTGGCACCTAAACAGCTTGGCAGCCCTGCAGAGCTTGGTCCCTCCAGAGGAGGAGTGAGGATCATCTGCTTGCACTGCAGTTGGATTTCAGTTCAGACAAACTTGGTTTCCAACTGTTAATCCCTCGTTCCTCATAATTGTGTTTACCTTTGCTGGAAGTAAAACAAATAGGAAGGCAACAATCAGATCCAGTTCCATAATGCCAGCATCAGAGCAATCCTGGACACACTGCTAATTTATCAACAGCTTCAGGAAATACCCTGGTTAATTCGGTAGGAACTCCCATTGTGAAAATCTTTTTGGATGCCCCGGAAAGCAGCTCCTTAGCTGGCAAGTCAAATAGCGCTTCCCTTGCCCTGCAAATTAGCTGGATACCCAAAGGAAATTACTAATCTTTCAGTTCAAAACTAACACACACACACAAGTATAATGAGCACTGTTTTCCTTTGTGGAAGAAGAGATAATCAATGGTTTGAAGAGCCATTGTTTGCGTGAAGCTTTTCTGTATCATTGCCTATACTGCTCCTATCACAACACTTTTACCAACAAGCTATTTCATCTATTATGCTTTTAACCTGGCTTGAAACCTCTGCAAGAAAGCAAATACAAAAATACATAAAACCAAACAAGTATTTATTTGTCTTATCTGCTTCCAAAATAATAACTTAGCACTGCAGAATTTGAGTACCTACTCTGTAACATTAAATGGCCCTTATATATTAAGGGGTTTGTTGAGGGTAGTGCTGCAGAAACTCCCAGGACCCCTTGAAGAGCGTCTGAACATCTCTAAGGCAGAACTCCAAATGTCAAAACATCTCTGTGACCTGAATTTCTCTGGTAGAAAATCTTAAAGCAGTTTCTGCAATAAAGCCAAAAGCTTAGAGCAACAGGAACAGAGGAAGCATGAGGGCTGTCATTTCCTCTAAGAGCAGCAAGATAATAGCTCCTATTAACACCTCCCAGAGATACAGACCGTTCCAGTGGGCCATATGTGACTCTCTCATTATTTTTTGTGCCTGAAAGACTAGATCAGTCAACACAATATGAAGGAATTAGCTCCTGGCACTATCTTGTCTGGTGTGTGTGTATGAGAGAGACAAACTCCAGTGCATTTACTATGCATTTTCATCTCCGTAAGTTTCACTGCTGTACTGTATATCAGAGAAGTGGCAAAAGAATTATTAGCTTTAAAACCCCAAAACCACAATGTAATCAAATCCCAAATGCTGGATTAACAGTTTCTGTTACAGATAATGACTATTCCTAATCCTTTGTGTTAATGATAGCTATTCTGAAAGGTCCAGCGATGCTGACACCTAGAATGGCTGGATTATAGGTATAAAAGTGTAATTAATGACAAATACACCCACACTGTCTGAAAGGATACTATCACCTTTATTGCAGTCTAGATTCTGGGAAGCTCAAAATAAGCAAAAGCTTGAATCATTTAATGACTATGCTTACAAAAAAGCTCTTGTAAAACAGCTGTTCTAACCCATTTTCCAAAGTTCATTTCAATCTGCTGCTTTCAGGGTGTTTTTTTGTTTGTGTGTTGAAGTATATTTGGTCAGTAAACAGATTAAAAGCTCCATGATTTTAGTTCACTTTTCAGTCAATAAAAACTCAGTGGGAGAGAGGCAGGAGGAAAGAGAGTAGGATGCTTTTCCTGTTACAATAGTGAGACTCGGGAGACATGGGTTCAGTGCCTGGCTCTGACACGAATTTCCTGTATGACCTCAGGCAAACCATTTGGTGTTTCTACTATTTATCTGTAAAGCAGGGATAACCACTATCCCAGACAGGATTTGCTTGGGTAACATTCATTAACATGTCAGAGATGTTCAGAAAGTCACATATTAGGTTCCTACTGACCACATACCCAAAATCAGGGGTTGAAATGACCCAGGTTATGCCAGTGTATTATCAGACATCTCATAAAACCATACTTGCTTACTACCACTCTTCAGCCTGCAATGCAAATAGGTCTCACAACAGCAGTTTGGCATTTCCACAAAGACAAACCACGAAGTAGAAGAAAGACATAAAATAATGTGTGGGGAAATGCAACCTGTTCTTGGGGAAAAGGGATACAAACCCTGCAAGTATTCATTAGCACAGTGCCCAGCACCACACCAAACAGCTGGACCTCCTTTAAATAAGCCATCAGAGGTACAACAGTAATGAAAAACAAGTTAAGTGCAAGATTTAAGGTTTTTGCCTTGTTTTTCTATCAGCTATTCAATACCATATAGTCCATCACATCCTTGTCAGTGTAACTTAGGGTTTTGTGTAGAAATGATTACAAACTATGCCTGGAGATTTTGTCCTTGCCCACATGGTGGGTAGTGTACACCTCAGCTAATTCAAGAGTGCAAAACTGGTGTCTTGTCTAAGACAACTTGCCCAGACTTCTGGAATAGTTATCAGAGAGAAACAAGGAATGCCTAGAAGGAATTTATCACACCCTAAGGTAGATAGCCTGAGTTCTGAGACAAAATCTGTTAAGGAGACTCCCACCTCTCTGCTGCTGCTGTGAACACAGACAGCACACAGAGATCACAACGGGACAAGGAAACCGGTCACAATCCTTTGATAGGCAATGTGTCAAACGGAAGGTGATATAAGACTGGACTAAATAAAACATTAAAATGCAATGTCATGGGAAATGAGACATAGGATGGAGAATTAATTCAGTCTAGTTGGAGAATTACTGTCTATACAATACTCGTGCCTCATACAATATCCCAAATCTGTTTCTCAGTGATTCTGTCTTTCGTGCCTATCTGTAAGCCATATGTGTGTTTATCTCGTACCTTTCAACAGCACAAATCTTAGAAACCTGCTTAGAAAGGTCTTATTGGATCTATGTTTACACAGATTCAGTGACACAGTTACCTGCATATAAAGGATGGTAATACTTTACAGCCAAATGGATAGAAAAGTAGGTAATAAAGTATAAATAAGGTATATATATATATAAAGGTATAAACATTTAAATAAATAAATTACACTTTCTTTTTCAATAAAGAAAGTATAATACTTCTTTTCAAGTAGCCCAAAGAGCTGGTTCCATCTCACAAAGACAGATTACTCTGAATTTCAGCAATAAATTTACCTCAGTAGTGAGGTTTCCCTCTCTTGGCCACCGCAGTATAAATGATGGTGTTTTAGTGGTTTAACAAAAGCTTTGAAAGTAACAAATAAATATTAGAAATGAAATCTAAGAATGTGTCTCCTTTACCACAATTTGTTTTTTCTTTGCAGTTGACATGGCATCACCTTTTGAAATACATTGTGTTGAAAGAATAACTTTCTGTTACTTACATTTGTTAAAAGAACACTCAAAAAGAGCAAATTATAACATGACTATAAAAAAAACCCACAGATATTGATACTGTATTCAGGCCTAGCTAGTGTTTTTGCAGATAACCACAGAATAAAATGGGGAATGCAAGTCATCTTAGTAACACATCCTGCTGATATTACATACACCACTTAATGAGAGAGGACTGATCAAAACTCAATCCTCTTTGGAGGTGTGACTCAATGAAGCGTTCTCCACACTTACTTCAGGATTAGCCTGATCTAGATTTACACTGAACTGTAGGAAACCAGGAACACACAACTGTCTGCTTGCCTTAGGAGAGGGACAGCAGTCAACAGCTGGGTGGGCTCAGCTACTTATGATGATCTGGCCACAGATACAAAGAACCTCTTCTTATCTAAAAAAGCAACTGATTCATCTAGTTCTGCTGGATTTCTTTTGTTTCAGTCATCAATAGCTCTCAGTGCCTCTCTGGACTCAGAACACATCATAACGTACTCACCATCATCTGCTGAACGTGAAATATTTCAGCTCCAGTGGCAGAGAGGCGGTTTGGAAATGAAATGTCAAGAAAAGCTCCAGGGAGAGTGCTTGGTCCAGCATTGTAAACCTGTAAGATAAAATAAAGAAATAAAACAAAGTTTAAAAATTACACATGACTGGTCATAAATGGGAAACTGTAGAACCAGAGCTGAGAGTATAGTTAAATTTGAAAAAAAATCAAACACTATGCAATTTGTTCAATGTCTTCTTAGTAAGATGTTTAAGATCCCTTCCAACCCAAACCATTCTGTGATTCTGTGTAAGACTTCTTTTGTAAGTATTAGGATGAAGACAAAGGTTTAGCTTATCTAAGAGTCTTTAGGCACAACTCATACATCAAGTGAGAAGCAGTTTTGCAGGATAATTACCAGTCATCAATACAAATAGAATGACACTTCCACCTGATATACAGAGACACCGCTAGTACTCTGAGTGTTTTGTAACACCATCAGTAAGACCGTGAGAAATGCTGCTGTCTCAGTTAACATTCTCATTTTCGTCTAGTAATCACTGCATTAGATTCAGCATTTGTTTTCCTTATGGAGCAGAAGCCAAAGTAATGGTGATTGTGACTACCAGACTGCGGGCTTGCTGAGTGAGTTGCCAGAAAATGCATGTGAACAACTTCCATTCAAGTTCTGGGGTTTCCAGTTAAATGAAACTCTTAGTGGAAAACATTCGCTTTCATTCAAAGCCCCACAAATTTTCAACACAAACTCAAGGAATTTCCAGTCAACCGCTGAATCGTATCAAATGAAAATTCCAGAATCTGTGGGGTTTTGCTGCAAAGAAATAACTCCTGGAAAACTTTCAATGAAATTAAGTTTTCATGTCTATCTAATTTTTTTACTAGGAAAATATTTCCTGGTTGCTTTTAACAACACATATATAAGTGCATATAGTTGAAAAAATTAAACCCATTAGAATATTTATCCACACTGAGACAGTACTGTCAGAAGATGTAGCAATCAGTTGTTAATTGTGTAAAGTCCATATATTAAACACAACAGGTTTGCATTCTTCAAAGTTTATACGTGAAGAAATGCCTGACTGATAAAGAGAATCAGCTCACAATGCCAAATCCTTACAAAAACCCTGAGGCTCCAAGCAGGGGGAGAAATCCCACTACAATGGAGCATGAGAAATGCTGCATGAAATACAAACATAATGTCTCATGTTAGACATTTTAAAAAACTTGATTATCTCGCTGAGATCAGATAAAAGAGCTAATGCAGAAAAGACATTTTTGTTGCATGTCTTGTTACCCCCTCCCCAAAATGATGCATAGATCTGTTTTCTTATTAACATTGGACATGGTATAGATTTTCACATATAAAAACCACTATAAAGCTCCATATTTTTGTAAATCATCTCTTTTTCTTGGTTAAGAAACTTACTTTTCTCCATCTGGAGAAGTTTAATAAATAGCAGGCAAATCATTAAAAACAATTAACCAAGTAGTGATACAAACCATGCTTTGCCCATTATGAAACTCTACCCTTTCTCTTTGACACACACAGTTATGAGGTTTACCACATTACTGGAGAGCAGATCTGTGACTTGTTACAGTTCAATTTTCTACTTCTATGTGGGAAAAAAAAATTACTCATAGGGCAACTTGTGTGTTAATAATAACACAAGATAACAGATGAAGCAGGACAAATGCTGGCTCTGCCAATATATAGATGCTTTCTCCCTTACCAGTTATCACTTTGTTTTATTGAAAATATCTATCTAGTTAAAGCACCAGTACATCTGTTCTTTATCTGGTTTTAACCAATAACTGGCTGGGAGGAAAAGGGGGAAGGGAAGACCTATAAACCCACAAGAATGAAATCAGAATCACAAGAATTAATAGCCTGGTTCACAAAAGCTTTAATGTCCTAAAATCCTGCTTTCTCTCTTCCTCGGTAAATAGCTAAGGGCACTGCATGACAGTGGGGGCTTAATTGCTCTGGACCACAGTCTGTCCACGGAGGCAGACATGTGTTATTCATTATGAGCTGAGTGGCATTCATGCCTAGGAGAACAGAAAGGGGAAAAAAGGTGAAAGACTATTTTTCACAATAAATGATTCCCCCACCTCAGCATGATTTATCATTCCCTAGTTCCATCTAGCGGTCAAAAAGTGCTTGTAATAGATACAGTCACAGCAGCAAGACAAGTTCATTTGGGCTGCATGGCAAGAGTTTGTTATAATAAACCATCCATATACTTTGCCATATCAGGAACCCATCTAACTGCCATGTGAAATGTAATCTATAGATAACACTTGAATAATACTGCAATGCTATGAGACATTTAATGAAACCTCCTCACACTCGCACTTGTCTTTTCAGTCTCTTCCCTGTACTGTATTCTTCTCAGCAGCGCTATAAACATTTTCATACCGGGACATATAGGAAGTCTGAATCCCTGCATGTGTATGTTTGTTCTCATGGATAAAAGCTGCCCACTCCTCGATGACCATGCTACTAAAAATAATTACTCCTCCCTTTTGAACCTGCAACTGCATCCAAGATGTGGCACTTGATTAACCAGAGCTCTTCACTGAACCCATGATGAAAGGTAAAAGAGAAACAAATGGAAGTATCTTTGTTCCTATGGAAGTGAGATGCCCTACTTGCAATTCTTGGTATAATATATTCAGATAAGGAAATACACCATCCCTTCATACTGTACATATGGCAGCCAATCAACAATGCATTGCACAGCATACTGTGATTCAGAAACATGCACCAAGAACCATACAACACTCAGAATAAAAGAGATACAAAACCAGAAAGAGCTGTCAAGTAGGAAAGCAATCAAAAAAGGGATCAGTTTTACCTGCAGGGTGAAGTTGAGAGACTGGAAAAGACATTCGTGGTTTTCCAACTGAACAAAGTTGGATGCTTCCACAGAATCACCATAGAAAAACGATGTAGGGAAAACTTCTCTGAAAGATCAAGACACAAATTTAGTAAGCTGTGTTTGTCACCAAAATTAAATACATTTGTGGTAAGCTGAATTGCACCTCTTGCTTTCTGGTATTGTGAAATTCTACGAGATCATTTAACATTAGTTTATTATTTGTGATTTAGTTTTCTCTTGACGACACTAGACTACACAAGCAGCATCTCAACTGACCCGGGTTAACATCCCACCACCAAAGCAGGCTTCTTTTGATTACTTTATTTATCTACTTTTCTCCTTTCCTATCACAAAACCTCTTCTCCAGGGCCCCTGCCATGGATGATTTGCGAGAGTCCCATAGCTTGCGCAATACAGGAAATCATTGCACTAACAAGTTAATCTGAAGAAACAGTTACTAATAGGAATACTTTCAGTTGAGTATTCACTAAAGCAACATTCCAATTTTATCTACTATTTACATAGCATTGCAGGAAAAAAACACTTCATTAACTATCTGAGCTTCACTACCTTTATGATTAACAGATGGTTAAACGGAAGAGTAGAGGGGGATATAACTTGCTTTCGACTACAGTGGCACAGGTCAAGCCTTCTCAACTACTCTTATCATCTTATAAGAAAGTAAAAAGCAGTAGGGTTTTGTCAGAAAAGACTTGGAAGCACAAAGAGTACCTGGAATCCTGCAGAAGAAGACTAGGAGTGCTTTAAGCATCCTTTGTGCCTCCTTTTAATCTCGGGCTGCTCCACTGATTTGAAAAGGTCCTGGTTTCAGGACAAAACTTCGTGAGAGACTACCTAAAATTCTGTTTCCTTCCCAGTTTGTCCTTTTGGGTCAGAGTTTTTTGAGACAGGATTTTAAGCCTGTTTAGGTATATTTCCTCCTATGCCAGGAATTGTTAGGGAAACAGCAAGAGACAGATTTATTCCTCCAATTTACAGCGTTGTGCCAGAAGGCTCCTCCCAAACATGGTACAAGCCCTTCCAGGCTATTTATGAGCAGGAATGAAGTTTGCTTTTGTAGATTCAAATGCAGGATAGCTAATAAAAATAAACTTTAAAAATACACTGTCCAAAAAAGAGTATTACTAATATTACCATGCATGGGGATATTGTGCCCTCCAATGAACCCAAGTTTTTCCTGGTAGTTATGTGAACTTGAATTAACTAAGCCTTGCCTATAAGAAAGAATAAAGTAATCTACATAGTCAGTTGGGTGGGGTTTATAAATTCAGAGACCTTGTGTTTTAAAAAAAAGTACATTCTGAAGAGAGAGAAAAGAGCTCAATTTTTATCAGTTTTTTTGGCATGCAGTATTCTGTAGGCGAGATCCAAGGTCACGGATGAAAGCATTTGTATCTGTAAAGCTCTACAAAAATCCATCTTTATCAAAGCATCAAGAAGCAAGGGTTACAGAGTTAAATTTCTACACAATCTGCAACTAAGTAAGTATTCAAAAACTTGCAGAACATGCTGCTGAGACTGTACTAGCAACATAGAGGAGATTTTTGTCCTTGCTAGTCATCTTGTGAGGTCTGACAGCATTCTTCACTTCTCTGAGCAGGCTTAAGCCTGTTTTCTACCCATTCTGACTATTGTGTCAGTAATTAAGGGATTTTATTTCTATGTAAGAAGAGAGGAAATCAGCTTTATGTGGTAAATGATCTGAGTTTACCCATGCCATGAATCTGAGTTTACCCAGCTTTTCAGCCAAACCACATGTCAGTGCAGGTATCTTTGTACCTATGTATATAGCATGCTGGTCAAGGGAATCTTTGACTTCTACTGATGCTAAACTGCACCACTCATTTAGACAATATGTATTCCCTGGGGGTTGCCATAAATGGTGTTTAAACCAGACACTGACCTCTCGGGGACACTACTGATAATTTTTTGCTTCCCTAGCTTAGGAATGACTGCCAATTTTCTCAATCTACGTGGATGCTAATTCACCACAAGTGACCAGGTCCCCCATTACAACTCAAGCACTGTCTATGCTTGACGGTCTGTCTGTGGGGACCAACCACAAACATTTTATTCTACACTTAAGATTGTGGTGCAGAAGTGGAAGGGAAAACCCCTGACTACAAAGGCAGGAGGAACTCATACATGAGCAACCGCGGGGAGATGACAATGGCTATGTATTATACAAGTAATTCAGTCAAAGGGTGAGTGATGTTCCTCAGTTGCTATTCAGATGCCTCATAGACTTGGGACCAGAGGAAGTGGGAAAATGAACAGAAGCAGAAGTGAATTCTGATTGTGAAATTAAACAGAAAGACACACAGCTAGACTCCACCAAGCTCCTTAAAACCCCAGAACACTTGATCCTAACCTTTGGCCTGGTGATTCTCAACCATATCCTTAAAGACATGACCTAAGGATCAAGATGTGGTTTACTTGTTCACTTTTTATTTTATTGTAAGGTCCATCATATCTATGGAATCACATGAATTAAAGTCTGATTACTGCTACAAATGTGATGGTAACTAATTAGCATTAAGTTACTGGAGTTTCTCTAATGAGTGAGAAAGAGGTACAGTGTTGGAAGGAAAGGCATGACAAAATTCCCAGATAATGAATGAGGTTGTCTGTATGTCCAGAGTCTGGGAAACAGGGAAAAAGCAACAGTCCCGCTACATGTAAACAAAGAGAAGAATTCAGTTTTTCACTGGAAGAGACTCAAATGTTATTGTTAGGATTATTATTATTTTTGTTGTTTTCATGTGGTGACTGGTACTTACCCATTGATAGATGAGTCCACTTCGTGCATCAGGGGCACCGACAGGGTTAGGGTATTATCATGCAGAGATTCAGTGCGTTCTAGGTTTCCACTGTGCCAGAAAGGAAAAACAAACATGCTGTAAATTGACAGCCTTTGCAATATATCACACAGTTTCACAGCTACCATCTCTCTGCTTTCATGCTCTGAGCCTCTCTGTTTGAGTGATGTCAGCTCCTTAAGAAACCGTCTGAAGATTAAGAGCTACATTTGTTCACCCACCTTGGAGAGGGCACACACATAAAGCATGTGTATTGTGGCTGCTCCTCTGTGGCTATGACAAGATGAGGCTCACACCAAAAAACCTATCTTGGAGCAAGGTGAGAATTCAAATGGCAATGCAAAACTACAACAGCCATCATACACGGTGAAGAGAAGCAAGGATATTGACACTCCAATGCAAGGGGTGATTTTCTCCCAGCCTGACTGTACATCAGTTTGGGAGGGATACGTATACCCCACAGAGGGTCTTGACTTTCGATATACCTGCATTGTACCACAGCATCAATTTGGTGCCACTACAAGCAGCCTTTTTGGGCAAGACGCTCATACTAAACTGGACACAACCTCTCAGCAGTTCCACGTCCTCTTTCTGTACTTAGCTGCCACTTCTACTTTACATTTTCAAAGGTAGTTACCTCAACTAGTCAAAAGCAGAAGGAGGAAAGAGAAAAGTGCACAATCATCTCTGATTTGAGTCAGTTTATTTCAGTGTGAGCACTTCTGTACAAAGTCTGTGAAAGGTGCCTGTGAAACGCATGTCCAACATGCAAACTTGTAATTATTCTAATTCTGATGGTGAGTCTGCTAGGTCGGTGACAGCTCAGAACAATAATCTTGAGAAATATGTTACACATATTTCCAATTTCTCCAGCAGTGAGCCTGGAATCACTTTTGCCCTGCAATTCATCGGATTTACTCACAAATCAAGCTGGCAAAGCAAAAGATATAATCCTGTTTATTTGAGGACAGTATCACTGAGGCAACAGCAGGCAGTAACATCCCAAGTGATACCATGCACATGATGAGTTGCTCAGATTACTAAAACAGAGCCTGCTGGCTACATACATGCATAGATAGAGCTCCACTTTCTGCAACTGACACATTGGCCATGTCTGCTAATAAAACTAGGGCCCAGATGGAAAAACCCACAAAATCCCAGTCCCAGGAAAAAACACTTAATGAAAGGTTTTCCTCTGAACAGGCTTGAAGAAGAGTCCAAAATGAAGACATTTCTCATCCAACACAAATACCATGGTGGCAAACAGAAAAAGCAAGTAGAATTCCATACAGGGTTCATGGGTACATACTTATCTGTTTCAAACAGATCAAAGGTACTGTCAGAAAAGGAGAATACAGCTCAGTGAATCTAGCTCTAGAAAAACAGTTCACGCCAGGAAGCACAGAAAAGGCTTTGGGGTTTTGTTGTTGGTTTTCTAAACAAAAAGAGCAAATGTAAGGTAATGTTCAGATCTCTGTCCAGTTGATCTCCCCCACTACTGAACCAGTCTCTTGTTACAGATACTACTGCCAGAATTGCAGCTTCAAGGGACAGGCTTAAGTGGCCACTTGAAGGGCAAGGCTTACTTTCCCATGACAGCATGTCATAGGTTCTCTGTGTCCAGCCAGTTCAGCCAGACTAGCTTTGGTTTTGTGTGGAAACAATGTCCCCAGTCATTGCAGTCTGGCCACAACACAGACACTTCCTCTCTATTTCTTTATCGCTGACTTTACCCCAAGGCTCCCTGCAACTCTTGTGGTAGAAAGATTTTATTACACTTATTTGACAGCATGGGAATTGAGCAATTTGCCCAAAGTCACAGAGAAAATGACGGTAATCAGCACTGGGACATGCACTGTTGTCTTTGGAGGTTCAGCTGAATCCTTCAAAACACAACTGTCCTCCCGCCCATCCTTCTGAAATGAGAAACTTGCTCCTAAACCCCTCTGAGCATTCAGACTATGTGTACAAACTGCTATTTATTTCTTTGCTCCATCTAAAGGCACTGACTAAACCTTCTCACTGGTGGTGCACAGAAATGTGAGGAGTGAGATTACAGAGGAAAGCCCTGTGCTATCCAAGGCAGGGAAATGAGTGGCACAATCTGGAAAACACTGGCGGGGCAAATTTAAAGCACTGCTGACCCATCTTTGCACCAGCTGGCATTCACCTAACGGATACTGATGCCTCTCCCTGACCTAGAAGCATCACAAGGTCATCTGAACACACTATGAACTCCTCACAGAAAATAAAACTTCTCTAACGCGCAAGACATAGTCTTGCCTTTCTAATATGAGGTGTCACTTTCAGTGTTTCATACCAGCCCCATGTGCTGCAGGATCTTGTTCCCACCTAAAGTTGCTACTGCAAGGGGAGGACTATATGCCCTATGAGAGCAATCACTCAGCAACTGCTACAGCTTATCTCTCCTCTCCAACCAGTTGGTGAGGCGCCATCAGACTGGGGAGGAGAATTCAAGCTGGAGGCCCTGATTTTGACACAGAAGGGCATGAAGTTGGTGTACTCACACAGTAAGGGGGGCAGGAACCAGTCTCACGCCCAGCATGTCAGGTTAACACAGCTGTGCTACCGTCAGTTATACTGCCTCATATATACCCTGACAGTGCTTGTGACCGAATCACCCACAGAGTCTGCTGCTTTGTGACAAATCATCTTAGGAGGCACAGAGCATGTGTCACACCTTATATTCTGCCCGAGACAAAAATCACTATGCACGCATACTTGGCATCACCCTACTTCAATGCCTGCTCCAAGTGCCCTTGGGGAAATACCCTATTCAGCTGTTTCATGCAGTCTGTCATAGATCACTGAAGATCCATAGGGGAAAAAAATAGACATGCAACTTCGCAAACTGTCAGTGAGATTCCTGACCATCTGATGAAAGCATTTATCTTTTTTGGTTTGCATCCAAGCACGCTTATTTCATTCAAATGCTGGAACAAATGTGCCTGCCTGGTACTGATCGTCAACCGCAGCTGAGCTGAGCTTGATACAGGGCCCAAAGGGATGGGCATGGGAACATGAGAGCCTTCCATCTGAGAGAACACAAACTGCTCCTTCAGAATTGCAACTGCTTGGAAAAGAAAGCCTAAGTATGATCCTACCTCATGTTTCAGGAAGCTGCATCACACGGTTCCTCTATATTACCAAAACACATGCATTTAGCCCTAGAAATTTAACCTCACCTACTACACATACACGTCTACCACTAATATCACAGAACTATCAAGCATATGCAATGCACACTTCATGCAACAAAGGATATTCAAGTCATCAAGAGGTGCAAAGGTTCCCTTACCTTTGTGCAGTGACAAGGAAGGTAAGTGTTTCTTCCTGCCCAGACAAGTGGCTCGTATCAAAGATCACACTGAAGTCATACTGTGCAAAGAAAAAGCAGTATTTAGAGACATGTATTGTTTCAAAATGCATTTATTCTGAAACTTCACATATATTTTACTGGCCTAGCTGTACAAAAGTAGCATATTTAGATACATGTAAGAGAGCTTCCTCTACTGTAGTGTAGCTTTTCAATCTTAGCAATTGTGTCTCTGTCTGATTTTTCCTTTATTGTGAAAAGGCCTTTCCTAGAATTGCCATTCAAAGGTATTTCTTGAGGAGATCATCTGCCACGGACAAAGTCTTCCAGTATAAGAGGATCACTGCCTGAAACTGCCTCAGCACTAACCTTTATGTTGTTACTTGCTGGTGAAGAGATCTTTGGGGAAAAAGGTCATGCCACAGGCCTGCATAGAGACTTGGAGCAACAGGCACAAGCTAAAGTTTTATGGCCACCCACCATAATGGATAAAATCAGGTGCTAATTTTGAAGATAGAATCTATGATGACCACTGTAGCACTACATTAACTTCTCCACGCAGTAACTTTTCTACCTAACTCCAAAACAGGTTTTGGCAAAGTGAAAGTTTCCAAATTTGTGATCATTTCAGTGGCTTGCTGAAAAAAAACGAAGATAACTCAACTATGTCATTCTGAAGCAAAAATCTGAAATTATTCTATTCCAACTAATATTTTGCTACTGCACTTATTTTGGCCATTCCATTTAAAATCTTTTAAAATGCTTCAAAAGAGCATATTACAGTCAATAAAACTCCTAAATCAAAAAAATCATGTCAAGTTAAAGGATATGTCAATTCAAATAGAAAGAATTAGGTTTTGAAGTAGAAAACTTCTGAAAAAGATCAGACTGATTTTGTTCAGGTCCTCCCGAAGTTATACCTCATCTTCTCACCCTTCTGGGTTGGTTCAGCGACAGAAAGCACCCAGCTGGATTTCTAAACATCATGAGAGAGTTCATCTTTGTCTACCAAACAAAATCTTCCTGCAAAGCTACCAGGAGACCGTAATATGAAAAAGTCCCTAAGGCATTTTCTTTGCAATGTGTACAAATTCAGTTGCACTTTAATGTGAGAGAAGACAAAAATAAAAACAGAATAAGGCGATTTAAATAAGACAGAGAGTCCTGTTTTGACTTTCTGTAGAGGAAATATGCATGTTTTTCATAGCTGTGACTATGGATCATTTTTTAAGAGAATTGTATTGAAGTGCACAGGGTCCTGTCATTGGCTCTATCTGGTGGGAAAGAGGACAGCTATCGTCCATAACTGTGCAAGGCTTGGATATCTTGAGTTAGAAAGCTACCAAAAGTATCAGTCACAGACATTTAACAGAGCAGTTGCCTTTCCAGTCACTCCTTGGAGACAAAGAGGTGAATGGACCATCACTCTGCAAATGCAAACATCACAACATTACCCTAGATTTTGATCTCATGAAAGGAAATCCCACGCTGCACTTCAGGAAATCTGACTCCAGCAACTCACAGGCAATGCCCAGCTCCTCCTGTAAGAAAATAAAAAAGACCATGAGATGATAGATTTGGGGAAAAAGAGGATTACTAAGAAATGCCATTGTGATGAAATATTGTAGAGAACAAAACATTTCCCACCATCGCACTGTTATTCCCAGAAAACTAATACTCATTGAATAAAGGGAAATGCAGTGCTGTGCTTCCTTATTCCACCTTAGTCAGATCAGCACCAAGGTGACGATGACCACCACAACATTGCTCCGAGAGACAGACCGCAGGTAAATACTATTTAACTTCACACATTCAGGGGATCAACCCAAATTCTTGGATAACCAGACCACCAGTTGTTACCCCTGTTTATCAAAAGACAGCTTTCAGAATACAATTCCCCAAGGTAGTTTTTCCAGGTACCAATATCATAAAGAGATAACTGTGTTAGGCAACAGTGACCAAACCATGCCACACACAGATGCCGGAGAAAACATTAACCTGGTCTTGGCATCAATTGCTGTCCTGATTTCTTTCTGTGGTCCATGGGATGAGCCATGTTGGAATGGATACCAACTTCCTTTAGTGATAAAATGGTGGCATAGATAAAGTAGAGGGATGAACCTCTCCTCATGCTAAACATTGACAGACTATGAACATTATCAATAATACAAATGAAAAAGGTTAGAGCAGCTCTACCCTGCTTGAATGGTGACTCCACTACAACAGAAATACTTCTGTTGAATGAAGAGTGTTTCATTGCTCCATAAAGTAAGTATCTGGCTCCAGGTTAGCATGTTCTCATCTCCAGATTATCAGGGAACAGTTTTCATGCTCTGCCGCTGTGGACAAGTTCATCAAACTAAACTTTAGGAGTGAGATTCAGCTCCGGAAACTGATACACATTTTTTGGTGCCTACACAGCAAGCAATGGCTATGTGATCTAGGCATCACTGCTCTTATCGTAGTCAATAGATGTAGAAAACAGTTCAGCAGACCAAATGCAGATGTTTAGTTTAAACTGGGCTGCACACCTCTTTAAGCCCTGCACTGAAGCTATGGAATTGATGTCATACAGCTACAATATAAATGGCTAGATTCAGACATCTGAATGTAGAAATTTATTCTAGACATGTAGCTGAGAATCTCTTAGTTACAGGACATAAAATTTATTTGACCCATTTTTGGTATCTACAGCAGTCTGCAAAGCCCAGGCTCTGTCTCATTTTGCACATTTCCCAAATCACTTCAAATATGAGTTCTGCTCTAAATATGCACTTAAAAGTTACATGAGTACCACTCAGCTGGAACAATCACATGTGGAACTAGCTTCTTGAACCACAGACACAGGCTGTAGGCATCTCTAGGAAATGCCTCTGGGCCTTTCACGTTCTAACACAAGCACTTAGTGCTCTACAGACATTACTATTATCCTAATTATGAGTCTGACAGCATTTGGACTCTTGATCTTTTAACTGCTTCCTGTGATATCTGAAAAACAAGGTCTCCCTTGTCTTCAAAATCATGATACAAATCAGGGCCTACATTTACAGAGAATTATAAACCTAATGTTACCTTTCTTATCTGACTCAGACAGCATTTCACTGGTTTCATATGAAAAGAAAATAACAAAAGGAGAAAATCGATGCATGCTTGGAGGTGCTGATGGTGTTGATATTACTCCAGTACTACTCAAATACCAGAGCAGTGGCCTCCACATTCAGCTTCTTTATGGATTTGTTTCCTTGCAGTCTTCTGTGGGCTTCTACTTCCAGAAATACAAAAGATGGAATTGCCCAGCAAATAAAATATCTAGCTTCAGTCATACAAAGCTGCTGTCTTCATACGCTGTGTTAGTTTTTCCTCCATTTAACACAAAACAGCAGAGTTTCATGGATGAAGCATTCCCTTCACTTGCCTTTTCCTCTCGGCAGTCTGTGAGGTTCTCCTGTTCTATGCAAGTGACCAAATGAACACAAACTCTTAGCAGCTGTGTAACCAAACAAAAAACTTCACAGCTGTTTCCTCTGGGAACATTCTTGGTTCTGTGTTGTTCAAATGTCCCTTGTTGTCTAACTGTGGAAGCCTATGAAGTCTCTTTCACCAACTCCCAGACTCTGTTCATTCAAGAGGGGTTTTCTATTTACATAGCTGTCTGGTGGTGACAGTGACCGGGCAGACCCAAGACACTGCCTCCTCTCCTCAAGGCCATATCCCTTCAGAGATGTCAAAAATCAGCATAACAGAAAGAGCTCTCATCTTGATAATGAAGAAGTGCAGTACTTCATCATTTTGCACACTGGTGGCTGCCCGCAGCCCTGACAGCAGGTACACAGATGTTTTATAATGGCCTGTTACGGAAACAACAGATAATGCTGTATGGTTTTCCTGTTGTTGCTTACAACAGCTTAACAGATGCAGTAAGACTGACTTGAACAACCTTCTGGCTTCATTAGCATACCATCCACTTTAATGATTAACATTAATACAACATTACTGAAGTTCAGATTGGGCATTAGGAAAATGTATTTCGCTGAGAGGCTGGTCGGGTTACTAGAACAAGCTCCCCAGAGATCATGGCACCAAACCTGTCAAGAGTTCAAGGAGCATCGCGACGATGCTCTTAGTCGTATGATTTAGTTTTAGGTAGTCCTGCAAGGAGCAGGAAGTTGGATTCAGTGATCCTGATGGGTCCCTTTCAGCATGAGATATTCTATGATTCCATTAATGCTGCAAAGTCAAATTGTTCAATGCTAAAAACCACCAAACGTAAGTCTGCCTGCCCCACTCTGATCAGCCTTCTGCACATCTCTAAATTGCAGAGATTACCCAGAAAACTTTTCCCATGGACTCCTTGCCTTTCTCTGTGATTAGATGGAGAAGCTCTGCTGATGAGTAAGCATTTTGTTTCTCCATTGCTGCTCTTTATCTGGCTTTGGGCTTTATTTGCAGTGCAGTGCTTTCGAGAGAGTGAAAATTGTTTCTTCATGGGGTTTCCTACGGTGTTCAGCTCCGTAACATGTGGGCACTCTGTAAGCACTAAATAAATTCATTTTTCACACTATTCCATTAGGCTGAAGGGTTGGTGCTGTCTTATCTAACAAATAGGGAATGGAGACAGCACAACTCAGAAATTTTGGATGCCACTTCTCACCGATGTTGGCTAACACTTTCAGTGTGCAACGCTTCTCTATGTTGATATACTCCAGTTGAGAACCCAGCATATTACATGAGTTTCCATAACAGTTTCTAGTTTGCTTAGAAAACATAGCCAATGGGGTTTGAAGTTTCCCTTCCAACAAGACAGCACTTTGGGGATGTTTTTTCTGAAACATTTCTCAGCATTTCATATTCTTAAGGGAGTCAATCAGATAAATAGCCAGCTAATTAGCCAAATAGCCGTGCTACTACTGTATAACAAATGCAGACCTGGGTATGAGATATATGAAGCTTAAGCTGACTCACAGTCTGCTTCTCAAAGTCCTTTATTGCAGAAAGAAAAGTTCCTGATAACTATAACATGAACAACGAAACAGCCAAGTTCTATCTCTACTATATGAGGCACATTGGGAAACAACAACTCAACCTAAATTCTGCAGCATAATGCTGTCAAACATTATGGACAGATGTGTTTTGATGTGTAAATATTATGTGTGGTTTCTACTAAGTAGTGCAGGAAGCTGGTAATGATCTTATTAAGACAGTGCCTATAAGCAGCGACCTGGGAATGTTGCTGTTTGTTAAATCTAAGACTTGAGAAAGGAAAAATTTCACCACTGCTCATGTTCTCACCTCTCTGCTGTTTCCGATGTTTACCTAGTGCACCAGGCAGTCTGTAATGGGGGTCACCAGCTCTCTTGTCCATGACAGGTAAACAAGATAGATCAAGCTGAATGCTTAAATGAGTGCATTCAGCTTGGTAGAGAAAGCATTTCAACAAGAGTAAAGCATTTTAACCACACAGATGGGATGCTGGAAAGACAGCTGCCATTTATCCCCTCTCCCCCTGTAGCAAACATTTTTAGAAGATTTCTTAAATATTATTTACTTTGACCTCAAAGGATCCTTTTCAACTTGGTTAACTGCCAAACCTAAGACTTCAGAAGAAGGGAAGGAGAATGCCTTAAGAAAACAGTAAGAGACAACTGCTGGTGGAAGAAAGGTTGCCTGGCTCTGCCTAAAACACAGTCACAGGTCAGAGACTCTGCCTCTGGGAAGAGTCTTCATGTTGATGTACAAATACAACATGTTGCTCCTAAATTGAGCTCCCTCTCCCGGAATGCAGATAATCAAAACTGGACACAACACATGAAATGGCACATCCCAAAGAAGGGTATTGAATCTTCCTCAGCTTCACCTTGACTAACCATTTTCAAATCAGACCACATATGGGGCTTTCCCCAAGGGAGTCTTGCACAGCTTGTATGTGATGACTTATTGCCCAGCCAATGCACTCTGACCCTTCTTTGCCTCACTTACACTCAACCAAAACCCTCCAACCTTCCTGAGCCTGATCTGGCAGTTCATATATTCTATTTTCATTTTTTCCCACCCTTAGGGAAAGACTCTTCCCTAAAGGCAGAACAACTCTTCTGAACTGATGTTGGCCTCAACCCAGAGTCATCAGCATGTTTCCTCAGCTTGCTCCCACCCCTCATCCCCACCCATAACTGGTTTCAAGCTGCTTGCCTCAAGCATCTCCTTAAGTAATCCCCCCCAGCCCATTAATTCCCCTTCAACAATCTCCAGTCCTAGGCTTTTACCTGACAACTCTTCTACCTTTCTAGTATAGGTCACTTGTGTTATTTTGCACTCAGCAGCGTGCAGAGAAGGTGTGAATTCAACCATCCTAACACTCATTTATGGCCTGCTAGCTCTCTGCTTTTCTAAGCACACAAGCTCCTAGTAGATACTACATCTGAAATGTCAACAGGGAAAGGCAACAGAGTGATACTAAACTTGCAAAAGGATGTGCCAGCTATGGCTCTAATTGATTTTTTTTACTAAAATCATACCCAGATAGTAAATAGAAAGTGATATTAACTTCTGAACTTAGGCTAAGTTCAGTACTGCTCTGAATACTGTTGATTATATGTGCCAGAATTGACTTCACCCTTTTAAATACTCTTCTGATTAGCTGTTATTTTTGAATGCATTAAAACCACTAATGAAACACACTGAAAATATCTTCATTGAAGAATCCTACTGTTAGGATAATCTGTATATTTTGTTTAGAAGGAAAAATAAAACAAAACAAAACAAATCCCAACTTGTTAGAAAGTCCATTTACCAGCAGTTTAGATTTCTTTTTCCTTAGATATAATCAAATTAAAAATTTTGAGTTTGTTTAGATGGAAAAAAGTCTCCCCTGCAAATCCTGGCTACTCACACATATACTCTGGAACAGAGGAGAAAGTGTCTTGGAAGCCTCAATAATTTGTTGGCAGAACACTCCTGTTTAGAAGATGTTAAGAACTTATTTAACTTGTTAGAGTTTTTTTTATGCTGCTGCACATTTTCCAGAGGGTACAAAAGAAGAATGACAGGAGTGAATATTGAGGGATCCTGCACTTGCTGCCAGAGCAGACACTCTTGTTGCTGCTTTTCTTGTTGTTACTGGTCTTCTTGCTCTGTAACGCCTGTCTGTGAACCATTACACTTGATACCAACAGGGGACCAGGAACAGTATTCTCATCTGAGAAGTCTGAGAAGTAAACAAAATATGCCAAGAAAATACCACTAAGGAGGGCTACTGGCACTGTCCACTTCATGCTATGCCAAGACTCAAAAGTTAGACACTGCACATCTATCTACTGTGTACTCTGCCCACTAGTTGTCTGGAACCATGGGTTCTCTGACCTGCACCAAAGGCAGAGGCTTACACATGAGGCACTGGGAAAAACACAGTTTTGCTAAATTTGCACAGTTTCTTATTCTCATCACAGACCCTGATTTAAAGCTCGTACTTATACCTCAGTAATTCCGATTTTTACTTTTGGTGAAGAATGGCACTTTCCCAAATGAGAGTTTAGATGAACATCTGGATGCTTTGTTCCACCCAACAGGACAATTTTATAGACCTGAACTGCATTTTAAGCCCTTTTTGGGAGCTATCACTGAATATATGTCTGTTCACTGCTGGTAATCTGTTTCCTACACACTTCATTAGCAAAGCCAGCTAGCACAAACACCTCTCATGTCAGGAACCTAAAAATAAAGGCTCACCTCTTTGATGACGTTTGAGGTGGCTTCTTCAAATCACTCTTCATAATCTCGGTGTAAGGTCTTCGGTCGTACTATCAACTTATGAGTTTCCCTAGGGTTTTGAGAGCACAATATGTATTTTGCTCCTACTCTTACCACTCCCTGCCTCACAATCTTCTTAATGCTTTCACTGTGGCTTCAAGGATATGAAGATTTGTCAATTCATTTAACAGCCAACCCCTGAGCAGACTGATGTGCTTTCCATGGCAACTGAGGCCACCAAAGAATGTGGGTCACAGTTACCCACACGTTCAGAGCAATTAGGGATGCCCAAGCTCATGAAAGCTTGGGAATTTTTGTTTTTCAAGCTGAGTTTTGCTATGACTGAGAGCAAGTGCAGCTCAGAGTAATTTAATCTGGGAGGCCCCTCCGTGTGCATACATCAGCTCATTTTTTCTAACACAAAATTCCACGGATACCACACTTTCCTCCAAAATGGGGCTTCACTGGGTATAGTAAAAATTGCAAGAACACAGAGAGGATTAGTGGTATTATTGACTGGGAACTCTTCCTGGCACTGTACCATAATTCAAGTAAAAAATCATCTGAAATGATGGAAATGGTGGGTCTGATCTACCTCTTAAAAGTTGCTCTCATTATCATCCTTGAAAGCCCTTTGGGCCTCTGTTTTCTTCGTATAACTAGCAGCCTGATGTCTGCTTTGCCTCTTTGTCAGCAGTACTCTCTGTTAGCTGGACAGACAGTACTTCCTGTGTGTTTCTGGGCTGGACCCTGCCAGACAAAGACTTTCCCCAACTCCTTCAGCCCATAGACAATATTGAAGACATCAGCCACTCACGTTTAGAAATCTCAGTATCTCACAAATTGAGCTAGCAGTTTTGGGGTTTGTTTCAGGAGTTCAAAGCACACAACATTCAAACATCCGCCGCCATCAACATCCAGCTCCTAACACTGCGCAACCCAGGGGTTAGGCAGAGGGACGTACTGCACCCCTTAGGCGAGCTTCCCAGGTAGCAGCACTGGGCTGCCTGGGAAGGCCATAGGGTCTTTTGTGAGCTGCAAGTGTGCAACACAATCTGGGGTAGAAGAAATCCCCAATAATCCTATTACTCATAGTAGCTTTGAAGATGGACTGCAGTGGTCCAGCACTGGCAGCCATAGCTTTAAAAGCAATCAAAGGTCCAGGAAGCATTCTTGTGTGCATTTCAGGGAGTTTCTGCTCTCACAGTGAAAATCTTATCAGTTTTATTCCATTTTTTTGAAATATAGTTTACTTGGCAACTCCAAGTGAACACCTTGTGTTCAGAAACTCTTCTGCATGCACTTCTCCACTTGCCAAAGCAAAGTGTGTGACAGAATCACACATAAGGAGGAAAAAGATGTCAATATCTGAAAGAAATGCAGGTGGTTTTACCCTTTCAGCATATCTCTGTTGTCTGAGCTTCACAGGTTTCTTCTGTTGTAAACCATTTCCAAACACAGGTGGAATATAAGTAACAAAGTGAACAACATGAAGACCAAGTCATTGATAAACCAGCAGCAATAGCAGCTATAGTGTGAAAATCATTGTTAATCACTACCTGCTAGGGAAAGTATTATAGGAGAAGGAGGTATAGACTCAATATGAACTTGCTCTGCTAGACATTGTCATGAAATCAGCATCTATCTAACCTCTCGAATGCAATGATAGAAGAATATTGGCTATCCAATCCAACTATACAGTGGAATAAAAAGATTTTATGTGCGCATTGCAAAGATCTGTTTTAAAAGGTGGCACAGGGACTGCAAGTTTTCCTTTACTTTTCAACACAGATAATCCCCTGAGAATCCCAATCAGCAAATGTGAACGTCACACATCATAAATTCTGCAGCTCCACAAGTCGCTGTTTCATCAGTGAAGACCTTTGTCACGCCAGCACTTACATGAGCAAGCGAAAACCACATATCTGAGCACGCTGACAGGCATGCAGCCAAATGTGCGTATAAACATCTGGGGGAGTGGGGTGTCTGGACCTGTATCCGGATAATGAATCCATCCTTTGATTCATTATCAGAAAATAATCTTGAAAGGGGGTTGGGGAACCTCAACAGTTGTTTCATAAAAAGAACTGGAGGGGGGAGTTTTCTTTGGCATTAGGGAGAGATTTCCTGTGCTATTCCATGATCTCACTAGTAAATGCTGTAGGCACACCCCACCCCCAAGCCCAGCGAGCCTGGCTTCAAACAGCTTGGATTTGCTGCTTATTTTGTGAAAACAACTATTCCTAGATAATTAATTAAAGTCTCCCGCCTCTTCCCTCTCCTCCCTGGATGGAACCTATTTATGGATCATGAGCTCACCAATCCCAGCCGACACGGAAAATCCTTGAGTAAAAAGGGAGAGAAAGACAAAAAACTTTTCTATTTAGTGTATTATTCCCAAAATTCTTTCCCACCACCACCCCCTTTCTGTCATAAACGTTTATCGTAACTGGTGAAAAGCTCGTGCAGCAGATTTTTAAAGAACACTGTCTCAGAAGCTGAAGAAGCAGCAGAAATTGTTTGCTCAGCTCATGTAAGTGATTAAGGCCCAAAATGAGTTTCAGAACTGGTCAACAAAACAGATCGTGTTTTTGCTTCTCTCATCTTCTAAGTGACCTGCAGGGGAGGAGGTGAAGCTATAAGGAGAAAAGGGGAATTGATGTCACCCTGAGAAGTCTCACCTCCTTTGCTGCCACACTAACTCTCATTTTTAACAGACCAATTAGGCTTACATTGGCTTTCACTGTAGTACACAAGCTAAATGTTTCTCTTCCCCAATTGCTGAGAACTGCTGAACTTAATTCCTTCAATACATAGGAAATAATCCAGGGAACATCACCAAGATCCACCATCCACATGGAGCTGTTAGGTAACTCAGCTGTCCCTCGTTCATCACAAAGTCGATCACATTTCAATTACACTGTTTGGGCAGGTCTGACTATATGATCCTATGACCCTTGACCGTATGTGTTAATGTATATCTACACATACTCTGCCAGCAGAATAGGGGCAGCTTTAAGGTCAGAATTCCACTTGCCCACACAACAATGTTCATTGCCTAGAGCACACTCGGGCATGACCTGGGTGTTATAAATAACATAAGGAATGCCCTTTAGATTTGGGCACAGTGGGCCTTATGACTGAGTCACATAGAGCTTGTTATTTAGGATAAACTGATAAAGTGTCTCCCAGATACAGGATGGTAGCCTATTTTACAGTGCTGGATGATCAGTGTCCCCAGTGGAGCTGTTCAGGCGAGTAAGGGCTGGAGACACCAGATTTTCCCTGCGATGTCTTTACTATGTCTCATAGAAGTTCGGAATAGAGATGAGAGCCTTACTTTTCCTTTTATATCCTTTCCACAGACAGTGGCACAAGTGCAATCACAAAGGAAAATAGCTCTCAGCAGAGCAAATGTGTATTTTTTGGAATCCAGCTCTTCATGACAAGTTTGCATTTCTGAGGCCACCCTTCCCCCCTGTAGCAGCAACTAGCATCTGAGAAGTGACATCATTGCTGACACAATCAGCCCAGGAACTCATGCTGGGGCTCTGGCCCCTGCAGCCACCTCCATGCCCCAGGGAAGATGTGTTAGCTCAGGCTTGGCACTCACACCTCTGTTCTCAGCACAGGGGGCTGCTGGTGCAGTCAGGATAACCTCAGGCTCCTGAAGGCCTCTCTAACTTCTGAACACAACCCAAACCAAATGTTTTCCCAGGGCCAGAAAGCTCAAACTGCCTTTTCCCTACCATTCCCACAAGCCTCTAACGCTTCCTAGATCCCACTGCGGAGGAACCACCTGAGCTGAAAGGTGGCAAGAAAGAGACCAGCAGCTACCTTGACTGCAGGCACTGGAAACATCTCAAGGAAGCCTCTGGTCACACCATTTTCTGGGTGTTTTGCTATCTGAGGCTTTGGAGAAGCACACAAGGACTTGAGAGCTTCCCCCAACCACTTTCTGCCAATGCTGCTTCTTGCTTTTAACTCTTGTCTTGGGTTGGGGACAGCTTTAGGATGGGATTTGCCTGCTTCCATGGAAGAATGATCAGGGAAATGTTGGAGGAAGATCAGTACAAGCCCCAAAGTCAGTTCATTCATTTTCTACCGAAAAAGGAAGAGTGTTCTTTTTGCAGGAAAGAGTTAGACAAAATCCTCTGTCTCTGCAGTATTAAAGCAAAACCTGTCTCGAGCAGCTCGTGGCAGGGAGCACCGCTTGCACTTGGATCCCTTTCTGGTTTCTGCCTCTTAAAAATTGACCTTCTCTTTTGTCTTTCCTTCCTTTCAAGGATGCAAACAATGACAAGGTACTTCATTTAAGACAATTTCATTTAAGACTGCATTATGATCAGCTGTCTCTCGAAAGTGGCCTTTTTTGTTCTCCGTGTCACTTCCCCTCTTAAGAGAACCAAGAAAAGTGAGGGCCAAAGGGCTGCCTGCTTGCAGGATGGTGCAGTTACTGCCACTCCACAATTAAAAAGCTACTGCAAATGCAAAGTAGTGAGGCATCAAGCTTGATATACAAGACAGTTTTGCAAGTTCAATTTAACCTACCAAACAGTTCAATGTGATTCATGCTATCATTAGCAAGAAATCACTACCTTTCTAAGCCTGTATGAATTTATGTTTAATAAAACCAAACAAAAGCCATTTCAGTGACCCAGTTTTCACCTGTCCTTTGTAATCTTCACTAAAAGAAAATCCAGCTTATAACTTCTATTAAGACACAAGTGCCTTTCATATAACAAGTACTTTCTATAATGGAAAAAATGTAATTATTGCTTGGAATAGAAAAAGAAAGAATTCCTTGCTTGGAATTCTCTGGCTAAAACAATAAACAGGCCCCTTTGCTCTTGCTTTTCTTTGCATGCAGCATTTCAAAACTATGCACAGTCACTAGGGAAAACAGAAAGAAAGAAAGAAAAGCTAAAGTCAAGCTTCACTTGAGGTCTATTGTTCACACTCAGTTGAGGCAGACAGATGAAAGTACACTGGTTTCAAACTGGGATTAGCCCATTGGATCCACTCATAACCCTAACCTAATCATTTGCATTTTCTCCTCCATAGGCAGTTTAGATGAGAAATGGGAGTAAAGATGTCATGATTGTATCAGAGCTGGTAAGATACCACACTATGCTAGATACTTTCACAAATATCTGCCTTAGCTGGAGAAGGATTAAGGGAATACAGGATCCTCAGTTGATCCTTAGGAGTTGACTCAGTGCTGTCAAAAGTATTTACATTTTTTTGTCTATTCCTATTGTACCTTTATTTTTTGAACAAATTCAGATGCTTTCTTCCATACACACACTCACACATCCACTCACACATATATTGGCCCATTCACTAGCAAGGCACAAGGCAAAAGGCAAAATATAAAGGTAACTCTGTGCTAGAAGCCAAGCAAAAGAAACTTTCTTAGGGCCCAAATCATTAATACACACCACACTGTAAGTCACCCAAACACAGCCACTTTAGAGCAGGTATTTTGTACTCCACAGGTTATTACCATCAGTAGATACTGTAGTTGAGGAGCCAAGCACGTGTGGGTTACGCTTAGGTTTGTGGGGTCTTTTCAGTAGATTTTCTATACACACCATTTTTGCATGGGTTTTCCAGCTTGGTATTGGAAAGGATGGCAACCATCACTACTAATGTGAAATTCAATCACATGGATCATTTCATATTCTTCTTTTTCAGGACCAGTGCCATAGGTTGCCAAGACCAGATGTGATGTGAAGCACCCCTTTCTTTTGTTTGCTTCCTACCGTAGAGAGCAGGATAGCAGAAAAAGTTCACTACCTCTCCCAAGTCCACTCAGCTGATTTAGACACCTTCCCCAGCCTCCGTCTTAGATAGCCACCCTGGAAAACAACCTGTTTTGTTGCCATCACTTACAATACTGTTTCATTTATCCCAAGAGATCCAGAGTTCTCCCTTCTAAAGGCACAACAGTGTAATTTCCTGGCATGATGCAGGCAACAGCCTTTTGCATTCAACAACAGGGCAAATAAACAGGAACAAAATCACTGGGAAACAAGCTGGCCAGCTGAACTCCCACCACCCACAAGGCAAATGGAAAATGGACACAGCACCCTTCGCTCCATTTAGAGCACTGGTCTGGATGCTCCTCTCCAGCAGGATGCCAGCGCTACCTGCAAGTGCCACAGCATCAGGAACAGTCCCTGAGATATTAATGCAGCCAAAACTTGGACTAAATCTAATCCAAAGACCATCTTCCTCATGTACTTGCACCTAGTTTTAGTATTTATACTTTTACTGGTCTGGTCCAACAATTCTGCCAAGCAGCCAGAGGCCCATGTGTAGATGACCACTGAACTATGAGCTCACTGCGAAAATAAAGACTAAGAGAAACTCAAATTTCTGACTCCACAGTGATATATTTAAAAAGCAACCATAAAAACTATTACACAAAATATCTCTGACACATATTCAGCTAAATTCAGCAGTAATTTAGATTGTGCTACTCCCCAAAAAAAGCTTTTCTCTATAAAACTGCAGAAACTTTGTTGGAATAAATGCCTGTCCAGACACAATGCAATTATCCTGAAAAAAGAAATTCAGTCTTGAGAGTCCAATATAGGCATGTCCAGAATTATATACTGGCATGTTCCTAAATTCTTCGTACCATTACATCTGTATCCAAACTACATATGCTGTCGTAATCTGTCAGCAGTGCATGGCATTTCATTAAACCTTCATTACAGAAAAATTGTGGATGAACACATATCTTTTTATCTTTTATTATTCCCTGATGATTTGTGCATAGATATATTACAATAAGCTTAATAACAGTTGTGTTTCCTTATGCATATGAGTCCAATAACCCAGGTTAAAAACCAGAGACAGGGAAGCCGTTGGGAGGAGGAAGGGCTCTGGAGTAAGCTTTCCTCCAGCTCACTTCAATTTCGATGTACATATGTATGTGCTCACACACACACGTATCAAAGTACTAAATCATGGTTTCATGGCACTATTAACAGTGGCAGCTAGAACCAACATTCATTTCCTAGTGGTATTTCTGAAAGCATGGATAATATATGCACACACATACTGTAAGACAACCTCGTGTGTGCCAGGCATCAAATATACTAATATTGGTGTATTCAACTGCAACACAGCTATTTGCTCTTAGTGTTAAAAGGAAATTCTTAAATTAATAACAAGTTCAGGAAATAAATTCAAATGTCATCAAACACATACACCTCAATGAAAAAGCAAATGGAAATATCACTAATAATAATAATAGTAATAATAATAATAGATTAACCTAACTTAATAGGAAACACAATGAATTAAAATCAAGCCTTACCCCACCCTCCCCCTTCTTCCCTGGTGGTAATTTTCAAGTTTAAAGAATAATATTAAGGTAGTAACAATAATAATGAGTTTGGCACTGGGCATTTTCCTGGAATTACTAAACCTTAGCTCAACCTACAATCCCCAACAAGAAAAGCCAAATCTGAAACCCCAAGAAATACCTTTTGCAAACACAGACAGTTTGGGGGCTTTGATCTTTTTTGGTCTTTTTGGTCAAATAGAAGGTGGATCAGGACCTCTTCACAGGAAACCCTGATGACATGATAAATACTACATAATCTAGAGACACTGCTGAAACATTAAGGTACAATCCATTACCTACTGCACCAGGATATTGAAACAGGGAGGGTTTATATGTATATTTTCTTTTTTTTTAAGTAAAAGCTTAGTAGTTCGCTTGTAAGCCTTTATGTTAAGAGGTGTCGCTCTACTATATAGGGCAGCTCTTCAGCCCGCTCCTCCCTTTTCCCCTCGCTAAGTGGAAATCACTGCGCTACTCTGCTGCAGATGGTTACAGCCAAAAGTCAAGCGCAGGTTTTCTGGCCTCCTCCCAAAGGCAGGCTCAAAAGCGCTGCCAGCTAGGAACACGGCTGGCTCAGCATCCCCTGCAGCCTGCCTGGGCTGGGGGGCCGCTGAGACAGCCCCAAGAGGAGGTCCTCTGCTCAGCTCCGGAGCCTCCAAGAGACCCAGCTGAAAAGCTTCTCACTCTTCCTCTCCACTGTGCTCAATGCCTCTGATTTTGAGGAAGTACCACAGGAGGCTCCCTTTCTGAAAAAAAAACCAGATTTGGGGCCCGAAGGTCTCCTTCAGAGGAGGTGATGGTGGCGAATGTGCCTGCTTCTGCTAATAGGAGTGCAGGCTGATGCCCGCTGAACCCAGGGTTACGTTGCTGACTCTGCTGCGGGAGGAGGGAGCCTGCCTCACCTAGTTCCATGGAAGAAATCAAGATTCTCCAGAGACCTTTTCCACCTTGCTTTAGAAGGAGGAGAAAAGCAAGGAATAAGCAAGAAAGAGGGAGAGGTAGCAGAAAGGAAAAAGAAAAGGCCAGGACTTTCCTTTCACACCAGAAGAAACCAGGGAGTTTGTGAGAGTGTCAGAAAAACCCAAGGAAAGGAAAGCTTGTGATTTATTAAGCAGCACTGGCCCCTCCTTGGATTTTCAGCTAAAAGCTCTTCCCACCCTTGCTGATCTTTCTGACTGTGCAGCTGGGGTTTTTTTAGTCTTTCTACAGACAAAACCACTGCTCACTTCAGAGAGGCTACGCCTCAAGTATGACTGAAGGATCATGCCTTGTGCTTAGTAAGATTAATTAAAGAGGGGTTTGTTTTTATTTGTAGATCCTAACAGCATTACAGGAGAAAGCTGAACAACTAGATGAAAGAGAGCAATCACCACGCTTCAGCCACAGAGCACCACGACCACAACATCTCACAGGACTAAGCAATGTAAATAAATGTATATATGTATACATGTATATCATACATATAATGTAAATATAGATATATTTGTTTATATACAGTGTAAACATATATATATTTGTTTATAATTCTATTGGATTTTTCACTTGGGGTATCGTTTATCTTCTGAGCCTCCTGTCTTAAAAGTGACCAAAAGAAACTCCTGCAAGAACAGGATTGACCTTTCATACCAGAAACTCAATAAACTTTAAGCTTCAAATTACAACAAAAACAACCCCCCATTTCTTGCTGTAATGAAAGCCACTGAAAGCTGTGAAAATCAATTCTTATTTAAGTCTTTTGCAGAGGATGTAGAAATTTCAGATAATTTTCAGATGTAGAAGTTCAGATAATTTTCAGCCTCATCCTAAGAACACAGGAGACAAACTGTCCCACAGATTTTTCACCTCAAACTTTGGCAAGTCTCTCTCCACTGAGTTTAAGGGCAAAATATGATAATGAAGAGAGACTCTGGGCACAGGGAAGTCACTGGTGATCTTTCTACAGGGACAGCACAGCCTTTCACTCAGCAGATCCAAGATCAAGTGTATTGAGTTCACTGTATATTGGGCTGTGCCCTCTGTGAAGGGTTTTTCCCTCTCTCCTAGCAATGTAGTTTATCAAGTAACAGTCTAGATTGGGGTGGCTGGATCTCAGCAACCGAATTCCTTTTCCAAAGCTGTCTCACATAGCCGGCACTGATGCGCCTGTGGCAGTGGCTTTCAGCTCTGCTCAGCTTCTGAAGATGTGCAGGGGGAAGCAGCTTGGCTGGTGAACTATGGGCCACACAGGGATGGAAATGGGATGAGCAGATACCACCTATGGCCCAGGGAACCCTTCTCTACCCCCTTGAGGAAGTCTTACTATTTTTGTGCTTCGGATTTCTTTTTCCCTCCCTCACCCAGATGGAACTCAGGACCTCCACTGGTGCCCAGACACGATGAAACCCCACCTTGAGTGGTACACCAGCAGGTAGGTCAGGATTCACTGTAAACCACTTTGCTGTAGCACAGGCTGACTTCCAGCACCTACATCTCACATGACTGTATTCACCTACACAACTGTTCTTCCTTTAGAAATCCCCTCCCCTCACAGCCTCAAGGGAAGAGCAGGGCTAGGAAGTCAAACAAAAACCCCCTTAATAATCTGAGCCACACAAAGCATCCCAGGCTATTCCTCAAAACCATTATATATATATAAAACCAGTCAAATTAAAAGTCATGACTAGCTACTTACAGGACAAACACTTTCCACATGACGTAACCCAGAGCACAGCTCCATCTGATCAGCATAAAACTTCTCTATGGATCTGGCCACTTAAGAACAGAGATGTTTGGTAATAGCTTACTAATCGCAAGCTGTTCAAAAACAACCAACCAAATTCCCCCTTCCCAAATCCTCACAAGAATGAATAACACATTTTTGTTCTGCAAAATGAATTTTTACTCTGCCTAACCTCATCCAAAAGAGACAGGGACATTATAAAAAGTCCTGTCTTCTTGAATCTGAAGTATCTGATGTTTTCTGTGGAAATGCTTGAGGTGATCCTCTTCTGCATTGTTTCCCTGCATGTAACTTAAGACTGAAAAAACCTGCATTTTTAAAACTAGTTGGAGGTAGCTGCAAAGGTTTTTGGAGGGACAGAGTCATCTAGGTTTTTGGAAACATACACACAACCAACTTTCAATGAAATTTCTAAGTGCTGAGCTGCTCCTGAAAACTGGATTTAAAATTCAAACTCGCATATGCTCTTCCGACACTGAGCAGAACAAGATCCAGTCCTACAAAATCACAGCTTCTGAATCATTTATTCCAATCAGGGAATTTAGAGTTTTTTCATTCTATTCAGTAAGTCAAATTGTTGGGAAAAAAATAACAAAGACTTCTTTCAGATATACATGATAAATCAGACTATAGGAGAAAAATTTACAGGACTCCAATCAGCACTAATTACACAACTAAAGCCAGCCTCCAATGCCCAGTCCCTGAATGTGGGAGTGATACATGAATCCCAAGTGGAAAGTTTGGATCAAAAGTCTAGCCTTCAATTTCTACCTGCTACAAGCAGGGGAATATTAGATGACTCTAACAGCCCCCGGCTTGAAAGAGGTGCTGCTCATTGCTTATCCCTAGGGAAGCATAAAAGTTGAGGTTTTTATTGAGCATTCACTGAAAAAGTAAAACAAGCAATGAAGTCAGATAACTTGAACTGCACCTATTTTTTATTTTCCAATTGAGAAATTGGACAATTTTACTCCAGGGATGTAAAACGTCTTGCTGCACTCCGGAGCAAAAGTTACGCACTAGGTTTGCAAAGGCAGCATGTGGCGTGGTTACTGCCACCCTACTCATATTCCCAAGCCCTGGCTATAACAGCTCTCCTGCAAAAGGGTTCAAATTCATTCATGTAAGTGATATATGGCTTGGGCAATCTTCCAGGCACACTTGTATCAGCGCAAAAGGTCACAGCTTCCACGCTACTTGGCATCACTCCCCTCTGACCCTCTGGTAGAGTGGTTTACAAGAGCAAGTCCAACTCACTCCATGCAAAATCAGCTGGATTAAATCAAGCCACTAATTTAAAAGGTTTCTGCTAACCAGCTGGATGTGAATTGAGACTGCTCACGTTAACTCGTCTGCCAAGGGATCCAAAGGGGCAGTAACTGCTGGAAAAAGAGATGTAAAGAATACCGAGGTCCTACGTTTTCTTCCAGTGGCACAGCTGGATCCAAAAGAAGGCACATGTCTTCAGCTTTTGTGCCCTACCAGTATCCTGCCCTGGCCAGCCTTAAGACTCTTAGAAAGTATGAGCAGTATGGGAAACTGGTGTAAGAGAATTTCCAGTTTGGAAAAAATTAAACTCTGCCTTCATCTGTGGCTCTTCTGGGCAGTCTTAGTCCAGAGACACCAGCCAGCGCTCTGGGAGTGAGGAAGAAAGAGTTCATATCCAAAGTGCAAGACCTCCCTGCTAACCCAGAAAGAGAGGGTACTGTATAAGCAGGCAGAAGAAAAACCCCTGAGCCCATAAAGGCACCACTTTGGTTATGAGTAATATTCATATTCAACAACAAAGGTGGGAAATTACTGTGCCTGAGGAAACCATAACCTCGCTGTTCACCCTGCCCTGGCCTGGCCCCACTAACTTCACTCAGCTGTTGCTTGCAAAAACTGCTGTGAGAGGCAGCAGGAATGTTACACACAGCTGGCTTTGGATGCTGGGAGCCTGTCTGAAATTTAGGAACAATCAATGGCTGGAAATGATGGTCAGCAATGGGATTTCCTGACCTACTCTCTCCATAACTAGTGCTGAAATGGGATTAGCTGATAGATTTCTGCCAGCCCTTGCAGAGGAGTGAGAGATTAATGCTATACATATTGGGTTATTGCTGTTTGCTTTACTATTACTATGTTATATATGTTATTTTTATACTATTACTGTAAAACCTCACGCCATAGGTGAGCTGATTTAACAACAATGTGGCTCTGCCCTACATCACACTAAGTGCCACTGCCAGCAAGCTTACAGTGCTTTTTCTGCAACTGTATTGAAAATACCTCTCTGCACTGAGCAGCAGCTAACAAACAGTTAGCAAAGTGCCAGGGGTTGACAAGCATTTTCAGCAAAATATCACAAGCCAAGAGGCAGTTCCAATAGATGTGAAATGGTGTAGAAATTAGTAGCAATAGTGTTTTATTCTTTTTCCAGACTTAGCACACAGCAACACTCTGCATTCTTTCTATAGGAAAGTGGTAGCAACTCTGTTAAGTGGATTTTTCAGGTGCTGAAACAGGATGCTTTCCTGAAGCTATGTTAAGATTATGGGATAACAGACTCTCAGATTAGGAAAAAAAATAATTTAAAAACCTACTCTACACAGAAGAGAGGACCAAGATTTCTTTGTCAACAAAATAAAGAAAAAAATCCAAGTGGACAGGTGAGATCTTTCCCCTTCCCTCTTTATTTCTTATTTAAAAAGAACATAGAATGGTTTGGGATGGAAAGGACCTTAAAGACCACCTAGTTCCAAACCCCTGCCATGATTAAATCTTTCTGTATTTCAAAAGGAACATTTTTCTTAGTAGGTACATTTGGAAATTCACTGCAGTACTTCCATGCACCAGTAAAATAACACTTACAGAGTGAGAGCTTGAAACTTGCACAGGAGTTGTATCAACATCTGATCTTCACCAATCTCTCAAAAACACACCCAGCTCTGAAAGGACTTTGTCATTTTTGATGATATTTATTTTTATTTAATAAGCAATAGGAGTTAAGATTGGCTTCTTAAAATCTCATCTCAGTTTAACCCCACCAAATTTAGGAGTTGAAAAAGAAGTTTTATAACAAAAGTGTTATCATGCCCAATAAGAGATATAATAACTGGCATAACTGTAAGGCACCAAATGTAAACATTAAGGGAAAGAACATGTACACTAAGCTACCGGAGACAAAAGCCACAGCTGTATCCTATGTCTTCAGGAGTTTCACCAGTTAACAAATTCAGCGTTTTATAGTTACATGCCCATTTCCCCAGAACAGTCCCCTCTCTTTAGAAAGGGTGAAGGGATTCTTTGAAGTGCAGGAGGACAGCGACACCTCAGTGGAGGCAGCCCTTTCAAAGGGCAGTAGTGATGAGAGAGTTAAAAGTGCTTCAGGGAGCACAGGCAGGAATGAAAAGTCATCCTGTGCCCCATACTGTGCCTCTCCAGAGAAGGGCTGTCTGTCAGGAGCTACGGAAAGAAAATGCTGGGTTTCATCCATGGAGACAGAGAGGACTGGCTGCAGCACAATAGGAAAATCAGACAGTAGAACAGGCGGAGTCTCCTAAAGATCAGTTGGCAAATGCTTTTTCACCTCATAAAGATGGAGCAAAGCCTTGCCAGGTATCACAGAATCATAGAATACCAGTTTGGAAGGGACCTCCCCGCTTCCCCGGTTGATTATTCTAATGGCTGATTTCTCTAGCTAGTGTCTCATGAAACCTCAGTCTCCAGAAAGGAAAGTGGTGCTAGCTCTGCTAGCACCTTCAGAGAATGCTACCACCATCATTCCTGAACTAGACCACTCCATTTCTTTTCAAACAGAAGATGGGGCATTTTGTCTCAGTAACTCTGTTGAAAAAACCCAGCATTAAACTTTTGTACTGCCAGGTCTCACTGCAATCAACCTATAGAAAGAAATAAACCCACGCTGAATCTAGACACTAGAAATGTCCCCAGTGGGGACACAGAAAAAACACATGGGCGACTCACAGCGTCTTGAAAGAACTCCAGAGACAGGTCACAAAAGCCCACCCCATGATGATGGTTCTCAGAGCCACCTTGCAGAAAAGGGATCAAGCAACCACATGGAGGTTGCCTTCCACTTTAGTGTTATTCATTAAAAGGCAGTTGCCGCTGAAAGTTTCCCACAACAAGAAGCTCTTTGGATTCCAGAATTGCTCCACTAAGGGAAATCTTAGCAGTCGTCATTTTTATTCTGGCTTTACGTTCTGGATTTTTGCCTGGGCAGTGTTCAACCAGGAACAAGATCTATTTAAAGTACATGCACAGTATGTATTATGCACAGACGTCAAGGGAAGGGAAGAGGTTATGAAACATGGAGGCTGTGATATTGTACAAAAAATATAAATAAACATGATTGTTCAGAGAGCCTAGGGAAAATGTAACTCTGTAATTGAGGCTATCAGGTCCTAAGCCGGTTTCCCAGCTGGTCAAATGATGAGGCCAAGAATATATTAGTTTGTCCTGAAGCAAAAGCTGACTGAAAGGAAGCAAAATTACCCAACACAACCCTGTGACTTGGGTTTTCAAAACTGCTTCTAAAATAATTACCAGAAAAAAACCCCAAACCCTATCAAATCAATCACAAGAACAGTGGAACAACAGGATTAATAGCAGACAATACCCTACATATACTATATGCCCTGATGCTGTTTGCAAGACCTGAGGAAGAAGAAAGCCTACCTGCTTCCTTGCTGTGTGCTGTATTTTTCTTTAAAGAAATGCTAGCTTCTATTAACAGAAGACACACTGAGCAGTGAGATAACCCTACAACAATGTCATTTTCTTCCAGAAACTGCTCCTTCTAGGCAGCACTCAGCACAGATGTTTCAAGTGTGCATTAGACCCAGGCTCAAGGTAAAATACCAAGGGAAACATCACATCATCTTCAGCTTGTTCCCTCACAGCGTTGGCCAAGAAGAACAATGAAGGCAATTGGTGTGCCAGTTAATCCGTGTGTGCAAAATATTCAACATGTAAGCACAGAAGGAAAAAGGAAAAGACCACAACAACCTTTTAAAGGAACATGCATCAAGCTTCGTTTCTTTTCCAGTGCAAAGGAATGGAAACCTTCCCACTGACTTCAATGGGAGCTGGGCCAGACCCTTCACATAAAACTTCCATTAAAGAGAAGTTGCATATTGGCATAAGACGTTTATATTTTTATCCCTTGCTTTTTTCCTCCTGATAAACGGCACACTTGCAGCACATAATATCTGAAAATTCAGCTTTAACCCCACCAAATTAGGAGTTGAAAAAACTTTTTGTGATACAAAGACAACTTTCTGAGGCTTACAAATGCATTAAATGTAATAGTCAAAACTGAATACTAAGAAAAAGAGTGTGTATAAGACACTACCATATTTTGGTTTATTATGCATTGAGTTCATTGAAGAGGTCTATAATAACCAAAATCTACCATATAATATGACAAAAGCAAAATCTCATTGATTCAATGGACCAAGTTAATCCCGTGCTTTGCAACTGTTGTACTACTGTTTTTAATATTGCTCCTACATCTTGCAAAGCAAAGCAAAGCTCCAGCAGCAAGACAAATGATTGTGAAAAGCAGGAGCAAACAGAATGTTGTTATGCTTGTACAGCTCCCATTTTGCACAAACCTTTTCACATTACTCACGCTCAGACAGCTTCTGCGGCCATCAGTTTGCAAAAACCTCAATTCAGCGTTCGCATTTCGAAACCTTTATCTCTAAATGAACTCATACCAATGAAAACATCCAAGTATTCCAATTTAAATGTAAAGAGACTAAGACTCAAAATATTTACCTGACACCAAGCAGGTGAAATTAAAAGCATTTCTGAGCTCGTGGATCTGCCCTGGCTACAACTCAAGCTTGCACTGGGATGTGAGAAAAGAACAGCCTTGTTCTTAATTCCAGTGAGGAGAAAACCTAAGAGCTCATATCAGATCACTAGGATCGCTGAGTGCAGAGTGGCACTATTCAAACTAGAGGCACTGTGTATATCAGCGCCATTTGGCACTCTACCAGTTTCCAAACCAGCCTCTTAATACCTCAACCAGTCTTTCTTTTTCATTAATGTACCCCAAATAACAGTGCTGTGACTTCTACAGAAACACAGAGCACGTAATTACATAGATCAAACCCACAAAATTAAAACTCAGTAAAGAGCTTGGAAGAAACTCAAGCCCAGCATAACCAGAAATAACTTCCAAATGTCTCAACAGTGTGGACCAGGCCACCCTGTATCCCTGTATCTTGCAATTCAATTGTTAAGAGACTTGCTCAGCAAGATTGGCCTTTCTTACCTTTTGCCACATTTTGATGAAGAAGAGCTCTCCAGAAAAATTGAAGAAAACATTGGTGTCGTAGGCATCATCCCCAACGTTAGAGATGGAAATGTTAAGTGAGATGTTCCTCACCGCTCCCAGGGCCAGGTAGGCAGTTCTGTCATCAACACTGTAGGCAGAAACAGTTACACTGGTTTAACTCTAGGCAATTTCAACACTCTGGTGCATCTTTCTTCCTGCTGTGAAAGTGTCACAACTCAACTGCTTAAAAGCTCGGTAGTCAGCAATTCAGGAATGTGCTTTATGGCCAATGCATAGTTACACGGGGATGTGTGTGTACTAGGAATGAGCAGCTCCCAAGTCCTGGTTCTGACACTGTCTTCTGTGACTGTAAGGAAACCCCATGATCCTCATGTGGAACTGTTTCACATGACTTATTGTTAATATGGTTTTAGTGAGAATAAAATAGTTGAAGACTGTAAAGTAATTGGACAGGGGAAATGCAACAAGTTCAGGATAATATGCTCACATTCAAATACACAATCTGTTTCAGTTTGTCCCTCAATAATTCAAACTTATTCTAACATTCTAGTAACTTCTTACAGTTATGCTATGGACACAAAAAATGTAAAGAGGGTAAAATAAAATACAGAAACAGGTGTAAGTGAAAAAATGTACAGAAATCACAATAAATGTCCACTAATATCTCTTCAGGTGTTTAAGTAAGTTGGACCTAACCTGATGGAGTCATCTATAAGTGGAATACCAATGAAATAGTTGAGTTAAAATAACAGATATATCTCATGAATCAATACACTATTGTTATATGGCATCAGAGATTACACAGATATACACACAGAGGCAAATATAAATATTCTTCTATGCACACATGTATTATTCAATATTTAATCATACTAGGCTGTCCAGAAGATAAGCTAACAACTAGGAATAAAGGCTAAAATACAGTATCAATGGACACATCTGCAGGTCTAGGAACTAAAAGTACAGTAAAAGATAATATGAAATATACCAGGTATAAATGTGAAAATAGGCAAAAATAGCCAAAATATCAAATTGGCTTCTGGAGTCTAAGACCATTCATACATCACAGAGAAATAGATAGTGTCACAGAGAATACACCAAGTAGCTGGTCAGAAAAGGGCAGAGACCTTCAGCCACACAGCGGGGAGATGACTCTTAATTATTTCCTATAGGGCACAGCCAGACCAAAAGTACAAAGGAACCACATCTAAGGAAATGTACGCTCTCACATGGGCCCTGCCAGATGCTGTTGCACAATATACATGCATGCAGGAGCATGCAACGACACACAGCAATCCAGAATGACCAAACCACCCTCCATTCACCCCATTTCCATGAAGGAATGGCTGTACCAAGGATGTACATGCTGCCACACGCTGTTGCTCTGCATATCAGCAACTCTGAAAACGCTTTCTCAACATTATAGTTTATTCTCATAGTCAACTATCAGTGCGAATAAATATTTGCAAAAGTATATGCAGCGCAGGATCGACTGCAAAACTAGTTTGAGAGGTCTAAATCATTCGAGTTATTGCTTCTTATATACGAAATTAATGGCACAACTATACGAGAGCACTTGGAAGCTTTTAAACTTCAACATTTACAGCAAAGAAAGCAGGCAAATTATGAAGATGTTGAACAATCTGCTGGGATTCTCTAATTATCAAAAGTGCATATTTGAAAGCAATGAAATAAACCAATAATTTATTATTGCGAGTTATTTCTCAAGTACTTTATAATCTCACTTCTTGCAATCACTTCAGAATTTACTTGGAATTTACACCTCTCAAACTCATTAGCAAAATCTGGAACCATCACTTCAGTAAGCAAAGAAACATTACAAGGTATTTGTCTTATGCTTTATCTTATTTATCTTTTATTTGACACTAAATGCAATGTATGCTACAGGATCGTCTCTGAATTGGTAGTAACAGCACTTTGAAATTTAACTTTAAGTACAGACAGTCAAGAATACTCTTCCTACTGAATAATAAAAAATACTTAGAATGAAATCCTATTTACAACTCAACCGACCAAAAAAAAAAAGTCAAAATAAGCAACACTGAGTTAGGGTTACTCCTTTCAAAAGCTACTGCTCCTCTGCTAAAAGTACATCATACCAAAATGATGTTTATAACAACATTTTCCTCAGCAGAGAAAGAAAACCTTTCTAAGACCACAATGCAGTTGCTCCTATATAAAATTCAGACACTAAGAAACTGAAAAACCTCACTGATTTTAGGCTGGTTCAGTTCTTCCACTGAAAGGCTATATGAGATTGTGCTGTAAGTCCCATTTTAAGAGAGCCAGCTTTCTGAGTCATTAAATCTGTGTACATCTGGAATGAATCAGGTTCACTTGCAGTAAGAAGAGGATTAGGAACTCCCCCATTCACAGGGGAGTTCCCAGGCCCTGTTTGCTGCTTGAGAGAGTAACGTCATGGGTTGCAAACAGGCTGCTGGGGTGCTGGAGCAGCTCTACTACCAAGCCGGTGCCATCCTCCTCCAGTGTCTGCTGCACATTAAGCGGCCTAGCTGCCACATCAAAATATGCCAACTAAAGAACTGTTGTCACCCTCCAGAAACAAGAAAACAAACTAAAGCCATCCCTTCATCTCGATAAGATATGTTAAACAACTGAAGAAACGTAATCAAGCAATGGCTTTCAGTTTATGTTTTGTTGGCTGAAAGCTATAAAGCTGCCAACATACTCACCCTGGCCCTTGTAACCTTGCTCACATCAAGGAGCTAAACATAAAAAGACACAAGGCTAAAAATAAAAAGAAAAAAAAAAGAAAAAAAAGGGGGAAAAAATACCAAGATGTAATTACTCAATTGGACAGACCACTATCTCATTACAACAGGTACTACACACAAGCACTGAACTAAGTAAAAATTCTGGGTAGACTGTAGATGCATATATATGTCATACATAGGCAAACACATTTGTAGGTCTTTGCCTATATATAGGCAAATATATATATTTGCCTACATATATCGTATATAGGCAAACACACATATGTACAGGCACATGAAGGATGCCAAGCTATCAATGGTTGCATGAAAAGTCTGACATTTGGAAGTACTAAATACCTGCAGCTTTCATTCACATGACCCAGACTTACAAGTAACAAGCAATTCCGCCACGCTTTTGAATTCACTGGCCATGGTACTACACATCAAATATAAATAGATATAGTTAATGTTTTCCTCCCAAGTGATTAAGAAAAGGTAACTAAAATCCAGGATAAAGCAAGCGTCATCTTTTTTCATGCTTTAACATTCTTTGTTAATACCTGCACCACATCATCGCACTATGGTCAGCAAGGGAAGAAAGACCAGCTGGGAAAGGCACACTGAAAAGATCTGCAATTTTCATTTCCCCATCCCCAAGACGCTGGTGCTTTTATTAACATGGGTCAGGGGAGACATAATCCGCATTCCAAAAGGTATGCAGGGACATAGTGCTCTATTTCCTGCACTAGAGAGAACTTTTGGTAAAAATGAAAAAGCGTTTAGCACTTCCTCTCAGCCTGCACAGATCATGCATAGTGCAAGGAATGTGATGGGGTCGCACTTACCCTGTTAGTCTGGGTCACCAACTTTCTCGTTTATATTAGGAGCCTTTCTTTCTTTACAGTGAATCAGCACCTACATCGATAAATCACCACTACTGCTCGATAGACAGTGCAAGTTATAGCTGAGGTTTGAGACTGCAAGTGGGTAAAAATGCTTTGAACAACTAAAGTCCAATCTGTCCTCCACCTCCACCAGATGTAATTAAAGCGTCCCACCTTTTGCTTGTAAATTAGTAAAGGGTGTCAGTCCACAACATTAGTCCTGTGACAGATCCAAGCAGATTTCTACCTTCACCAACCAGCACTGCAGTTGTTTTTCACAGTTCCTATGGTACTTGAATATTATTTTGTCTCCACAGACTCTTTACATCAACCCTGAAAACCTTTCTGCTGGGTTTTTAGCACAGGCTATAGGGGCAGCTGAACTCTGGGAAGAGTTTTGCAAATACTTAAACCTCAAAGTTTTGAAAATGAAAAGCTGAAACCCTGAGCTGATCTGGGGATTCATTTGATGTCTCAGTAGAAAACTGAGAGGTAGCAGCCCCATAAACAAACCTAAACCAAGTAAAAATTTTAAACAACCCCACAAGGAGCAAAGCTATTGACAGGCTGAGAGAGCTGGGCTTGTTCAGCCTGGATAAGAGAAGGCTTCAGGGAGACCTTATAACAGTCTTCCAATACCTAAAGAGGCCAGCAAGAAATCTGGAGAAGGACTTTTTACAAGGGCCTGCAGTGACAGGACAAGGGGAATGGCTTTAACCTGACAGAGGGGAGATTGAGATGAGATTTTAGGCAGAAGTTCTTCCCTGTGAGGGTGCTGAGGCGCTGGCACAGGGTGCCCAGAGAAGCTGTGGCTGCCCCATCCCTAGCAGTGTTGGGGATGGGGCTTGGAGCAACCTGCTCTAGTGGAAGGTGTCCCTGCCCGTGACAGGGTGTTGGAACTGGATAATCTTTAAGGTGCCTTCTAACCCAAACCATTCTATGATTACATTCTATGATTCTATTGGATTTTACACCACTTGGTTACATTGTCTTGCCATTGCATATGCATGCAAGTTCGATTCTCTCTGCAAAGTTCACAGCCAATCTAGACTTAGGACTCAGCCAGACACTCAAGATGTCATGGCTTATTCTGCATTAGCTGAGCTGCTGCCTTTCCCCTCTCACACCAAAGCCTACACCAGCAAAGGTACTAAGAGACCTCATGCAGTTGATGACTACAGCCTGAAATGCACTAAGCCAGCTATTCTAAACTAGCTCTGAGACCATCAAATTGTTTCATTAATGATCTTTTCTATGTCTGAAGTGGAAACTTTGCAGTGCGCTCTTAGTAGCAGATAACATAAAGTGATGAAAAACAGAGTATTCGAGATATAGTCAACCAAGGTCCTGTGACAGCAGAGCACAGTTTGGGAGCAATATCATACCAATATTGCTCCCTACGAAGACCGAGTAACAAAGTGCCAATGTTTCCCCCTTGACGATACCGAATGTCCCGCATGAAAAAAGCACCTACTGCAGTGTGCCCAGTGCCAGGAGGTAGAACTGCTTGTGCTGATAGCCTTCTGGAGCAGAGCTGCTGTCTCTAGCACGTCACTTCCCATATATATTGCAATTCAGGAATATGGCACAGATCGTTACCTTTTCCATCTTTCTTACAATTAAATTTAAAAAAAGAGAGCATTTGAGTAGTAAACTATGGGGGAAGGGAGGGGCAACACTCTAGAAAATCATTTTTCCTTTTTATTATGGTATTGAAACAATAGAATGATTTCTACTTACAGCTACTTACCATATATTCAAAGCTTTTCTGGTAATAAATTTCTTTTCCCCAAATGTAGTTTCTCCACACAACTCCCCCATAACCACACAGCAGATATAACCCCCAGCCACCATTTTTATATTTAAAAATTTAAATATCTTTAAATTTTTAAGTAAAAAGGACAGAGCAGGGCACAACACCCACATAAAAACACCTCTTATCAGCCTACAGAAATCTGGTGCCTTTTAACATTATCAGTAATTTCAGTTGTACACAGATGTTCACAACCCTGTATAAACAGAACTGAAGAAGCAACAGGGAAAGAGCTGCCTCTGCTTTCACAGTGTTTACCCCAGGGAGCAGCTTTTGGTTTGAATGAAGCTACCCTGGTTTATGAAACTGTCACATGAAAGCAAGATGAGGCACAACATCTACATCAGCTTTAATCTAATCTTTCACCCTTGCAGACACATATACAAACCAACATCTTTTATAACCATAAGCAGTGTCCTTGGAATCAATGGTACTGTGCCCCCCTGCACGTGTGTGTAAGACGGCATCCTAAGGTTGGAATACAAACAAAATCTAGTTACTAGTGGCAGAAAGAAATGCAAAAGACAAATGCTACCAGGCATGCAGCTGAAAGTTGCACACATCAGCCTGACGTGAAAGAAACAAACCCCGCTGTTTCCTCTGTTTGTTAAAATACTCAGAGCTCTATTAAAATAGGTGACCGCTGACCATAGATGTGGCATGAATCAGTGGCACCTTCTAACATACTGTTTCTAGGAATTAAATCATTACAGAATCATCACGCAAACCATGTACTTCCCATAGAAATTATGCCTTCAGAAACAGATCTCCTATTATTAGCTAGTTTTAATTGCTTGTCCCATTCCTGGGATGCTGGGGTGCAATATGTAATTTAAAAACCATACTCAGCCGAGCACTGAGGAGGGAGAAAAAGACCAGTGCTCCATCCAGCAAACACTTTCAGAAGTCAATAAAAGGCAGTTAATCAGAGATAAAATGTTAGAAACAGTACAGGTTTACTACTTTAGGAAGTCTGTTTTGCAGCGGTTTATATCAGGAGTAAGTTACATCTAAATTTCAAACGTGATAAGCCATACCAGCATGTTTTCTCTAGAGCTCATGCAAAACCAGCAATATGATTTACCTGGTGACTGTAAAGAACCTCAGCCTTATCAGGTTTTGTAATTGCAGGACACACTACAGAAAAAGTTCACATAGGTCCATCACTGAAGAGTATGTGTACATATACATACACATGGATGGATGCATCAGCCAAGATGTATTCTACAAATACAAAACATTGGTGCATCTGCTTCATTTGTGGTCTGGATAGGATCAAGAACTTCCACCTCTGGAGGCAGCTCATGTATGACAATGTTGCCTGAGGTTAAGCTTTTGTTTTGTTAGCCTTACACTTCGGTTGCTAGAGCAAGAAACAATATGCTAACTTGAACTATCTTAGGTCTATAAAATACTAATGTTGAGATGCTCACAAGGAGGGCCAGGTTATCCATTAGTTCAGCAATGAATTCAGGTTATATAAAAAAACATCTCTTTAGGGTCTAGTTTAAAAAACAAACAGCAAAATCCTACTCCAGGAGATACAGACAAGTGACCCCTACAAAACAAAACCAGTATTTAAGAAGTGACAAAACTGGCTTGTACTGTCTGCCTGACTGATCATCAGTGGCCTGTTACCAGAAAACAGAGATTGGAAATCTGCATTCTTGTATGAGATGTGGACTACTGAGGTTTGTTACCACTCATCACTTGATGGCTCTATTAGCATCCATATGGGTTCAATCATCACATGTTCAAAAGGAGCAGGACTGCCCATTGCTATCAAACTGGACTTATTTATTTATTTTGGGAGAGATTTATGAAGCTCTGAGTGCAACTAACCAGATGGAAACCAAGACACCTTTTCTTCTTCTCCATTCACCCTCAACAAGGGAAAACATTCACTTGTTCCTGAGATGATGCTCCCACTGCAAGTTGTTCTATATCCTGATTAATAGCGGGCACTGCTGAGCAGCCCTTTCAGGAAACTGCAAATCCCATCCTGGATGAGCTACAATAAAGTTTTCCATGTGCCTCACAAATACCACATTCAATACATAAACAACTATTTGTAGTTAAAAGATAAATAGAAGTAAAGGTGAATTAGAAGCCAGAATTCTGCTTCCTGGATTCACTGAAAAGAGTAAATTCCAAACAGAATTTTCCAAACAGAATCTACTAATATACATGAAATGGTATATTAGCATTTTTTCTACTCCATCCTTTACAGTGCAGCAAATTACTTTGAATTAACATTAAACTGCACTATAATCTATGAAATCACTTACATCACAGTGTGAAACTTGGTATGACTTTTTGAGAAAACAGAAAGCAATCTTCTCATATCCATTTTTCTCAACATTTTGTTGTTCTTTTCTCCCTTGAAATAACTCTTTATCTGATCACAAGTCAGGACAGCACTGGAGTGTGACCAAGTAACCAGTGGGCAGCACATGACTGCAGTAGGATCAGTCAAGGCTCCGTACTTGTGTCCTGGAAGTTGGGGATATCCATGTTGGTACACACAGCTTTATACACAGAAGGTCTTGATTGAAAGCTCCAGACCGCTTTCTTAGCACTAGAAATGCAAAACCATAGCATTTGCTATTTTTTCTTTGGGATTTTTTTTTGGGGGGGGGGGGATGTTCTTCTGTAAAGCAGAAAATTAACTCCATCTGAGCAGCTTGGCTACTTAGGGTAGTCTGCCTAGGGTAAACACAACCTCGAAAATATTTTTGAAAGAAGTGTTTGTTCAATGAAAGATAAAATAAATGAAAACAAATTCTTCATCTGCTATGAATGAAGAGGAAGGGAAAAAACAGATATTATCAGAGCATGTAATTAAGCTCCAAATGAAAGGATATTGTTTTCCTCATCAGGATTGTTTTGTTAAGATGCACTTCAGGGGCATAAAACCGCAATGGGCATGCCATGAAACGTGAGGCCTCTCTGGAAACAAATCCCTGTTGTGTGATCAAAGGAAGATAAGCACTGAGGCGTGAGCCTGGTCAAATTTATGAGACAGCTTTGCTTCCCACATTAAACCACAGGGTTGTGGCTTCTCTCCATGGGTTTGCAAAAACCTATGATCAGTGAAAACCTTTATTAATGTTTTTTATGTAATACTGCTATATTTATGTGATAGGCTCAAAAAGTACTGAATTTTCTGACCAAAATTTTACATTACTGCTCCTTCCTTCAGAAGACACTATCTTTCTGCACTGTTGCTGCACTAACCTCTGTTCTGTGCCATTATGTCTTGCGCTGGTGAAAAACAAATTGGACAAAGCTGCCATAACACATGTTTTTATCTACGATTTCTGGATTCCTTCAGCTCAGGTTCTCTAATAATTTGGCAAGTCAATACAAAACTTCTGAGCTTCCTTTTTCAAATCCAGATGTCTGATGATGTGCCTGGTGAACTAAAGGGAGTCCTTCCACTGATTTTAATATGTCCATGAGCATACTCATCCTTGCACCTATACAGAGAATTTGCACAATAACCAGTTTTGCAGTAGCATAGCTAGCTACCTATATGAAATCATTAATTCTCCACTAATACAAATAATATGCTTATAAACTTCAGTTGTAAGCTGGCGATAGGAGTGGGGGGAACAGGGTGGTGGAGCACACTCACCCTTATCTTTTCAGTGAGGGTTAGGTATTTAGACATTACACCCCAAGACATCCCAAGAACTCATTTACCTGGAAAATTCTTCTTCTTCATAAATTACCATTTTGTCCAAATGGAAACCTTTCAAACTCAATGAAATTTCTGACAGACTGGGGTTTTGTATATTCTCTTGCTAATTCCAGAGGGACCAACAGAAGCAGAAATGGCCCAAGTCACAAACTTGACTTTTCAACTGGAAAAGGATATATCTCAAAAATCCCATTTCACAAGAGAACTTTTGAAAGCATTGACTCCAACTCAAAAAAAAAAAAAACAAACCAAAAACCAAAAAAGCCCCCAAAACCCACAGTTTGAAAAAATTTGAAAATTTCTGCAAAATACACCTGTCACCCCTTTGGCTTTCTATGACTTTTGCTTCCCATTTCACATTTCCAAAATAAACAATTTGCAGCAGTATATATGGGAACCTCAGCCAGTCTGTAGGGGAAGAACATAAATCCAAGTCTAACGAATGGTGGCCATTAAGGATGCTCTAAACCAACACATAAAAGCAAGCTGCTTATTCCAAACAGCCAAACATACATTCAGAAGCACTCCAATGGGTGAGTAATTCTGTTTCTAATGACGGATGAAGGGTAACCTCGTGTCACATAAATACATGGAAGACAGACTTCCTCCTGGAACCTTCTCAGGAGCAGCAATATTTATTACAGCATTTTCTGTTGCTATAATATTTATTATAGCAGTATTTATTACAGCATTTTCTATCCAAGGGGGCTTGTAGTCTTGTGCTTACAACCCGATTTACATACTATGTGCACAGCTTGTGCTGGAACGCAGCAGCTACATGATATGCTGCAACATCATCTTTCTTCTTGCACTGTTTGTTTTCAGTAAAGCTGCTCTATTCATTGCGACACACAGGCTGTCAGTATATTTACACAGCTATACAGGATTTCCTTCCTAGCTGCATCTCGCAGGGAAGCCACCACCCATTTTGCTCTGGTCTTTTTAGCTGGTTTGTTTATTACAGCTGAAGAAAGTCTGTTTGGTCAGACACCTTCACTGTTACTCAAATGTCTTCTTCACGGTTTTCACTTGGTTCCCGTTACAGCCTAAATAGGACTTGATAACTACCACTGCCTTTGCAGACCGCCAATCAGATGGACAGGCATCAGCTAAGGACCTGAAACTGCATCAGTATGTCAGGCAAGATGTGTATTTCTGTCACCCCTGCTCCCTCAGCACTTTCAGGTTCCTAAAAGACCAGAGTCCTTTTCTCCCACGTAAAGTAGGAGAGGACTGGATTAGCAGATTTTAAAGGCTAGGGAGGTCTAACCTTCTACAGAACACCTACTTCAGAGTTTCCCCCAGCACATCTTGAGGAAACAGATGTAGTTCAGCCTCGAAACAAGTAGCTATGGGGACGCTCAATAAAAATGTACTATTTGCTACAGAAACCTGATGGAAAAAACATTTGCTGTGCTGAGAAAACAGAGTGAGGCATTGAAGTCAAGCATGCTATGTAATAAATATATTTTTAATATCAAACATTATTTAAAAATAATAGCTAACAGAATGCCCTTTAATTGTGTTTTGCTTTTCAGTACTGGGTTGATGGAAAGGAAAACTCGTTTCCTATTGCTGTCCCAAAGCTATGGCCATAATAATAAAGTTTATTGCAAAATATTCTATTCCTATTTCTCTTATGGCTTCAGGTTGTGTCATTAAACTTACCCGTATGCAATACATAAATATGTTCTTTACACTAAAATACTTCTAAGTGTCTTTCTTAAGACATCTCCCCACTCCCCACTCAACATCACTGCATGGATAGGGCCAGATTTTGCCATCTCCTGTGACAGCTGCAAGATTTAACGCTGGAGACTCTTCAAAGGGGAGGCGATGAGTAGTCTCTGTGCTGCCAAAACCTCCAATGTTTATTCTCTAAGAAAAATTGATTTGAAAACAGTCATGACTGGAAAGATGAAACGCCTCCCTTCTGCTCCTTCAGTTTCTCCCAACACCGCCTTCACCAAGCCCTCAGCACACTCTATGGCTCCTTCTTCCTTACTCTTAAGTTGCCATCTGTAGTTTTAGCCTAACTACAGTACCACACACCACTACTGTAACTGTTTCAAAATGCCATCTCATAATGTCTGCTGTGTAAATCCCCAGAGTTTGCTTTTCCAGGTCCAGCCTTGGATATTACTGTCCCCTCTTATGATGCTGCATGTTCTCGCTGGCGGAAGTGGCATCTGCAAGAGGTGAAGAGTCTTGCAGGCAGGTTTCCAGCCACAGCACTGAAGACACCCATAACTATCTTAGGCAGGTGTTTCCATGTTGGCAAAGAGCTGTTTTTTGTTGAGGCAATTTTGCTCAGGTTACAGGGAAGATTTACCTTGAGGCAAGTCAGAAAACTGCAGAAAAATTGGTTGGAATTGATTTCTAGAGGCCATACAATCCATCCCCATCCTCCTTAGGACAACTGCCAGCAACAGATGAGGTCAGTGGAGAACTTACTTCTGTAGCCAAGTCCTGAATCCCAGGATGGCAGAGCACACCGTCTCTGCACACCTCATACCTGGGCAGCACGAACTGCCTGTGCAACAAGGTTTTTCCAGATCTCTGGTCTGAACCTGCCAAGCCACAGCCCATGATTCCCACTCCTCTTGTTATCTGCCACAAGTAGGAAGAGTTTGGCTCCTTCACCCCACAATACCTTCAGGAAGTTGGGATGGGTTTACATGCAAACTGATGTTAATGAAGATGGATGAACCTTAAAGGGATTCATCTATTAACTGAAAACAAACCTTTTTCTTTCCAGAATAAATGCATTCAAACTCTTTTTTCTTTTTTTTTTTTTTTTTTTTTTTTTGCTTCAGTACAGCATGTTGAAGATATCCCTGCTCATTGCAGGGGGGTCGGACTAGATGACCTTTGAGGGTCCCTTCCAACACAAACTATTCTATGATTCTGTTACCCTGGTCTTCAGCCAAAGTCTCTAAGGACACCTTTCACTATAACAGATGTATTCAAAGAACCACCACCCACCACCCACCCAAACCTCTGCAAAAGCTTCCAGATAGAGTTGGAACTTTAAGGTTTTTTATCATCATCCACTTTAAAGCAGTCCTACTCTACCCTCTTCTCCAGCTTGACAAAGGAGGGTTTCAGCTTGCCCAGCAGCACTGTTTCCACATGCAGTGGAAACTTCACATGCAGCAGCACATCGACAACAGGAAATAATGAGGTAAACCTAATCATATCTGATCAGAACAGCAGTGAAGTTTATAACTTACACATGCAGATTTGCATGGTTCAAGCACTTTAGACAAATTGCCATGTATTAGGTCGTTACCTAGACCACGCGTTAACATCCTGGGCTGTCTATTTGTTATTTATCAAAGTGCAGTGCTCACAATTTGAGGGCACATGCATAAGTTTTCAGAAGAGAAGGAGATCCCAAGAAAAGCAAAATCAGAGCAGATCAGGTTAGCTTTTGCCAGCACTGGTTGGTTTTCCTGCAAGTCATTTGGTATGTGCGTTTGGCATCCTCAAAGCTGGGTACAATCGTTTAACTGACTAATTCTAGTGATTCAAATGCATTCCAGGTGAACTCTTTATCAGAGTAGTTTGTGCAGTTCCTGAGCTCATAAGAGTGACCTCAGCATGCAATTCTCTTGATGATAACGTAATCTAAACTAACTTTCTATGCACGTATATGCTCTAACCAGCACACATTTGAAAGCATATTATATATGGCAATGAACAAAACTATACCTTACATTATATAGCTCTTTGCACAGCTTTTGGCTCTACCATGCTACAAATTCATGAGAAGTGTGGAAGAACAGCCAGACCAAGTTGGTCCATCTAGCATAGAGTCCTGTATCCAACCATGTCTAAAAGCAAGAAGTCTATGGAAGAACAAGGCAAGCACAAAGTGTTATTTTGCTGACATATTTCTGCAGTTTCCAGCATTCGTATTTGCCATTTCTCTAACTCTCAGCATTTCCAACATCCCCAACAGTAAAATCAACAGATTAATAACACTTTTCATGAAAACATACCTCCCTGTTCTTTTCATTGCTCTGAATAGTTTAGTATGATTAGCAAACTTTATCATCTTGCTATTAATCTCTTGCAGATTATTTCCCTGATCAACTATGAATATGCTGAAAATCACTGGCCTCAGCAGAAGCACTTGTGGAGTTTTCTCCACCAAGAAGATGAAGTACTTACACCTTTTCTCTGTTGACTACCTTTTAATTATGTAGTAATGCTCAGGCACCATTCTCTCAGACCGGGGCAACTTACTTTCTTTGTGAACCTTTGGTGAGAAATTTTAGTAAAAGTCTTCTGCAAGCCCAGGTAGATAATCTGAACTGGATCACCCTATCCACATGTCCAGTGACATCTTCAAAGAGCTGCAGCAGATCTGACACAGCACTTACTGGTGCATTCCCATAAACATCCTGTTTATTTCAGTCCAATCTGTGTGCCATTAATTGCATTTTTTCCAATAAGTCCACCAAATTTAGTCAGATGTAATTATTTATTTAGACAAAGGTATTGCCACAACCTTGCAAACAATTAAGTCAATTGTTAGTGCAGATAGTAATAAATGAGTCACTTTTTTTGCTCTTTCTAAAAAAAAAAAAGAAAAAAAGTTACTTTGTTCACAGACATAGCATAAACAGGAATAATGTGGAAAAATGCTGACAGGATTCTGTAGCACAAAATACATGGGGCTGGAAAAACTACCATATTCTTCAAGACACACGCTTCTCTAGAATCAGAATCCATGGCATGTTTTTGTAGTAATAATAATAATAATGATAATAATAATGATAATAATAATTATGATAATAAAAATAACAACAGTATAAAAATAATATCTCTTTTCCTTAGGTACCTATTCTGCTTTGGTTTATAATAACTGAAGCTTACACAGCTCTTTAGCTAAAGAAAACCTATTCTGTGCAGACTTGATGGATGTGACGACATCCTGTTTACTTCAAACAGGACTTCTGAGTGTCACTGGATAAAGCAGACGTAAGAGCACTTCTTCAACATCTTGCTATCCAATGGTAGAAACTGTATTTGAATATCCTAAGCTTCTTTGACACTTGTGGCTTTTAAATAGCCAAGATCACATAAATAACAGCTATAAAAATAAACAGTCTAATGCTCCAATCATGAACACAGCTCTTAGTGCTATGACTACTATACACTGCCTGACAAGTTTTTAGGACTTGTCCCTTGCTTGTTACTGATTATTCCTCAACTGCAGGACAAATCCCTCACTGGCTTCCCTAGTCTGCACAGACACGTCTCCAGCTCTCAACAGACTTTGCTCACCACAAAGATCGAGTGAAAGGTCACGAATTCAGACTAATCACAGTCAAAGCTTGGACTCGGCAACCTGAGACTTGACCCTGCTCCCCGCCAATCCCCCCAAACATTCCTGTGGACTTCAGTCGTGTCTGGAGAAGTCCATAACTTCTCAGACTTGACTCTGGTTCAGTTTTGTTTCTCCAAGTACGGTTACAGTATTGCTGTAGGCTTGTATAAAATGTGTATATCTCTCCTGAGTATTACTTCTTCCTTTTAATCTTTCTTTTTCCCCTAAAGCAGGGGAGTCTCTTCCTTTCTCTTTCCTGACCTGAGAGCAAAGCATTTCACAGAAAGCATCTCCATCAAACAGCAAAACCTCTGGAACACAATTAAATAACTCACATCAGCACTTCCGTCTCTAAAAATGTGCTAAAAATGCTGGGAAAAAAAGGAAACAGAAGTGATGTGTAAAGTTCACCTTTAGCCTCATTTATCCCGAAACTGAATAACTACATCCTGGCAAAACAATAGGCATTTTCCTAGGATCACCAGTCACAAGGGACAGAACAAACTTCACCTCTGGTCTATTTGATGAGGTTTTGATGAGAAGAAAGTGAAATCAGACACACACACACAAGTTGCTAACAAGAAGAATCTGACAAAGGAGAGCAGTATTTCAGGACAGTCAGCAAAACTACAAGTTGAGAAACAGAAAAAGATAATTTGCTATGTTCTGAGGGTTGGCTTTTTTTAATCTTCCATGTGATATTTCTGCAGGCAGTTTTACTCCTACCACGTCATAAACTAGTATTTTATCATCTTTGAAAAATTACATGGTCCACATTGGTACTGAATTTGGGCATGCATCTTTACTTCCCCTGCCACTCTCTGCTATACTGCTATTTTTCTCCAGTTTTGTCTATTGTGATGGGGAAGATGAAGGTGTCTTGCCCTGTATATGCACACATCCTACCACTACAGGAGTTCAGATTCTGTATACATAGAATCATAGAATCAACAAGGTTGGATAAGACCTTTAAGATCATCAAGCCCAATCATTCCCCAGCACTGCCAAGGCCACCACTAACCCATGTCACTGAGGGACTTGTCTACACGGTGTGCGAATACTTCCAGGAACAGTGACTCCACCACTGCCCTGGGCAGCCTGTTCCAATGCCTGAGCACCCTTCCAGAGAAGACATTGTTCCTAGTATCCAGTCTAAACCTCTCCTGGTGCACCTTGGGGCCGCTTCCTCTTGTCCCATCCCTTATTCCTTGGGAGCAGAGACCAGCCCCCTCCTGGCTCCATCCTCCTTTCAGGCACTTGTAGAGACCGATAAAGTCCCCTCCCCAAGACCTTCCTGCACTAAAGGTGTTATCACTGTTGTCATCCTTCAAGTCTAGACACAAAATGTGTGTATTTTGATTTTTCAATGCCATCTTACATAAAATGAATGGCATACTCTCATAATAAAGGAAAAGAAAAAACAAAGTTCTACTCACCTAGAGAGCAATAATTTACCCTGAAGTTTCAAATCAGCAGCACAGTCATCAGATTGACAGTTCCTCTCGAAAACAGTCTGTAAAAAGAGAAAAGAACTATTACAGCATGAAAAGAGTATGATCAGAATTCAGAGAAGGAACATGTCTGCATGAAATAAAAAAAACACACCAAAATCTGTGATACAGGAATATATGATGTGAGTGTTCAGGAAATTCAAGGGCAGACATATCTTTATCAGAAGCATTTTTATTCTCTTCTAACTGAACAAGAAGTCTCACCAGAACCACTTTCTCAGAGGTTTTCCTCAATCCATTCCCACTTCTCATCTGACAAGAATTACTGCTTACACAACATTTCTGGCACTCATTTGTCTTCCCAATGCATGTGCATGAAAATGAAACAGAAAATAAGCTATTTATGAAACTATTTTTAGTCCTAAGAATTGCAAGTAAGGAAATAATGCACCAGACTTATTCACTAGCCCATATTAAAGATAAAGAATTCAACTTTTTTTCTTTTTATATATAGAACCACAGGCTGGTTTGAGTTGGAAAGGACCTTAAAGCTCATCCAGTTCCAACCCCCTGCCACGGGCAGGGACACCTTCCACTAGAGCAGGTTGCTCCAAGCCCCTGTGTCCAACCTGGCCTTGAACACTGCCAGGGATGGGGCAGCCACAGCTTCTCTGGGCAACCTCTGCCAGCGCCTCACCACCTTCACAGGAAAGAAGTTCTGTGCGGTAGGAAACATTTCTGCCATCTTGTGAGCAACAGAAAATAACAAAGATGTTATGCACCAGTGGTACTGTCAAACAATAGAATCACTGTAAATCTTGAGAACTCTGGTAAAGACTATCATTTAGGGAATTTAACAGATTGATAAAGCTAGGAACTGTGAAAGGATGACTTGACCACTGGACACGGGCATGCTATTTAAACAGCAAAAAGAAGGAATACATGAGAAGTCTATCATTATATGAAAAACCTCTACTGATGTTTGTCATAGCTAAACGAGGCAGCCACCAGTGAGTCAAAGAAGAGGACAGGAACATGTTCCTGAAGTCCAAGAAACCCCAATGCTGACAACCATGCTGTCATGGTTTCTTTCTCCTGCTCATGAGAACAGAGATCAATACCTTTCTGAACATATGACTAGAATTTTCAGGCTGGAACATTCATTCTTTCAGAGCTGTAATGCTCTTCAGCTTACCAAACAGTCAAAGAACAAATACCCAACAAATGCCAACACTGTTCAGCTAGGAAACCTGACAATCCACTCATCTCTTCCATTACTATGAATATTCCTTTCTCTGGGCTTGGTTTCATTACTTCTATTACCAAAGTAAATATATATCTGTCATAATTCCAAATACAGAGTGAAACTGTGCAGGACACACATAACGGTCAGTAGGGTTGGAGAGACTCGGGGGTGGGGGGAGGGAAAGAAGAAAAAAAGATACAGAGTTAATACATTTCTTAAGAGCTCTGCCCAGCCATATCGGGACTGGAGAAACACTTTGAATCTTAAGCCCAAGCCCAGAGGCCATAGAGATTCCTAGTCCTTGCCTCTTCAGAAAGATTCTGGGCTAAGGAGGCAGATTGCTCACCTTTTTCTATACCGTTCGAACTCTCCAAAAAGGAGTGGACTCTTATGAAGTTAATTGGTGTTGGACTAGCAGATATCAAAATATGCTGTAGGTTGTACTGACTTTCAACAAGAAAGATGAGAGGTTGCCATTTGGGGCTAATTTACTTTGCCCTTTCATGATCCCACCTTTTGCTGGCTCAGAATTTCAGAAGCGGAAATTGTTGAGGATTTAAACACAAGGGCTCAACTTATCCTTACTCCCTAATAAAGACTACCACACCAAAGGACAAGAATAGCCCTGAGACAGGAACCAGCATGAGGTATCGCTCTCAAAACATGGCATGTTTCAGACGTATTGTCTCGAAAGCCCTCAGAATTAATCCTCAACCACCGTAGTAGCTATATATAGGAAATACTGTTTGACCTTCAGAGAAGAAAGAAAAATAAACTGTAAAAATATTCTTGCCTGACAGTTTCCCTATTTGCATTGCCAAAATCTCGGCAAAATGAACAGAGCGATCAAAGAGATGACCTGCACGTTTCAAAGAATAAAGCACTGTAAGTACATTTAAGTAACTACCTAATAATGCTGGAATTTTGTTACTAAATCTATAGTTGCAGGTCTTCAGAAAGAATTACTAAATATCTCATTTTCTAAAACTGAGGATGTATCACTTCCAACACATCATGCACTAGGCAGCAAGCTACTTTGAAACACTTTGGGAGTATTTCAATATGTCATAGAAACCCAAGTTTCTACACAGCACTGGGATGGAAGAAAGAAATAAGGATTAGGAAATAACTAATTTCTTAATTAATTATTAATTAATTAATCTGGCATTATGGATACACCAGATCCATAACTGTGTAGGAAAGAACCCTTTGTGTCTGTGGAGGATTTTGAACCCAAACGCATTCAGGTCTGGGAGGGAAAAAGGATTCCCAGTCCAGCCAGCTGCAGGAGCCACCAATGCAGCCACAGCTGGTTCACATCCCACTTCCATCATAGACTAGTGACATCTATGCATTATTTTGCCATTTTCCACTGTTCCCATGGTCCAGATAGATGTTGCCATGACTCTACTCCACCTTCCTTTGTCTGCCACAGCCTCAACCCTGTAGCTTCTTACAGTCAGTCTCCCTCCAATTTATTCTCTGCTGTCTTGAGCCTCCTCTTCCCCAGCCTGTTGTTTCTTCTGCCTTTCCAGTTGAATAATTCCTGCCTGTTCAAATCCCTCCTAAAGAATTAAGAAGTAAACAGACTTTAAGTCATCATAACATTTATGAACTCTGCTTATATATTCTGTTACTCTGCCCTTACTTGGTCTACTTGGGGGCTGTGATTTCTCTGGCCAGAAACTCTACCTAACCCAACACTGCATGTTGTTAATGCTGAAGTCCATTCCTGGGATATGCACAGGCCCACAGGCACAGGCTGCAGTATAATCACTAATTTTAACTCTAAGCAATCTTTAAAGTGGTTTCAGCTTTACAATACCAGCTTTAGGGATTTAGAGAGATCTTTATGTATTAAAAGTGTTGAATGAGGTAACCAATGGGCTGTATGTATTATCCAGAACTGGTAAAAGGGAAGTAGGGCAAAATAAATTCATTGCACTGTGCAAACACTTCATAGTTTTGCAGTTACTGTTATCTAAAGTGAAGAGGAGCAACTTACCCAAAGTGAAAACGGGCAATTATAAGCAGTGGTTTTACTGAAGTCAATCAATTCTTACTAGATTCCAGGATTTCACTTATATGTTACCAAATACCTCACAGCTTTGAAGATGTGTATCAGAGACAATTAGGAAGCTTCTTTACATAAGAAATACATACAAGAAAAATTTTGTGGGGATGAGGGTGACAAAAATTGCCCTGAATGAGAAACACAGCTGCATCTCTTATCTCAAGGCAACAACACTTTTTTCTGGCGTTTCAAGGAGAGAAATAGGCATTTGTGTGCTCAGTAGCAGGGACAGGATAACCTCAGTATTTCTAGGACACATCTTTACTGCACAAACACAAAGCTAATCTAAAGTGCAAACATCAGATCTACAGCAAAGCATAGAGCAAATCCAGCTTTTCCAGGGTCCACAGCTTCTCACTGCACTCTCCCCTGCTGCACAGAACCCAGCAGCTATAGGGAATTGCTCTATAGCAGTTCCTACCAGGTCACCAAACTTCCTGGGCAAACACGGTTATCTCAAATTCTGTGTGGCAACTCTTCTGGCTAAAAATGCCTCTGATGTCTCTGGGAGGTCAAGGAACGTAGCAGATACATCCTGAAGGGTTAGTGGAGATGGATTTTGCCTATGTCCTCCAGAGGGTAAGTCAAAAAGCCTACATTAAGATATACTCACTATAATGAGTGAATATACACATCTGTTCACAATTGAATATACAGTAAGGACAGACATAGAGCCAGCTGATAAGGAAGGGGATATGTCTAGATCTGGGCCTCAAAGCAAGTACCTTTGTGGCCACTTTGCCTCTTGAAGAGAGATAGTGGATTAAATTCCACATTCTGTGGCAAAAGCCAGGGGGAAATGTAGAGTCCCGTGCCTCAGGAAGTAGTAGGAGGATGAATCCTTAGTTCCTGCATCCTAAGGCATCCTAAGCACAAAGCTGCTGAGTATCAGGTGCGAAGACATTCTCCTGTTCCTTCTTGCTGATGGAGGACTGCTAAGGAATGCTGGTAGGAGGTAAAACAAGCAAGAAGGAGCCTGGCTTCTGCCTAATGGTCAAAGCTCTCTGCTCAGAGGAAGGTGATCTGGGATTTCAAACCTATCTTGCTAAATTGCTTCCCTTTCTTTCAATGGCTATATACAGTTTCTGGGAGTAGGAAAGAGAAGAGGAAAGAGAGAAAATGCAGAAAATAGTGGAAATCATCCAACAAACAAAGAAAAAAAAGAGAAAAAAAGAAGTCCCTTCCCACCCAACCATTCTGTGATTCACTCTGCATCAGGCCTTTAACTACTTCCTCACACACCAGTCTATAAAAGTTTCTTTCACTTCATAAACTGTGTCATGTACTTCAACGAGGATAACTCAGGTTATGCAAAAGAACCTGGGTTAAGAATATAGTATTTCAATTTCTACACTGATTTCCTGTAAATTGTCACCATACCCTATGGTATGTGCAGGGATGCCTTGGCAATTAGATCGTGCTAGTAACACAGAACCTATTCTAGTTAAAGAATGCAGGATAAGGGGGCTTGTTAGTCTAATAATTCTTTACTTTTCAGATTTTGATGCTAAATGGCTATATTACTATTTTATCTGGTGAAGCTGAGTTCCTGGGTCCTTACTTAGGAACCAGGATACGGGATCCAATTTTTAAAAGTGCTGAGCTGTAAGCAAATCTCACTGCCTTTTCTAGGAATTATTTCCTGGTTTATAGCTTTACGAATCGCTTAGCCTAAATATAGATACAGGAGCCTGATCCTAGACATTTATTTACTTTGTCTTTAAATTTTCAAGTTGCCTGCAAAATAAAGCTATTACCTACCTATCTATTGGCCACAGAAAAAGAAGTAGTGATTGACTCTCCCCAGAAATCCTATGCTTCACCATACTACTCATAGAAACAGTCCATTCATATATCCTGCTGAGCCAAGTGCGAAATGGCTGATTAAAATTCCCACTAGAAAAGCAAATTATGGAAAACTTTACAGGATTTCATCAGATGTGCTGGCTATGAGAAGAACACACGATTTCCACAATACCCCTACTGAGCTGCGGAGCAAACAGATGACAAAGGCAGGAATACCAGGGGAGTGATAAAAATTCAACAGAATCCTACTATGAAACCAAAGAACTGTGCTGGTACTGCCTGGTGCAGGGGACCAAGGTTAGCTTGCAAGCTCCCTCAGCTCCATGTAGACTCCATCAGAGCATGTCTTCATGGAAAGAAAAGAGATGCTCATTTATAGTGCATTAGTGTAAGAAAACAAACTGCCCAGTAATAATTATTTTAGTACACTAGTAAGGATGCAACCATTTAAATTGAACTTTTCCAGCTGGGGAAGGCTACAGGGGAATTAATCCACTTTATTGAGTGGAAGACTCTGGACCTATGGCTCATGACTAGCACCTTGCCATTTGCCAAGCCACCTAAGGCCAAATGCAATCATTCCTCCCCTATTCCATCTGCATCCTGCTTTCAGTAAGCGTTAAAAACTGGGCCAGAGCACCAAGCTAAAAAGAAGACACTCAAATACAAGAGGAACAGGAACTCCCAAATGAAATCAGCTGTTTAGAAAAGATCAGGCATGAAACCTGTTAGCTATTGAAGGCAAGCATGAATTAATAAACATATGTATTAGTTATTCCTCACAGCAGTGAGTGGACTTAAGAACGTAATCTTTTGTCTTCATATTCTCCTGGGGTGAAGAATTACAATTGGTGGCAATAGAAGCATGCCCCCAGCCTTTCAGAGCTCTATTCGATTTCTAGTCTGACTCACTCATTTTTCAGGCTGAGAAAACTTTTTCTTTTTTAAATCATTCACAGTTCAGATCATCCAAATAGTGTTCTCATTGCACAAGACTTCAGACCTTATAAATTCATAGAACAATAGACGAGAAAGACCTATCGGGTTAATTGTCCCATCTCCCCATACCATTATAGGATGGATTTCTGCAGCACATCTCTCAATATATTTTCCTGTCTTGTCTTAAATGGCCTTCCATTTAATTGGGATGACTACAGAAGAATTCAATTATATCGTATCTCAGGAGGGTTCTTTAATGACATTTGAGAACCTTTTCTACTCTAAACCTCCTTATTTCTACTACTAAAAGTGGAACTGTGTAAGATGAATCTTTCTCACTCAGGACGCTTTCACACTTAAACATTTTAAAGCAAGAGTCCAAACCTTTGTTACTCAGCACACAATTGTGTAATTAAAAATATAAAGGCAATAATAACAATGACAAATGAAAAACAGATGTGGCAGCTGTTTCGTCATCTGGAAATGCAAAAAGAAGTCTTCAAATCATCAGATATGCCATTTATGTCTACTTTTAGCTCATTTAGACCCCCAAGGATATGTGAAAGATCTCTCCTATAATCCACCTGCACCTCCGTGGTTTTGTATGTATGAATACTACTCTCAATTGCCAGGGATTTTGTAGCACTGAGGTACTCTGAGCTGAATGAACTAATACTATCATATTATCTCCTCTCAAGATGTTAGGTATTTCAATTAAGCTCTACTGATCCCTCATATAACTGCTGAAAAGATATGAACAGAGCTAATGGACCCTGGCTTCCTGGAGACTGTCTCTTGTCTCTGTAGCTTTCTAAGACTATTAGCATTTTCTTTTATAGCTCCACACGTAAGCAGGAACTCCCCCTTTCTTACAATTACAATTCTCCATCCACAAAGTAGTCTGGAAATTAAATGCATGCTGTTACACTGAACTGCAGAAACTACCCAGTAGGATTTTAAGTTAGGGTTCAGATTGCAAATGCTTACATGATCATCTCTTTTTTTCTTTACCTATTTATTTGAAGAAGCTGTAAACTAAATATGCTGGGTTTGCCCAGGATAGAGTTGATTTTCTTTATAGTAGCTGGTATGGGGCAATGTTTTGGATTAGTTGATAATACAGGGATGTTTTCGTTATTGCTGAGCAGCGCTTACACAGAGCCAAGGCCTTTTCTGCTTCTCACACCACCCCACCAGTGAGCAGGCTGGGGGTGCACAAGGAGTTGGGAGGGGACACAGCTGGGCCAGCTGACCCAAACTGACCAAAGGGGTATCCCACACCAAATGACATCATTCTTGGCAATAAAAAGTCAAAGAAGAAGGAAGAGGGGGACATTCGGAGTGAAGATGTTTGCCTTCCCGCATAACCAGTACGCGGGACAGAGCCCCGCTCTCCTGGAGATGGCTGAGCACCTGCCTGACCATGGGAAGCGGTGAATCAATTCCTTGTTTTGCTTTGCTGGTGTGTGCGGCTTTTGCTTTGCTTTTAAACTGTCTTTATCTCAACTCATGAGTTTTCTCACTTTTACCCTTCCAATTCCTTCCCCCATGCCAATGTGGGGGAGGTGAGCGGCTGTATGTGGCTTAGTTGACAGCTGGGGCTAAACCACGACCCTACCACCCTAAGACAGGATCACCCTATAGTCTGGCTCTCCCTTAGCACATATGCCAAGAAATGAAGGCCTATATATCTGTGTGTGTGTACATTATCATATAATATTGGTTATTGTTCTTTAGGAAGCCCATAGGATTAAACCTAGGGATTAAACCATGTCTTGCACATACTCAGTTAAGTTGGTTTTCCTCTACTGTTAAACAGGAAAATGAATAAGTTGGACAATTACTGGTCAAGCCTGTCATTGCTTAAGAACAAGCCTGCAGAAACATGCACACCATTAGACACACTGATTTCCATTCAATTGTACAAGCAATGTACATGCTCTGGGTGGGTCCTTTCCAGATTTCCTGGCACAAACTGCACCCAGGCCCTGCCAGTACAGCACCGACTCTGACCAAACTTGTCTAGAGCAAAAGACAGACACCACCAAAGGGATGGAAGAGGGAGGAGCACAAATCATCACTTTCAGCAATCCAACTCCAACCAAAGGGAAAATAATGGAAATTAAGCAGGAAGGGTGGCACACAGTGGATCTCTGCAAGAATCCATTTGGGAGCTTGCCCTGCCCAAGTAGGAAATAATTTAGTGACAAGATGTTTCATGAGGAAAACAGCCATTAGGCTGACTCCTGCAGTCCCAAAGACTTCCTATGTGCCTGGGTATAAGCCACTTAATCTTCAAATTTTACACCTATCCAGCTACTGACAAATAGGCACCGAGGCTTCAGTGTATCAGTAAATTAAACTGCTGTGGCCCTCAAGACAGGAGAATCCTAACTCCTGACTCATGCTTGGGAATATTTTGGAGTAGTTGGCACAGGCTAGAATGGTGCCAAGAGCCATTCCAGCAGTTTACCAGGGTAAACATGTCACTCCAATGCCTAGAAATGCCCTGGGCACAGCTCAGTTCGCTGCCAGAGATGTGACCTGACTCAAGCAGGCACACAGGGATCTCTATTCAGGAGAAGGCACCACTGACAAACGTGGACCATGCTGTGTGTATGGACACTACACTTCAGCCTGCCAAGATCTTCTAATTGCTTTATTCTCAGTATGATGAGATCGTGTGTGTGTGTGCTTGTTTTGAGATAGAGAATGGCATTATTTGTGCAGCAAACTTAAAATCACTAAAGATGTTCATAATTCTGCTCCATAAAAATCCTCCTATACTTTCTCATACCTGCCAACTAAACTAAATTTATGTGCAAACGCTTAACCAACTTTTCAGGCACAAGTTATTTCCAAGAAATAACCCTCTGCTTTAAAAAGGTGACGTTTATCTCAGAGATGTGCAGCTTCAGCCACTCAGAGGTGCAGCACTGTACCCAAGTCAGTGGCACAGCTGGGAACAGAATGTCCTAAACACATTCTGTCTCTTCTTAAAACTCACAACCAGTTTGATGGCAGACCATTCACAAAGTCCTGAAGACACTGACGCAATTAAATCTACTGAGAATATTTTCCTATAACAAAATGGTGCCTCCTTCCACATAACAGCAGATTATTTTATTACAGTATTTAGAATAGGCAGAATTCTAGCATACCACATTTCAAACTCTGAGATACATTACTCGATACTACTAGGAACAAATCCCCACTGTATTTGGCAGGAGATCCCTCTCCTTCTTGGTTGATATGTATTTATACAGTGTGTATACAAAAATAAATGTTATAGTACAAACCACTCACAACGAACTAAGCCAAACCAAGTTCTAAATATACATTAATGTCCCTGAAGTAAGAAATCTTACTAGTTTTTTCCAGTGGATGGAGGTAGCAACTGGATTTGGGAGGCAACAGAGAACTAATGGAAAGTCACCCTCAGGGTGGGAAGCTTTACAGTTTGTAATATGCACTCAAAAAGTAGAATCTTTTTTTCCCCCCACCCAATCTCAACCCACCAGAGATTTTCTGTTTGAGCAAAACTGAGCTGGCTAACCACTTACAACCTGGAAAGCTGTAATCTTCTCCACACAACCAGCCTCCACCCAACAATTGTACAAGTTTCTGAGGCATCCATCAATAGACACATACACATAACCCTTAAGTATTTGCTTGTGCTACCACAAAAAACTACACCAAGCTATAGCAACCATCGTTTCTTGTAAGCACATAAAAGAACCAAGAAAATAATTAAGTCTATGAGAAATTATATGTTACTGTATCCTGCACCAAATAGTCCCACGGGCCAGTTTAATTACATTATTACTTCATTCTGAAGTACTAGAGCCTCTTTGCCTGCAAAAAAAGGCCAACAGATGAAGTCCCAAAATTGCATGCTTTTTCATTAGGAAATTTCAGTTAAGATCTTTTTCTTCAAAGCAATCAGATGTTCAAATTGTTTCTCATATTTTGACAGTTTCAAGCACAGTTCATTTAGGAATAGAAGCAGGCTCCTTCACTGAACAGTCAAGGTTTGGTTTTGGTCTGATTTATTCTTAAATACAAGCATTTTTGCACTGCCTTACAGTAAAAGCTGCATTCTTTTAAAACAAAGGTGACCAATAAATAAAAGCATTTTGAATGACATCCCACATCCACACACGCCTTTTACTACTGTAGTCCAAGTGACCAGACTGTTCTCTCACATACAATGCAATACTGATTTACAGGATGAATATCCAACAAAATCCTTTTCTGTGATTATGTCATTAGGGAGCTGTCACTTTTGGTGGTGGGTGTCCACGAACACTATTTCCAAGCTGCCTCTTTAATGCACTAGGGTAAAGCACTATGAAGAACATTATATACTCAATATAATCATCAATTCTCACATCAAGAGGCCTCTTCATGGCTTTCCTACCTCCTTGTGTGTGAGCCATCAGGCTGCACACTCCTGTTGGGAAGTCACATGAGCATGCAGGGAACATCTGGTTCATGAAAAACAAACTGAAATCACAGGGGAAAGTGATCACTTCAGCTTTAACATCACTTTAGTTTAAATAAAATCACATCTAGGTGACTTTAAAACCCACATGTTTGCAAGATGTGTGGCTTTTCAAGTGGGTCTAGCAGACTTGCAGTAGGATCTTGAAAGACAGAATTTTTCCCCTTTTCTGCCCAGTCAGAGCTCCCTCCCATTTCTTCAGCTATTCTCTATTTCCAGCTTATTCCCCCCCATTCCTTCACAAAAACCAGCCACCTGAACTTTTTAGAAGCCTCTTAACAGTATTTTAATGCTGCCTCGAAGCAACAGATGCAACATTTCTGATTTCAAAACACCACTTTCTGACTGGATCAATAGGATTTAGGGCTTTGGAAAACCACACAACTAGCTATATTTAAAGACTTGAGCACTAGCACTAACACTACGCTTTTATTCTATTTAATACTGCCCTCACCCATGCTATATCTTCTGAAAAAAAGAGCCCACTAAATCTGTCGTGGACTTCCAAAATGTAAGGTCCCTCTGTAATCCTCAGATTCTTCAAAAATGTAAATCCTTTACTATATAAACTTTGCTTCCTACTTTTCCTCTTGGCCTTTTAAAACAATTTCATCTTGTGAGACAAGACGAATCCTGAAAGATTCACAGAATAGTTAGGGTTGTAAAGGACCTGAAGATCATCTAGTTCCAACTCCCTGCCATGGTCACACTAGACCATGTCACCCAAGGCTCTGTCCAGCCTGGCCTCGGACACTGCCAAGGATGGAGCATTCACCACTTCTCCGGGCAACCCATTCCAGTGCCTCACCGCCTTCACTGTAAAGAACTTCTTCCTTATATCTAACCTGAACTTCCCTTGTTTAAGTTTAAACCCATTCCCCCTTGTCCTATCACTACAGTCCCTGATAAAGAGTCCCTCTCCAGCATCCTTGTAGGCCCCTTTCAGATACTGGAAGGCTGCTATGAGGTCTCCACACAGCTTCTCTTCTCCAGGCTGATCAGCCCCAACTCTCTCAGCCTGTCTTCATACAGGAGGTGCTCCAACCCCTGATCATGCTCATGGCCTCCTCTGGACTCGCTCCAACAGCTCCATGTCCTTCTTATGTTGAGGACACCAGAACTGTACACAATACTCCAACTGAGGTCTCATGAGAGTAGAGTAGAGGGGCAGGATCACCTCCTTCGACCTGCTGGTCATGCTCCTTTTGATGCAGCCCCGGACACGGTTGGTTTCTGGGCTGTGAGCTCACACTGCCGGCTCATGTTAAGTTTCTTGTCAACCAAAACCACTATGCCCTGATTCTCCCATGAAAATGGTCTTTGAGGACCCTGCCACCATGCCCTAGGGCTACTCCATCAGGGCTTTGTCAGCATGACTGCCACACTAGCTCTAGATCTCTTCCCACTGCCTTAGGTGCAAGCACACTTGCAGGCATACCCCATGTAAAAATCTGTTTCTGACTAAGCTAAGTGAACAACATCTGGAAAGCAAATGGAAAGGGATTGTTAAACTCGCTCCCTCTCATCCCAATACACAAGAAATCAAGTCAGGGAAATTCCCACTGTATTTTTGTTTCTACTCTATAATGTCAGCATTTTGGTATTTAAATACTGATCCAAGACTATGCCTGCAGGGCAAGATGAGACCTTTGAGTTTAAACCCAGTGGTAAAGCATCCAAGCAGTTTTGCTCATGTAACACTTTGGTTTTCAGCGCATTGCCTAAGTTCCAAAGTTCTCTCCAAATTCCCATCATATCGTCGCAACAATACAACATTCAGATATGTTAACAGCCACACAATCCCTCTTTGTAAAATTAAGTATTTCTCAGATGCATCTTTCATTCATACATTTATAAAAATAAACCATACTTGAATAAATACTCATGTCTTTAAGTACAAGGATTATAGCCAAACACAGTTCAAAACACTTGGGTAATATGACAAAGCAAATCTCTTTTAAGCATTTTAGTTACTTTTTTTCTTTTAATAGTATTCAGGAGCCTGCAATTTCAATGCAGCAACATATCCTTGTGAGCAGGATCAGAAAGTAATGTTACAGACAATTATGCAACCATTACTTAATAGACATGAACTTCCCAGGGTTAAAAACCAGATCTAACAATTCACTGCTAAAAGCCTCAGACTCCAGACAGTCTTTTCACAGGGTTTTTTAAGTTTCCTATTCACAAGCAATGCCAGCTCATAACTGTAAGCATGCTTTGGAAAATAAACTTGACTGGATGCAACCCTGAGCAACACGATCTAACTTGTAAATTGTCTCCACTTCAAGCAAGGAACTGGATCTCCAAAGGTCTCTTCCACCCCCAAATTACCCTGAAATTCTGACACACAAGAAGTTTTGCAAGCCACAGAAATCCGATTTCCCTGTGGAGCCTCAAGCTTCACAGCTGGATGCTCCAGTGCTGGCACTGTGGGAGGTTGAATTGTCCTGCAGCTGCAAGGACTGTGCTTGAAGTGGAGTCCTTAGAAAGGTCACTAACAGGGTCTCTCTCCTCACCTGCTTCATGAACCCTGAAGGTGTTTAATACCTTCAGAAGCACTGTCTTGATCACTCCTGTCAAAACCTGCCAAAATTGGCCAGCATTTCCCAAAGATACTAGTGAGGTCAAGACAGACAACCAAGACAGGCAGGATAATAACATTCACTTCAATTCCTTCAGGAACAATTTGGAAGAAAGAAGAAAACAAACAAAACAAATCTTTACTCTCTAAATGAGAAGTGTTTCAGCATTAAGGGAGTTCTCATGCTCTCACCAAAATTAAAGACAAAAGGGTTTTCTGCAGTGCAGTGGAGCAAAACGGGATCCTAAGAAGTACATGGATGCACCTACACTTTACTTTTTCCAAAACAACCCCATACTATTTTAGCAGGGCATTAACTGCAGGAGTGGGTTTCCCCTGCCACAAGGCTGCACATGAGGAACCCTCAAGAAAAGAGGGCAGTTGGGCCAGGCAAGTTTTCCTTTATTCTGTCCTCTGTTCCCACTTCACACAAGGGGGCAAATTCCCACATCCCCTTCTGGAGCCAGCCCTGTCCCTCCAGCACTAATGAAGGCTCAACCTGGATAGAAGGCCAGGGCCAAGCCTTTCACAAGAACCTCCTACAGAAAGAGAAGAACCAGAAGGAGCAGGACCTTTCTCCCTCTTTCGCTTATTCATAGAATGGATTGGGTTGGAAGGGGCCTTAAAGCTCATCCAGTTCCAATCCCCTGCCACGGGCAGGGACACCTTCCACTGGAGCAGGTTGCTCAAAGCTCTGTCCAACCTGGTCTTGAACACTGAACACTGGGATGGGGCAGCCACAGCTTCACTGGGCACCCTGTGCCAGCACCTTACCACCCTCCATCTTCTCAGCACAAAGACCCTGAAACAAGAAAGTGACCTCACCTTGCACTGTCCAACTTTGTCAGCACAAGTCTTTACTATATCATGGTGAAACACTGATGTCACCCACAGTAAGGATTGTACAAAAAGACTACTGTGTGCAAACAACCCAGAGCTTGGTAATCCCCTTTTATGTCCACTTCTGCCGTTAGTTTAGCCACAGGCCTTCTAGGGAAATAACACAATCCAAATCTAACCTGGTTCCTTTGTGCTATCTTTTGTCCTTTCTTCCAGCGGAGAATGGGCTTGAGAGCAGGCAGATCCTTGTCCTCTTTTCCTCTTTCTATTACATGTTCCCCAAGGCTGTATGCAGCTTCAAATACAATTGGAGATATAACATCTTTGACTCTTTTCTGTAAAAGAAAACAAACAGGTATTTCACCTATGCATATAGGCAAGCAGGTTTTTATATACAACTATTAAACATATAATTACAGCAGATTTTTCTATTCAACACTGAAAACAGGAAGCAGACTTCTCTACTCCTTTACTGTTGTATGTGCCAAACAGGAATAAGGACATTATTCCAAAACAAGTCAGAAGAAGACCTACTCTTGGTTTCACAGAAGCAGTGGCATGTTTGGCATACGTATAAATTAAGTTTTAATAAACCAAGACATTTCCTTAAAAATAAGTTCATAATTGTTTCCATTAGTCCTCCACAATATGGAAGCAAAGAGCAAATCATCTTCATCCCTGCATTTCTAAATCCTAGATTTTGACTGAGGTCACCACCAGTGTGCTCCACTTATTAAAAGAAGACTCCATCTTGCCTTGTTGGTTTCTAATATCAATGAAATGAATGGGTAAAGATGCCAATGTGGCTATGATGCATGTTTACAGACATGCAGGGGCAAGAAAAGCCATCTTCCAGCACACTTCTAAAGCAAAACTCCCAGCTCCCCCCCACCCTCAGCACATTTACACTTTGAGTATGTAAAGGAAGAAAATTTTTCAGTTTCTTTATTTGCTATATTCTAGGCTTCATACCAGACGTTTTAAATGGTGCCACTTTATTCATCTGATGGGATGAAAGGATTGCCTTTTCTTCTCGTTGGAGCTCAAGCCACAAAACTCGTACCATTTGTCACACATGTGACACCTAAATCCAGTTTGCTGTGTGAGGATAAAATGCTCATTGTGCTCCGTTCAGTCCTGACTTCCCAAGTCCAATTTATGAGAAAACTGAAGCGGCAAATGCTCTATGTTTACATAGGCAAGCATTCCTCTTAAATTTTATCTGCTTTAAAGCTTAGCGCGAATTCAGCACAGATGAAATTGAGGGAATAAATAAATACCGTTAAGTAAGCACAACAAATCTTCAAATGGGCAAACTCTCAACTTTGCCTTGCATCAGTTAGCAGGCTTCTCTGAACACAGCCTGCCAACCACAAGTAATTGAGATGCAATGCAATTTAAATTGCATCTTCCAGATGTGGGAAAGCTGGGCACTCACTGGCTTTTTGACCGCCCTGTTTCATCTGTTTCAAGGCAAGTATTTGCTCTCTCTAATATGTTGATTGGCTACCGATGTCTGAAGTCAGACAAAGATTAGTGGCTAACCAAACTCCCAAATCACCGGCTAGCTGGGTGAATAACAACAGAGACTAGGTTGAACGACATTCACCCTCCCGCACCTTGAAGCCTCCAGCCACCCCCTGAATTCAGTTCCATTACCAAAGTTTGCCCATGCCCTATGCCCAGCAGCAGCCCAGAATTATCTGAAGTTTAGACCATGCATTGCTTGGAGTGGTTTGTGCATTCTTGGTAATGGACATCAATCAACACCAGACATATCAGCAGCGGTGACACCAGCTCTGTGACCTCTTCCCCACCCCATATGAAGGACCACGCATACGCTGGGGCACTGCTAATCCGCTTGGCAGAAAACACATCAATGCCTTCAGCCCCTTCCACAGTCCCAACCCTCAGGATAGGAGTTGTACCTTACAGAGATTACTGAATAACAGATTCAGCTAAACAACAAGCCTCGGCCAGCAGGTCAAAGAAGGTGATTCTTCCCCTCTACTCTGCTCTGGGGAGACCCCCCTGCAGTCCTGCACCCAGTTCTGAGGACAATACCACAAAAGGGACATGGAGCTGTTGGAGCGAGTTCAGAGGAGGCCACGGCGATGCTCAGAGGTCTGGAGCAGCTCTGCTCTGGAGACAGGCTGAGAGAGCTGGGCTGGGGCAGCCTGGAGAAGAGAAGGCTCCAGGCAGACCTTAGAAGCAGCTTCCAGTGCCTAAAGCGACTACAAGAAACCTGGAGTGGGGCCTTTTACAAGGGCATTTAGTGACAGAACAAGGGGGAATGGCTTTAAACTGACAGATGGGAGATTGAGATGAGCTCTTAGGCAGTTCTTTCCTGTGAGGGTGGTGAGACACTGGCACAGGGTGCCCAGAGAAGCTGTGGCTGCCCCATCCCTGGCAGTGTTCAAGGCCAGGTTGGACACAGGGGTTTGGAGCAACCTGCTCTAGTGGAAGGTGTCCCTGCCCGTGGCAGGGGGTTGGAACTGGATGAGCTTTAAGGTTCCTTCCAGCCAAAACCTTTCTAGGATTCTTATTCTGCTACAACTCACAGAAGCTGCTAACTTTGCTCTTACAGAAAATCACATGTATTAACTTAAGCAAGGATTGTATCAACATACAAGATGACTATATATACAGAGAAACAAAGCTATAGAAGAGCACCCTATGCAGCAACAGTCAAACAGAAATCATCAGGGAAGTTGCCACCTAATCCAACCGTATGCAACCAACTGTGTAAACATGGAACAATTAAAAACATATGGAGCGGGTTAAATTAAAATCCACCTTTCCCCCCCCCCCCCCCACTTCTATTACTACAGTATGGTGTGAGTAAGTGCTTAATGACTTCTGAGTGTTTTAATATGATCTTGCAGGGTTCAGTCCAATGCCCTTTGAAGTCAAAAGACAATTTTCCCATTCACTTCAATGAATGTTGGAGTGTGCCCGTATTGTTTGCTGGTGTCTCTTTCTGCCTGATTTTAGTGGTGAAATTGTGACTTCCAGCAGCTAGATTAATTACATGTGTGGATATTCTCTCACCCCAGCCCTGGGGAAATGTATTTCACATACCCACTTGTCTTTAATTAAGGATTAAAGTATGAATGCTACCCAGTTATTAATTTTGCCACATGTTCAGTCCCTTCTGCTCACAATCCTACAAACACGAAGGCGACAGTCTGTGGGATTTGTCCTCAGTAAGAAACAAGACAGTTCTGTCTCACAGGCATGCCACGGACTGACTCGGATGTGAGCACGTAAAAAGAGTAATGAATATTTGACCAAATGCTATCTGGAGAAGTACTATTTTAGGTAGGAAATACACTCAGTTTCTTACAGTCTACCCAAACACACTGCTGAATCATATACTTGCGACACAGCCCACAGATTGCTTTTAAGTATTCCTGATTTCTAAAAGGAAGTAAAAAGATGCAATGACAATCAGGTTTGAGCTGGGCTGAAAAATCCTTCAAGTCAAGGAAACTATGTGTTGCTTTTCCTATCAGTCATATGGCCCTAATGAAGTGGCTTTGTCAAGGAAAATGATTTCCACAAGTAGCTTTTACACGATGCTGCTATGCTAAGGAAGTATTGAAGGTTAAAGACACCACTTTATCATGAAAAAGCATCCCTGGCAAGTCACAAGACATGGACAGCACAGCTTCATTAATAAAAAGAACTTCTGGAGGACATTAAAACAAATTTAATATCCAGAGTTCACATTAGCAACAGAAACAACTACGTAACAACGGTTCAGTGAGTAACAGCAGTGAATATCCAGTCGATACAGACTGGATGTTACTGTATTATGGCAAGTTTTCACTGTGCCTCAATTAGAGCTGGGGACCTGAAGCTGGGTTTACCACAAGCCTTCAGCTCTCTTATGTAGTCTGCTTTTTCTTATGAGCAGTTTCTCTAGGGTGGCTATTTTTTTTCCTTCTCTTCTTTCAGACCAGATTTCATTCTAGACATAAGAAACTTTTGCAGTCAGGCTTTTGCAGAAATCAGTACACTTCAGTCCCAGTAAATTACCCTTCAGACAATATCCCTTCCTGCAATGGAAACAGCCCTAGCCAGCTGTATCCTTTCGTCAGGATCTTTAATCTTTTCCTGTGGGGCACATTGCATGACATCACTCTGAATTGAAGAAAAAGGTGTTTTGGTATGAACAAGCTGGGTTTTTATCAAGGGTATTACAGAATGATTCCTCACTAGTATCTATCAAAGACAAAGAACTCAGAGTCCAAAAAGAGCACACCTTTAAGAGCATCTAAGAAAGCAATAAGGCACTTAGAGATGTTTCAAAAGACACCATGGTCCTGAAAGCTCACCCTAACAAAAAGCAGATTTGCCGTCTCCTCTTCCATGACAATCACTTCATATATGCATACATTTTCTAAATGCTGCGGTAGGAGCTGTGCATGGCCACATATTTCTTCCTGTTTGTTTTCTGGCTTAGCAGGGAAGAAGCAAGCAAGCAAGCAAAGCCTCTGCCAGATTTATGAGTGCATTTCTATTTGGTTTTAGTACCAAAAAGTCCTAAGAATCTGAAAAGTAATCACAGAGCAATGATCAAACTTGAGAGCTGTGATTCTGAACATCATTTCCACTTCCCTCTCAAAGATGGAGTACGATGACTACAAGAAATCATGTTCTGTGCTTTTCATAGGCACAGCCGAAGGCACATCATGACAACAAAAATACAGGCATGGATCCCAACATCCTAAAGGCACACTGCCTTGGCAGGCAGCCACTGCCTTCTCCAACCTTAAGTTTGTGCTACCAAGAGCTCCTACACATCAGGAACTTGGGCAAATTTGGATGGAACAAGACAGGGCTATAGTCAAGGGATAGGATTTACTCTGCTCATGGTGTGAGTAGTTGCCAGACAGGACTGGATATCATTTCAGCTTGCTTTCGGCTCAGTGCCACAGTACAGTCAGGGGACTGTACATGAGCCCAGTAAATCATCACATTTAATCCCCTTTCTTCTACAAGGTGAAAGTCTCCAGCAGAGGCTCTGACGAGTGCCAAATTCCATTTTTAATTATGGCCAATGGGCTGAGAAATAAATTGAGATGTAAATAATTCCCCACAATCTACAGCATGGGTCCTGAGGAATAAAGGATGAAACGTGGTCCTTTAAAGCAATGAATATGAAGTCATTTCCAGCAGCATTGAGAGGAAATACACGTAACCATCAGGGTGACTTCTGCAGTTGCCCCTTTTTTGTCCTTGCTCATGTCTTTCTGGAGCTTCTCTCCTCTTTCCCTGTGGGAAAAGGTCTCTGATTTGTCTGGTCTTTTTTCTGTTTGCTCTGATTTGATCCTGAGGACATCAACCCATGCGTAGATTCCAGAGCTTTGACAGAATTCAGCACAGCTTTTCAGTACTTCTGAGAATCAAGCTCTGTTTAGTTTGATGACTAAGAATGAATTCAAGAACCTGGCTTTAAAACCCTCCACTTGAAACTTTTAGTCTAAACATATTTATTTCAAGTTTTAAACAAGCACTAATAATAGACTACAGGAATTTTTACAGCCTTAAAACACACAAAATCAATTTGACAATCTAATTTAATAGATAACATACTAATGCTGTAAAATGTATAACAGCCATTATGCTAATGCTAATCCAGCATAACACTTTAATCAGCTCACAGGTCACTATCACGTAACTCCTCAACTCAGTGCCAAGAGATAAATAGTTCCCTGTTTAGTGATACCAAAAATTACTCAAACGTCCACTAGCCTTCAGAGCCAAAGGCCACTACTTCCACAATGTATCAAATGGAATATCAGCTGTTGGTCTTAATATACATATATTATTGCTTATGAATCAAAATAACGACAGTGCTTGACTTCAAAATTAATTACTTTCTTCTATTATCTCAGCCTCCCTCTCTAAGCTCTGAGTCATTCAGGATGCAAGACTTAAGTGCTATGCAATTCAATGAAAGTATCAATTAGACAAATTGGCTTTAAACCAGAAGACATATTTCCATTCATTTCAGACAAATGAATGTGCACATGTCATTCTTGTACCTGCAAATGAGTAAGGAGTGACTTATACCACCTCTGGCCTCATAAGAGCCTTCCTCTGTCCTGCGTTTACTTTGATAAAGATATTCTAGAACTTGTAATGATTTATTTCAGATTCTAGCATTGGTATCTCCCCATTGTAAAGGCAAACAAAAATTGGTCATGCTAAAGTTGTCTAGAAAAGATCTAGTTTCCATTCCACACACAAGTTGGGTTTTTTAATTTTTATTTTAAGATGTTATTGTAGCTAAAGGGGGAAGGGAGGAAGCCAACTGCAAACTCTTTTCCAGAGAAGAGGCAGAAATAGACATTAACTTGGTTGGTAAAAGCTCACTTACAACATTCCTGGTGATTTTTTTGTCAAATTAATAAGCATTTGAAGGCAATCAGAGGCCTGATGTTTCAATAATACATGCTTCTGTTTTCTTTTAAGATCTTGTAACAGCTACAGTTCTACAAAGTAGGCAAATAGTCTTTGTTGCTAAACTTCAAATATTACTAGGCTTCTGAAGAATCCAAAAGTTTAAAGGCGGGGGGAGAGAGCAAAGGGTTTGCAGGGTGTCACACCCTTGAGTGTTATTTAGGGTTAGCATTTTCCATTGAATAGGAGTGCTTCCTTTGTCCTCTTCCTAAGTTACTCCAGCACACTAGTGTTGCCATTAGGTCAGCAACCCCTCTTCACAAACTCTGACAACTGGAAAGACATCGTGGGAGAGAAAGCAGCAAATCCTGGGGAATCTGGTGTTAAATAAACACCAGGCGCCCAGGAGCCTGTATGCACTGAGAGGACACCCTGAGACAGCAAGGGAAGAGCTGCAATTCTAAACCCCAGCTGGGTATAATCGCATTCTGAGTTTAAATAAGTGCTCATCACCCATGCCATCTGGTTTCCCACTATCAGCTGGGGAGTGATAAAGGTATTACTGATGTCAGCATTGGAGAGATTGCAATCAATAGCATAAATACTCCATGTCAAAGGTTACAAAGACTTAGCAAGAATCTATTACTGATAATCCTTTCATGGTGATCAGTGGGAAAAGTCACTATGTGCCACCCAGATACCATATTACGTATTAGTGAGCTCAGACCTAGATTTTCTAGCTCAGTACTAACATGTGTCATGACAATATAGTTTCACATCCTGTCTAGACATTTGAATGTTGGGTCTTTTATTGGACCTAATGTTTTCAGTTATGTTTTAATCACCTATTCCCTTTCTCTCTTTTATAGTTCACTTCAAGTCTTTCACTGGGGTTTTTTAGATTAAAAATAAGGAAAATTCCTCAATTATCTAAAACCATGTTACTCCCCTCTGAAGAAAACACCCCTGGCTGGGCTCAGTTGCCCAGCTTTTTCCTGGTACCAGGCCAGACACAACCAATCTCCATAATACATGACTGGATACCCGCAAAACTAACAGGACAGAAATACAAGCAATTAGAAAGTCTGGGAGCTGAGTGGTATTTGTGAAATGAAGATCTCAACTTAGGTGAGTAAAGAGAACCCAAGAAGGAAGAACAGGGGAAACAATTCAAACATTTATTTATTTTGCTCTCTTTCTGAAAATATGATCTTTTTCAGGAGGGAATTATATGCAGAATAGAGACAATAATTAAATCCAGACTCTTTCTGCAGATATGTAACCCTATCATATACTTGTTTTTTCCAATGGAGTTACTGCATTTCGTATTCTGCTGATACAAGATTTTATCAAAACCAAGCTTTAAAGAGATTTCCTTTAATAGTGTTTTAAAACATACATGCTGAGTCCAGAATATGAGTTGATTCAACTACCTGTTTCTCCTTACAAAGTATTTCCCTTCAACCCTGATGCAGAAGCTGAACACAGGGATCTTTGTGTTAGAGGAGAGGAAGCTGTTGGAGAAGGAGTTTAAGACTCTTGTTTCCTGGGTCATCATATATGATAACAGGTCTGCTTAAAGTTTGACACGTCCATAGACCTGGGGGAGTCATGTTTGGTCAAAACATCCTGGTTAACTTTAGCATTCATATACTTGCTCACTCTTTTGCTTTCTCACTCTTTTGCTTTCGTCCTGTATACATCTACCAAGGGATAAAAACCTCTCTCTCTCAGAAAGAGCAGTCATCCTTCCCTCATTCCCTTGCTCTTCAGATGGATTTTCTTCCTTCTTTTGAAAAACAACCCAAACAAAACAGCAGAAGCACCTTTCTGAGTGCATCCCAAGAGGCAACAGCAAAGCAATCAAAAGGCTTTTCCCAAAATCTCTGTAGAGGACGTGGGAAACACAGGGAGGGCTAAGATACAGGACACGCTCCTCTCCTCAGTGCTTCCCGTTGACCATCCCACAAAGTGGCTATCTAAATGCCTGCTCCTATCTGGAGATGCCTGTCACTTCTCAAGGGGAGTAAGCATCTAACACAGGTTTATAGGAATTGAGAAAGGACCCACACCCCTTCTTGGATCTGGGTCCTGGGACACATTTTATCTCACACTATCATAAGGCATGTCTATCTCATATCTACCAGGTCACTTTATTATCAGTAGGTCAGACATCTATGGGCTGACTGAGATTGTCCTGCTTCATTGCCTAGATTTGCAGTGGATTTGAGAAAAGCACTGGTTTGTGCCAACTGGTAGATGTCCAGATGTCCTCATAGTTCTAACCCTAGTATCTCAAATGGTCAAAGTGGCTGAATATCTGCTAGAATAGTCAGACAGAAGCCATAAAGCCTGGATGGCTATGAAATAGCACTGGAAAATCTATTTTGGTGGATATTTCATTTTAAGGTGACTAGATTTGAGGGCCTGACAATACACTCTTACAATCCTTTCAACACCATTGTGACAAAGAGCATTTCATCAATACAGCTTTATAAGAAACACACGCATGCAACAAAGAACTTCAGCCCAGAAAACAGCTAAAGGCAAAAAAAAATAGTAGCATTGTGTCAAGGATTGAAAGTAAGCAGAATCGTCCTCAGTAGAAGAGGATAGGTGGAGATGAAAGAAGGTTATCACTGACATTTTTACTGATAGTATTTTAATTCAGTTGAGTAGATCTGACAGAAATGGCCCTTAGAAGTCTTTTAAAGAAAACAACACACTACTCAGCCTGCCTGCATGCAACTGAGAAAGTCTGAGGGCATATATTTATATGTTCATGGCAGGGGGGTTGGAACTAGAGGATCTTACAGTCCCTTCCAACCCTAACTATTTTATGATTCTAAGTTCATGTATTTGCATTGACCTACTATTGAGGTGAGAACAATTTACTTCAGAAATCTGGAGGTATTTACACAGAAAAACATAAATCCTTCTTTCAGTCACCGGAGAATGGATAGCTCCACAATGGGGCCTGGGAGGAGTGTTGCAATAACGTGACCTAAGCCTATTCTTCCACTATTAAACGGAGGATGTAGTATTTATTAGTCTAATCCTTTTGAGAGCAGGATTTAAAATCAATATGGGTAAAAGGAAAGAGTGTTATGACTATCTGCTTTGCCACATGAATTTAAAAATGTGAACGGAGCTCCTCTGTGATGTCTACATGTATGTTTAATATCACTTCATGTTTCACATGCTAGGTGCCTTCTAGAAACCTTCTGAAACCACAGTCTGAGCTCTTTACTCTCCTGTGCTATAACTTCTGTACACACATGAGCTGTGGTATCTGAAGAGAGCGGGCTGAGGGAACCATATTGTTCTGGAATCAGCGAAATCTCTAAGGATGAGAAATTCCCATTTACTATTCTGTAACAACCCAATTAATAGGAATTAATAAATATTAAATAAGTAATGTTGCAGAGAAGAGTTGAAGGAAGCATCCATTACATAGAAAAAGCACTGCAGACGACTCCAAGGACATTTCATTAGCCTCTAAATCTCCCATCCTGCACATACCTACATATCAGCGCACTGACAACCACCTCAGTAACACCCTATCTCCATGTTACCTGTCTCCCACCACTTTCCTCCTCCTCTCCCACCCTCCTCTGATCATCCAGACACCACTTTGCTCACACCCTCCTCTTTTCAGGCTCCCAGCTTCTGCTCACAACCAATACAAAACCAAAAGGAAGTAGTGGAGGAGTGAATTGGGACATATTTCAGGAACCTCACCATTCATTTCCGCAAGGATAAGGCTTTTCCCCTTGTTCCACTGGTTATTCCTGAAAAGGCAGAGCTTCCCACCCAGAACCACGTCAGCGGATATCGCTGCCCTGCTCTCAGGGATGGCTGGGCTGGAGAATGTTGTATGACGACAAAGGGCAATTGTTGAAACCCACGGACGGGACCGGGATGAACGAGTGTTTCTCAGGGGAACCAAGGAAAAATAAAACTTTCCCTTCAACTTCTGCTGGCTTTAAAAACAAACAAGGCAAATGTTTCCACAAATAAGTGCAAACCATAGAGTTCCCCAGATCAAAGCCAAGAGCTCTACTCTGAAGCTGGAACTGCATTCATGGAGAATGGAAAAAAGGCCCTTTACAATGGCAATGCTGCATTTACTGTAATGAGTTTTTAACCAAATATCCTTATGTGCAGGTATTCACACTTTACACATCTGCAGCCTGCATTTGATTACTTTTATTTGATACATTATCCACTGGGACAAGAGTGCTCATCCTAACAGCAGCACTTCCCCAAAGCTCCATCTCTCACTTCCACAACATGTAACACTTGGCTGGCAACAGAAATCTATGGCCTACACTGAAGACTACTCTAAATGCAGTGACTCTAAACAGATAACTGGATGTGCTGTGGTTTGGTGCAAGGAAAGAGATGCCATCAATGCTGGAAAAGACCAGAGTTAGCCCCTACCCAATTGCAGGCCCTGCCGGCTCTCATATACACAAATACCTGGGGAAAGGTCTGAAAGAGGTTATAACCAGTGGGACGAATAAGGGAGAAAGTATCAGAAGAAGAGGGGATTTGAGGATTGGATTTTTTTTTTAATTCTGTTTTTAGGGAGACATAAAAAACCATGAAAAGATAAGTTAGATATTATCTTGTACTGTAGAGCCATGAAAGAATCTTGATCTGTCCAGATTATTCATCTGAATGGAAGCATCTTCCTCTTACCTGATGGAGGCAAAGCCAACCAGACTCAACCCAAGGGCTGCTTTGCGTTTTGGTGTTTTTCAACTCTTGTTTCCAGCTCTAAAAGGAACCAGAGGTCTTCACCGCCCTCCAGTTTTAGACTATGCAGCACGACATTGCTACCCATGGGTAACTCAGCTTTCAAAGGCTGCATGCTCAGCGGCACCAGGCTTGGAAGCAGCTCTGTTACAGCACACAGCACCAACAGCCATAAATATTCTCACCCTAGCTGTGAAACTAGGCCAAAGGTGAGGTTGTTTCACTTTAAGGGGTAAAGCCTTTCTTTAATTTTCTTACTGCATGAACTTCTGGAATGTGTTTTTCCAGGGTCTGTTCATTTCCAAATTGGCTGGGATGCAGCACTGAAGTAAGAGCAGATCAGAGAACAGTAAGCACGTTGAAGGAAAAACATCAGACAGTGCAAGGAGCAACTGTGGAGGCCAGGGAGTACTTGGAGAGAGTTTCAAGTCCATCAGAGACATAGCATTCACAGCTTGGGAAAGACAAAGCGAAGCAGAGATGGAGAAGAAAAGGCAACCAAAGCTACAGGCCAGGATGGCAAAGCTCTGACCCTACAAGCAGCACATACCAAATCCTGAAAGTCACCACCAGCCACCTCTAAAGGTTTAGTCGTAGCCAAAGAAAACAAGAAAAATCACTGTGTAGGAAGCTATGTTCAGATTCAAGACACAGAGTGGTCAGATTCAAGATACAGAGTCTTTCACAAAACAGTCCCTGGTCAGAATCGTGCAGCAGACTCCCAGCACAGGCTGCTCAAGCAACAACTTAGGTTGCATGGCTTTGCCTAGACCAGCAGCATGTTATATTCATGCAACTATGCTGTGAACTTACTAAATACACACCACTGTCACTGGCAAGTTGTAATGTTTTTACCTTTATCTTAATTTCTGTATTACTTATTCAGAAATTTATCTTCAATCACAGACACAAACCACATCCTGCTCTTTTTTTATCCCACTGGCTGTGGGATTTTGTCCTATCTCTCTGCTTTGGTACCACTTCAAAAATCCAGCACAGAAAAAATTATATTGCTTTGTTATAATTTGTCCCTATTTTATCAACAGGAAACTCTTAGAAACAAACACTGAGATACTAATGATGGTCCTTGAAATTCTCCTTTTTGTAAAAATAAATGAACCTAAGAGTCAGTAATAGATTGTATCATTTGGTCTGCCTACTTGTATATCCCAGACATTACATTTCATTTGTTAGCCTTCCACTATATGAAATCATTTGTTTAGTTACAGCATATTTTCCAGAAATGCATATAGTTAGGCCCTGTAGTAATCCCTCTTGAACTTAAAAAGTCCTGGGTCTCGCTTCCCTTAAATGCATGTGGCATCACCTTTCAGTTACAGATTTTCTCTGCTAAATTACAAATACCTTCTTAGGTGCCTCTTGGCCTTCATTAAAATAAACATTGTGACTAGTCCAGATTTCCCAGTGAGTCCTTCCCTTGGACGCTTCAACAGGTTTTATAGTTGTTTACAACATCATCTAAGCAGAAAGCACCTCAGTAGTGACCACACAACTCTAGCCCTGGCTACAGAAGATGACTCATTCCAAGGTACCATTCTCTCTGTATACCCAAAAACCTCATTACTCCTTTTTGCCAACCATCACGCTGGGAAGTCACGTTAAACTGTTGGTCTGCTATGACCCTGAAATCCTTCTCGAGGCCCCTGCTTTCCGGGAGAGAAGCCACATGCCCCTCTGTAGGTGGGACCTGCATTCTTCATTCCTGGATGCATGACCTCACACTTAGCTCAATTAAAATAAACTCTGCTTGAGTGGCTAAGCTTAGTAGCTGATCCAAAACACTTTATGAAAAATACCCTATCCTTTCCTTTTTAACCAAGTATTTTTGTGTTATCTGCAAAATGTAGAAATAATTTTGTATTTATTTTCAGATCTTTAACAACTATACTAATTTAAGCTTTTTACTGATCCCTGAAGAATTTCACTAGAAGTAACTCCAAATAATAACCCCACACCAATATCTCCTTTTTAGATCAGTCTGATGTCCAAGTATTAATTTTTATATATAGATTTTGTACAATCGTTTTTTTAAAGTCATGATATATTTGCATTTCCATTATATTGCTTGTATGATATGTCAAACTACAGCCCTTCAAGATCAGCTTTGCTACCCTTTTTGGGTATATTGACACTTTAAAACCCATAATGCTTGCCGGAATTTCTCTTGCATTGCAAGCCATAGGAAAAGTTAATATGGAGCCAGAGAGCTCTTCATCCTGTCTTTAGGACTCGTAAGTTTCCAGAGCATTTTAATGTGTTTATTTCTGGTAAACAGTATTTGGCATCGCCCATATTTACAAGTACATTAAAAGCACAGAATAAACTTCATGAAGTATGAGTGTATTCTCCTCCTCCTTTACAATATGCATTTATTAATAAGTATTTAGTGAAGCACTTCTGCCCTTGTGTATGAACAGCTTTATTACCATCATCAAATGATGGGCCAATATTATTGCTAGGATTTATTTCATTAATGTATCACAACTTTATTCTGAAGAGGCTGTAATCACAGAGAAAAGGACTCCCACATAAATTCTTAGGGGACAAAGTACAGCTGCGGTACCACAAGAAGTGATGGCTCTGTTGCAGATGCCAAGGATTAAAACCCTAGAATAGTTAGGATTGCAAAGGACCTTAAAGATCATCTAGTTCCAACCCCCCGGCAATAGTCCAGCAATAGGTCAGAAATGTTTTCTCATCTTAGAAAACAACATAGGAAGGATGCAATCTGAGAAACCTCTCTAAAAAACACAATGCACATCTCTTCCTTTTCTCTGTAAAGATGAATGCATGTGTTCAAATAACCACCCTGAGCTTCCTCACCATCCAAATGTGACAGTTTGAAACCTCTGTAATCAGAAATTGTGAAAACACCTGCAAATAAGAGCACAAAGGCAAATTTATGCCCTAGACTTACTGGTATTGTGTGGTTCCTTAGACACACAGGTTTTTACTAAGAATGGAAAAATATCCTGTACAAAGCTCCATGCGGCACAGTAGGTGTTTAAACCTAGATGGCAGAAATGATTTACAGCCACCCACAGGTGATCCGATTCCTTCTAAAAAGACGTCAGTTAAGCAAGGAAGAATAAAATGAGACATCACAAGAGATGATGAAAATAAAAGGCTTACTTAGCTCTATTTGTTAAAAATACGGAATGATTTTTAGGTTTTCTTTTTATTTAAAGTGGGTGGAATTCTCTTTCCACAGAAACCTGTTTTCACCACTGTTCATCAGTAAAGAAGAGGCTTCTCTCAGCATATGGCATTTTAAAAGGAAACAAAAAGGGAAAAATAAAGCTCATGTTACGGTAGTAGGTGTCCACCTCCAGCAAGTTTTTCCAAGGCCTCCAAGAGGAAAACCCTTTCCGTTATGTAGAAATAGCCTCAGTTGACTTTTCCACTCCTCTAACTGCTGGTCTGCAGCACATACATATAATCTCAAAGGTCTACCTTTAGAGCTGACCAAATTAACAACCACATCTTTTCTTTGGAAACGGCATTTAAAAAAATAAACAAAAAACCCAAAACAACATTAAAATACATAACAAATCATCCTGAGAATCCTAAACTAACAAGTGTTCACTGCCAAGGATTACCCAGCTTGTTGTAGATGGGTGAAACATGTTACTCTAGCTTCAAATCCTTGGGCAAGACAGATACACATAGGGCTGTTGAACCTTAATGCTTTAGGAAATTATAATTGAGATATTTGTGGTATTCTCTGTATACCATGTAAACCACAACAATGTTGTATAATTCCATCTTTACAAAGCAGATAAAGACTGAAGGATTGCCAGTTTACATTCTTGGCTACTGTAAACGGAATTTAAAGTCAAAATTGGTTACCCAGGAGAGGCCACAAGGATTCAGAATAACAGTTACGAAGGTTTGTTAATCTCCCTCCCTGGAAACCCAAAATGGGGAAAATTGTCCTTTACAAACAAAATCTGGCTTACTCAATGCAAGAAGTCCAGAAATCTTTTCTACTGGGAAAAAAGGCAAAGAAAGAAGTGAAGACCTATGCACCTAATTGATGAAACCATTGCTCAGAGATGAAGTACAGGTGAACACCACTGTCCCACCGCAGCTGTGCAGTCCTGAAACACACTTGCTGACATACCACAATCAAAAACTTACACACTTTGGAAGTGGTATTTTGCACATCCTTCACTCCATTTTACCTTTAATACTTATTTTTAAAGCACTTGGCCAAAGAAAACATTTTCATACTTTCAAACTGGATGGGTAGAAATTTACTAAACCTCCTCAAATAATGATTCCTGCAACCAAGAGTTCTCATACTGATGTCTCAGATGACAACCTTCAAAGCAGCACTATCACATTCAAACACTGAGCCTAAACACTAGTCAAAATCAGATTTCTCTGAAAGTCCCTGCCTAAATGGCACCTGCCCATTTGCATCTCTTTGGTATATAAGTAAATGGAAATCAAGTGATTACCCTTCCAGCTGACCATGCATATGGCTATTATTTTGCTCTGATGTGAATGCAGATGCAGTTTGCATCCATAGTTTTCAAAATCTGCCCTTGGTCTGATCATTTCTCTACACTGAAAAATCCTGGTTAGTATCCTGAGCTCCAATCCAGCCAGGAGCCAACAGAACAAGCTATAAAAGCATAGCAGTTCAAAACAGGCACCTGTTTTTCTTCCCATTTAGTAGAACTGTAACAAATCCTGCTTCTCTTCACTGTGTTTTACACCATACTGTAACGTACTAACCATTCATTACAAAAACATGACACCTGAAAGTTTCTGGAAGACCTCTACTCAATTATCAATCATGTTCAGACTTCAAGCTTAGCCTCATTAGGCTTGATTTAAAACTGCTTCTTAAACACATGCACACACAAATCCCACGTACAATTAAAACTGGCTTTCTATCAAGACAGACATAACATAACATATGGTTTGAATGTAAAGTGTTACTTAGAAATTGATTTGGGCAATCGTCACAGAGAGTAAACGGTACGTTAACAGACAGACCCCCAAACACATGACAACCTAGGAATACACTGAGAAGGATGGGATGGGAAGGGAGAATACCTTAGTCAGTGACAGTGAAGACTGGACATATTTCTAACTATTTCAAAAAATAATCTATCCATTCCACATCTTTTAGCAGCTGAGACTGAAGATGTGGTCAGGAGCTCCTGTTTTCACATGAAGAGTATACGCGAAGTCCCACTTCTCTGAATATGGCAGTAACATACAGCTAGAAACTATTTTCCAGCCCTTCTCCTCAGCACTGCTTGTCCCCAAGCTCTTTCAGCCTGTTCTTAAAGTTCTGTCCTTCCAGTGGTCTGAGTGCTTCCCTGCCACCACTGCTGCTGTCACTGTTAAAGTGACCCCATTGCAGACCCTTGGGACTGCACTGCTCAGGTTCATGTATAACCTAGACCTGTAATGGAGACTCTTCTTCGTGTCCATCACTGCCATGGAATAAAATGCAGTCACGATATCCAATTATTTTAAGAAGGAAAAATATCCACATATATTTTTGGGGGGTTAAAATCCTACAATGGTTTGGTTGGAACGGACCTTAGAGATCATCCAGTTCCAACCCCCTGCCACAGGCAGGGACACCTTCCACTAGAGCAGGTTGCTCCAAGCCCCTGTGTCCAACCTGGCCTTGAACACTGCCAGGGATGGGGCAGCCACAGCTTCTCTGGGCACCCTCTGCCAGTGCCTCAGCACCCTCACAGGGAAGAATTTCCTCCTCAGATCTCTTCTCAAACTCCCCTCTGTCAGTTAAAGCCATTCCTCTTGTCCTGTCACTACAGGCCCTTGTAAAAAGAGCCTCTCCAGATTTCTTGTCAGCCCCTTTAGATAGTGGCAGACTGTTATAAGGTCTCCCTGGAGCCACCTCTTCCGCAGGCTGCGCAAGCCCAACTCTCTCAGCCTGAATATATGTACACTTCAAAGAGCAGAGCAAGGGCTAGACCAGTCCATCCCATAGTTACTCAATCCACTCTTTGTTCATCAGCTGGGACCTTGCAAACCTCACCAGAGTGAAGTGCTTGTTGGGAGGCCTTGACAAGGTGTGCTGTGGAAGAGAAGGAGGCACAGAGACAGCTGTGGGAAAGGCAGACAAATGCCATTTTGCTTCATAAAACTTCTGTGGCACTTCTTGCTGGAGGAAAGCACTTGGCCTTTGGTCAGCCTGAAGAACACCTCTACAGCCATTTACAACAACGCTGTCAGGAGTGGTTTATACACAAAGCACTCACAGACATACACTGCATATCTTTTAAACGAAAAAAGGGAGACGCTATGCATTCCTGCTTGGCAGTTATTCCCAAAAACTCCTGGTGTTGTTTTTAACTGCCCTTATTTCCTACCCATCTGTTTGCTGGAAAATTCATATATTCAGCCATCTCCCCCCTGCAAAGGACATAAAGAAATCTAAAACTCGATCTCTGGTCTTTGAACTGAGGCAAGTGTAAAGTATGCCTTTGCTTTACTAAAGCCACCTCTTTCTATGAATACAATACAAATATCTGGCTAGCCAGATAAGCAAACAAAGACAAAGTGCAGCGAAGGAAGGAAATGATTTTGGAGAAAGGATGAGTGAAGGCAGCACATATGAATATTTAAACCATTTTTCTCAGCAAAGTCTGCTGTGGATTGTCCAGGCACCACACAGCCCAATCACACCTCTCCCATCACAGCACCTGGATTTCCATGCTACATGACATCTGACTGTAACATCAGGCTACCTTTTACATCTGCAGGGCCACTCTCCTGGTGTGGCTCTTAGCAAAGCCAGGCTTTAAAGTGGGCTCAGCTGCCTTCTGATTAAAAGGTCTTTCCAGAGACAGTTTGTTTTGATGATCTAGTTCACAGCTCTATACAACAGAGGGCACAGCACATGATGGTGAAAGAGTAGAAACAGGGCTACTGCCGAGGTACCTGGTCTGCAAATAGAACACAGATTATGCCAACTAATTCCAGCTACATGAATCAAACCGCTTTTATCTAACCAGAGGTTTCCTGAACCTTTCAACTCACCTCCACTTCATGGGTAAGTGCACATAGGGAAAAAGCAAATATACAAATGGGATTCTGCTTCTAAGCAGCAGCGCTCTTGATAATTGCCTTGTTCTGCTTTTGTTGTCGTTATAAAGTATATCCACTCTACCATCCTTCCCTGGTAGTACCTGAAGACTCCAACTCGGGAAAAAAATGCTCAGATTAACATTTTTGGTAGGCTTTCCAAGCTGTGAAGAATTGGAAAGAGCATGTTCACCAGGTAATGCTTTTAGGAAACCAGCATCCTCACCTGCAGTCTGTGTGCTATGAACAACACAGCATGCACTGGGAGTCACAACATTGTCAGCTGCTCTGGAGGAGGACAGGTTGTATCTCCAAATTCAGGTTTAGTCCTTTGTGCCAGAGCCTCATCACCTTCACAGGGAAGAATTTCTTCCTGATGTCTCATCTCAGTCTCCCCTCTGTCAGGTTAAAGCCATTCCTCCTTGTCCTGTCCCTACGTGCCCTTGTCCAAAGCCCCTCTCCAGGTTTCTTGTAGCCCCTTTAGGCACTGGAAGCTGCTCTAAAGTCTCCCCTTAGGCAGCCTTCTCTTCTCCAGGCTGACCCAGCCTAGCTCTCTCAGCCTGCCTCCAGAGCAGAGCTGCTCCAGCCCTCAGAGCATCTTCATGGCCTCCTCTGGATTCACTCAAGCAGGTCCACAAATCAAGATGTCAACTCTCGTTGTTTTCTCAGATAATTTTCCTTTCAAAACACATATTTCATGATTTACAGTGTTCACCACCTCCTACCTCCCTCCCCCCGACAGAATGGGTGCTTATTGCTGCTGCTATTCAAAATTGACGGATTTTACCCCACTGTGGTACCTTCATCTCCTTCATAGATATTCCCCAAATCCCATCAGGATGACAGCTCATTGCTGCTTTTAGAGGAAGATACATGCTTGTCTTTTCCCAACACGCTGTCCCTGGGGTGTCCTCATTGCATGGTGTCATCCCCTAACTACAGTCAGTACAAAAAGGACATTTTTCAGGCTATAATGGTAAAGCCCTTCCCTTGCACTTGAGAGCACTCAAGGACCTTTTAGACTTTTATTTTTATTACTATGAGCTTACTAGTTAGCTATATTAAAATATACTCCTTGAGGAAGACTATTTTTGTCCTTGGAAGTTGCATCCACACATCATGTTGAATGCAAGCTGCCCATGTAGATGTTGAAAAGATGAAAAAATAAAACAGCTCAAGTGTGTATTTTTCCAACCTTGCCTAAGCCCATGAACAAGTCGAGAAAGTCCCATTTCTTCTGCTTTCCACCACATGGAAAAATTCATTCCACAAAAAGCAGCCTACTGAAAAGGTATGATATAGTGTGAATAAAAGATGCTATAATTGAAATCCTTTTGCAGCTGTAATTATAGCAGTTGCTATGAAGCCAAGGTTGTAATTTTTGCAAGCCAAACTAAAGCAAAGGGAACAAAAGTACTGCAATTGTTGTGGAAAGCTAAAAGGGAGGTTTTCTTTCCTTTCCTGCTGTTTAATCAAAGTAGTGAAGGGTGGGTCATGAAGACACATGAAAGCTGTACTAATGTTCTCCGCTGGGACCAAGGCTTCTCTGTATTTTTGCAAAATAATGCAGTGCTAGGGTGTTTGTAAATCATCTGGAACATTACCCAAATTGAATCCTTCTTCTTCCTAGTTTAATAATCAATGACCTTAAAAATAAAATAAAAAGCAAGTCTTATCCTGCAATAGGCTCTGTAATGGCTTCTGTTCCTGTGGCCATGGTGTAGGTATGTGTTGCAAGCCAATGGAATAGAGAAGGAGGCACGAGAACTCTATGAAAGTCAGTCAGGCCAACCACAGTTTCAAGGGGGTGTCCTCACTGAAAAAGGGAGGCTGAAAGATGCACACAACCAACCCGACCTCCTAGACCATCACCATGGTCCACAGAAACCCAGCTATAAATCAAGACTTTGGAGAGGAAAAGGTTTTCCTTTGTTTAGCTACTGAATTTACTTTGGTTTTTTCTGTAAGATTTTGCTGTTGATTTTAAGAACAATAAATAGAGCCCAAAGAAAATGCCTGAGAATACCTTCACATGGTTCCAGCCCTTCTTAGAGTAAGGAGATACATCAGCAATCCAAAAATTTCCACTTTAAATATTTTATCCACATCTGTACTTCCCATTTTCAAAAAGGATGTGTTTCAGCTCCCAGAGAGTTCTGAGGGTATGGGACATGATCAGCTCAAGCAGAAGCAGACAATTCAGGGAAGGGCTTGGTCTCATGTTTGCAGTTAAATTGAGTAGGATTGACCATCTGCCCAGAACTCAGCAGTGCTGCAAGATCAGGTAGTACTTTAAATTTGAATCGCACTGACTCAGCTTAGGAGCTCTGAGGATTCCCAGTCATCAAAATGGCAATCATATGGAAATATTAAACATGAGCACACTTGCTCAGCCACATTTTTTACATGTACTACCTTAGTTGTTCTTCATGTATATTCTGCAGCTGGTCAGAGGGTTTGCGTTTTGGGGTGCTTTTTCAAACTACAGAAATTCTATAAAAGAGAAAGTGATATATTTTTCCTATAGTTGAGATAAATTGCTGCTTTAGCCAACAAATAAACCTTTCTAAAAACATTCATATATCACTGCATACCATGGCCAAGCATCCATTTTGAAAAAGCAGCAAAGTACAAGTTATCATTTTGTCCATGTTTACAAGAGTAAACAGTGCTATTTTTGATCTCTTTATTACTGCAAGAAACTGGTTGACCTCCTCTAAACCAGTCAATTATCAACCAGCTACTTAAATACAAAGTCTATATTCCTTGCTTCCATAGCTTCTCATTTGCCTTTTAAAACCAATTTTCTTTGGGATAAAAGGTTACTGCAGATTATGGCTGCAATCACAGACAAGCAGGACTCTGGAGACTGCTTCTCTTTCTCTCGCAATAGAAAGATAGAAGTTGTTATATTCAAGGGTCAGAAAACCTTCTGCTAGAAAAATTCTCAAAACTCCTTGTGACTCTTTAAGGAAAAAAACCTCTATTTAGAAATAATTAATTTTGAATTTAAGGGTGGGGGGCAAGTGGAAATAAAAATGAAGGGATGATTCCCAACCATTTCCCATGGAAATTACTATCCCAAACAGAAAAATACTTTGAGCATAAGGTGATGAAAAAAAGCCCCACCACTAACCACAGCTGGGAAGCCAAAAACCAGCCCTTTTGTTCTAGACTGTCTCTTCCCACAGAAGCATACAAGCAGGAAAAAAAAAATGCTTTCTAATGTTGTAGCATGAAATGTCCAAAGCTTGAAAAACTGAATTTTTCTGGTTTTTAATACTTCTGGGTATTTATATAACTTTCTCAAAAGCCCATCTTTTCCACTTCTACAGAGTGTCTTTTCCCAAGGCCACGTCAATGCCTGCATACAACTTGTTCTTTCCTGGAAACTCCAGTCACTCCTTATTCCCTGTACGTTTTCGGCACAACATCTCAACTTTCCTATGTTACAATTTTCCTCTCACTTGCAAACACCGTTCACCACACAGAGTATGACTTGACTCAGGTTCCATTTCTGATAAACATAAAAAATATTCTAACCCAAAAATACATATTACGATGGATAAACATGTTTAAACCATATTCAGGAGCTGTAGGAATTCACAGCAGAATGTCATATGGAAAAGCATTAGTGCTTATTGGCAGTACAATTGACTGCTTACTTACAATAGTTCAGAGTTTACATAGCTTTACTACACTGTGAAATTCCTCCTTCCAGGGGTCTGAAAGATGAGAAAATGCACATTTCAACTACAGCAACTTGCTCTCATATCAACCCAAGCCTATTTTTTACCCAAACTAAGTCTCCATAGAAAAAAGCTCTTTACAAAAGTAGTATTAGAGTTTCTTTACGTCTCTTCCTCATGCAAATCCATTTACACAGAATTATCCTCCTATTACCAGAAAGTTCCTGCTATTCTAAGCCACATGAATGTCTGCCTCACACATTTGACTATTCTTGTCCTAAAAGCAACAACTGCATCTTACACAGCAGAGTAAGAAAAAACGAATCTTCTTTTTTGTTTGTGCCAAACTGACCGCAATGGGACACTAATTTCATTTATTTTAAGCCACCATGCTTGCCACCAAAGCTTGTGTTTAAAGCACAATGTTATCCCACTGAAAAGTCATCCAACCACCCCAATGCTGATCTATCCAAACGGCATAAAAACTGCTTCCAATGTCATCAGATGGACAGGACACACAAAGGGCTTAAGTAGTTGATAGGTTTTGGATTCCTCTAGGGCTGGCACAGAAAGATTGCTTTAGTTTTGGTACTGAAGGTTTAATGGGTCAGGGTCAGTTGTTGCTTATATATATATAAGCATATACATATACATATGTGTGTGTGTGTGTATATATGTATGTTCGTGTTATGGAAAATGCCCTGTGACAAAGTACAAACTACAACCTGAAAAGTTCCCTTCAACCTGATAATATGAAAACCTCAAAAGCAACATAATAATGAAGAAACATTTCCCTCCTTGGCACAGTATTCATAAGAATTAGTCCCTTCTTAATACTTTAAAGACAACTCAGTCTTTCAAACTATCCCAAGTAATGCCTTTCAGAAGAATCGCATTTCATGAAGGAAGACCACAGGAGAGGGAAATAATACAAAAAAAGATTCAAAGTCCTATGGACCATGCAGCAGAGGGGCTTCATGTGCTGCACCAACATGTGGAGGAGACCCCATTACCTGATGCTCATGGGGCTCTGTTGGGGACGATATGGCGCTGCTTTTCTGTGTGCAGCTCCATGCCAGGACAAGGGCCAGGTGGAACCGCTTGTGGAAAAATGGGTTCACTAAAATGGATAAAAGACTTTCACACGTGATCTGGAGTAGCTCCAGAGAGCCTCCCCTGAATGGAAAAACACACCTTGGGAAAATGCTGATGCTTTAATGACCAGCCTCACCTATAGTGTTAAGAATAAGGAACCCAAATGCAGCTGGACATGGAAAACAAGCTTCCCCAAGAAGGGTAGAGGGTTTCCCTGCGTTGGAGGAAGATGTGACAAAGGGAAAATCAGCACCGGAATGGATGCCATGGACATTTAGGTTCCCACACGAATCCAGGTGGGCGCCCTCACAAAGCACCCCAGCAGCGTCAGGGTTTGGCTGCAGGGAATCAGTCCCCCACAGCTACTGCAGCCGTCTAAGCTGCTGTTGGGGAATCATGGTATGGTTTGAGGGAGTTTGACAAAGAAAAGGAGATGGCAGAGCATCTGCTAATGCTGTTCTCAGTGTGAAATGCCCCACAGGCTGACATGAAGGCTTCTCCAGAGCTCAGTCACCAGCAGAGATAGTATAATGACTTAATTTTAACTTGGTGCACTCTGAAAGTGCTATTTTTAAGGGGGGGGGGGGGGGCGGGGAGAGAAATCAATAGCAGAAGAAGAGCTTTTAATCCCTTTAAAAATCCTTAATTGGCCAAATTCATTCTCACTCTAACTCTGGAGGCTGAGCAGCCCCCTGAGAGGAGATAAGACCACAAGCAAACACATCTGGCAACTCTCTTCCCTTCCAGCCTCATGCACGCAACCCACCAGGAGCCATGTGTGGCACGTGCTAGCTCCCAAAGTCTGCCTGGGAATCACTGGAGAAGGCAAGTTTGGTCCAAAACCATGCCAGGAGCTATGCTACAATGTGTAGTCATTATCCCTCTGCAGCAACACTTGCCATTTTCAGTCCAAACTGGAACAAAATCAAGTTTCAAAATACAAAAGGTATCATGCATCATGTAGAAATACCTTTCTGTACCAAAATCTACTGACTGAAGCAGCCTACATCAAGGAGAAACAAAGCCACAGGAAGCTTTCAAGTCTGGGTGAAACATTTCACTGCATTCTCTTCTTGCCCAGTTTTGCTTTCAATCCTACACTTTGATTTCTTCTAGCAGTCTAGTAAAGAACAAGAAAAATGAGAAACAAGGTCAAAAATTACTTCCTTCAAGGGATCTGTACAGTTCTGGAGGTTACATAGCTTCTTGGCCACATCTAAACAGCTCAGAAAATGCTAAACAGAAAGCTCCTGAAACAATGAAATTCCACTACATCCAACTAATAAACATTTCAAGTAAATAAATGTAACTGATTCTCACACAAATTACCTCCAATGAACCCACTACTGGGAACCTCTGTGCTTGGGTGCAGCTTGCACAAGGCGTGATGTGGCCAAGGTCCCTCTGTTCACTGACTCACCTGCTCCTATTGCTCCTGATGGACCTTAGCATGAAATGGAGCCAAAGCTACAAAGTTTTAATTTTAGGATTTCTACACTTATTTTCTGGGTGACTTTGAGCAAGTTATTGTGTCTTACTACTTGACTGTCCCATCCGTAAAACAGAGATAGCGCTATTTACTTATCTTAAAGGAACTTTCTTGAGACTGAATAATTAATGTCTGCAAGGCACCCGGAAGAAAAAACACTTTACAAATGCAAAGCGAACCATTTCTCAACTGAAATTGCTATGGCCACCCTGTTTATTCACAAGAGGAAAACATCTGAGCTAAAAACAAGGCACAAAAACTATGGTTTCCCGTGAGACTCACAGAAATACTACATTGTCTCCAGGGTAATCGCACATCATTTAATTCATATGAACAAAAAAACCACAACCCTATGCTCAGAGCAAAGTGCATTAATAGAAACATGGCATTTGGACTTATTACAGTTGTTGAGGTTCAAGGTGCAAATCTTAAATGTAGTTACTGTAGCAGCTGCAGATGGGGTGTGCAATGATGTGACAGAGCAGTTGAAGGAGACCTTGCACTTCCAGAGCTTGTGCTGTACTGGAGGTTTTCATCTTCCAAGATTTCCCAGACCAAGAGTTTGGAGGACTGCTGTTCCCATTAAAAAGAAACCAAAAAGCCTGATGATGCTACTTTCAGATTCAGCTGCATAATGGATGATGCAACATTGGCATGACATTTGAGTGCTGCTACAGAGCACAGGAGAATCACTGAGATAAAAAGCAGCAGGAAAACTAGAATGGTTACTAAATAAGGCAAACAGTTTCAAAAGTAAAGTTGCAATGGGACATCAGATCAGAAACAAATACGAGACTTCTACCAGATGATCTACGCTGTTGCTAATATGAGTGGAAACAGTGATAGGATGGGTTGTGAGTTTGGGTTTGTTTTTTTGTTCTGGGGAATTTGTTTGTTTCTACTTTAAAAAAAAAAAAAAAAAAAAAGAAAACCAACAAAAAACCAATCAGAAAACATTTCAGATTTAAAAGACACAGTTAGGAAAGATTACAGGTTTCATGAGAAACTCATCTCTGATATTTTTGCCTTTGAGACTAACTACTGTCACCAGAATCTAGTCAACAGCAAGGTTTAAGAAATACGATAGCTATGTGCATCCTTTTTTTTTGGTCCAAAAAACTTGAAATAATTCTCTTAATTATATTAAATATTTCCATTCAACAAGTCATCCACCTCCCACTGACTTCTCCAGTTTATCTCTTCTAAACAAGAAGGAAGCGGAATGGTTAAAACCACAGTAGCAATAATTAAATTTGTCCCAGCTCAACCTAAAGTCACATGAAAATCAAGAAGATCCAGATTGTTCCGTGAACTTTCTCTAGTCAAACACAGAAATGACTGCATGTAGCAAACTCTGATTGATGTGACTGGGGACTATGGATTGTTCAGTTTTGTAATGCTCGACTCTTGCTGCAGGGCTTGAGTTTGCTAATTCACAGTGCCTTGTGAGTTATAAAACCTGTACTTGAACCTCAGGTGCGAAAGGAGCTTCATGTTGCACCTGCATAATGCAGAGCTGGCATCCGACCCTAGTCTCAGGAAAAGAAGCGCACAAGCATGCGAGTTCAGTGCTTGCATGCTGTGATAGGACTGTATAATCATTGTAGCACTGTGTAAATCAAAAATACAATTTAAAAAAAAAAAGGAGAAAAGAGATTAAGTATGTCCAGTCCAGAATTAGCAGAGGAAAAACCACTTGTTTCATTTTAGAATGAATCCAGAAGCCTGTTCTGTCACACCTTCACCTTGAGATTCAGCCTTATAACCAAAAATCTGATATTTTTAAATTCCTGGCACAAAGACAAGACTACCTCCCCATTATCTCCATCTCCTAGTAAATCAAAGTATTGTTAGCTAGATGTTATTTGCTTTGGACTGAAAACAGCAAGTTCTATCCTAAATTGTCAGAGGAAGCGTAGGCGTAACAGCATAGAAGCAACTGCTCTTTTTGCTCGGTAGCCTTGCAATTTCCCATCATCACCTTGTTTGATAGCTGGCCAAACCAGCACTGAGCACCAAACTAACGGACCTTCATCTAAAAAAAACATGTTGATACTTCATTTATCAAAGCAAATGGATAAAAATACATCATGTAACACAGCAGGTGCAAGCCCGGGACGGTAGCAAGGGGACTGGCCACCTATAATACCAGTTTAAATGGAAGTTCAATGGAGCACGTTTACAGCATCTTTCTTTCCCAGTGGACTTACTGAATTTCATCAAAAGCAGTGGATGCTAAGCAATAGCAGCCCGAAATCAACCCAGTGCATCCTCACATCAGATTGAGGCTTTTTTAGCAGCAAAGTTATAAAAGGGAGTATGTCTTCATCCTTCTTTTCTTTGTTTCCACGGAAAAGAACCAAAGCATCACGACCACCATAGGACTTCATTAGCAAATCAAAATATACAGCGGTGAAACCTTGGGGGCACGATCCATTTCAGTTGTAAAGTATTCCCACTTGATGATTTTTGGAAGGCTTTAACCAACCATGCTCTTCTGTGTAAAAGAGGGGCTGAGTCATCCCGTGTAGGAGTAACTATAAATACCTAATGCCAAGACTTCTGCGCAGCAGTCGCAGCACTCGGCATACAGTATTTTGGAGACAACGGAACACTGGAGAAAGAGTACAGCATGTCCTTTTTAGGAAGGAACATCTGTTGCACTTACTGAAGAGCAGCTGGCGTGACCTCCCATCCCCTAAATAATGTCAACTCACCGGTGTTACTTTTTACAAGCAGCATCGCAGTATTTCCTCGCAGTTTGAGAGAGGGGGGAAAAATAGCGTTTGGAATGGAAAAAGAAGTTGCTGCCAGAGGATTTGTTCAGCCACTAAAACTTTGTTCCTTTTCAGTAAAACACAGTCATTACGTTATCTCATAATGATGTAAATATCTGGTTCTCTTTATCCTGACATTGTAATTCTGCAGTTCATCGTGATACAGAAGTGAAACACACAGAGTTGATTTGCAACCCAGCTGTCACCGTGCTGCATTCCCACTCTCCCCTAGTATTTTCTCAAGTGCAACGCCTCTAGAGATTAGCAAATACGAGAGCAGCTATTTTGATACACAGCAGTGAAAACCCACATATGTGAGTTTAACTCAATGCTATTTTCCCCTGCCGTGATCACATGTAAGAGTGCAACCTCACAAGACAGGCCTAAATCAAAGCACGACACCAAAACTGTACCCAACCCTGAAGGTTTCATTTGCTTTGCAATGGATACTCCGGTTAAGTAATGAAGTCTTCACACTCCAACTTTTTCCTTTCTTCTGTAGTCAGCTCTGACAGTTCCCAAATACGTTTGTATCAATAAGTTATGCTGTCTGGCTCTACAGGTTTCTGTAGAGTTTCAACACTGGTTTTATAAAGTTAATATTTATAACTACCTCAAGCGAGGGCCTGAGCACTTCCTACCCCCTGCAGATGAAAGCAAAGAATCTACTCTGAAATCCTCTGCCAAGTACTATAAACATCCATATTTTATGCCTGCAGTGTCAACAGACTGTTAGAATAGGACTTGTCTCTTCACTCACATACCCACTTTGCCCTTTCACATGCACACAGTTGGTTTGGGTTGGTTTTAACATGGCTTTATGCTAGTTTATTTTACTTACTGTTTCATTTTGAATCCATAATTAAGATCTTTAGGAACAGATTACCAGACTTTTTCCACCCCCCCTCTTCTTTAAAAAAATCATAAACAAACCTGAGTTTCTTATTATGTTCTGCCAGGCCTGTGACAGGTATCACAAGAGAAGACTAAATGAACAAACCCATATGAAAACCTCTGAAAAGCAATGGAGTCTTAGATACAAAGTAGGAACTCTTTCCTGTGACCAAGAGTGTTAGCCAGTTACCCTCCAACACACTGAAATTAGAGTGCACGCTCATGACTATTTGCTTTGTTTCTCCTCATCAGGTTTATAAAGTGACCAGCACTGAAGTGCTCTGTGGCCACCTGGGGATCACTTGGTCCCAAAGCTTGATTTCTCAAAGCCTTTCCTGTAACAGTGCTCTGACTGCATGAAATACACAGGGCCCTCCTAACTGCCTATGAAGGGGTCTGACACTGACTACAAGCTCTTGGCCTCAAGCTGGGATGTGCCAAGGAGTGAACAGACCCTGCTGTAAAAGGAGTGAAAAAGGCTCTCACCATCTTGCTATGAATCCAACAGGAATACTTTTTGTTAGCCAAAACTACTAAGGGAAATCTCACATTGCTTCCCCATCCTCCTCTCCCACAAAGTGCTCCCATTTCCAACACAGGACAAGAGCAACTTAAGCAACTCAAGTTTACACCCACTCTCAGCCTTACTCAGGGCACACCACCAAGTTCATGATTTAACTATCAGGTTTGGTTTAAAGGCTTACCTTTTTTTTTCTTCCTAAAGATTACAACACTTGATAGGAAGTGGAATAGCATTACCAGACTGCAAAGCCCAGACCAGAACAGCACAAAGCCAGACTCGTGGTGAGGGTCCTCCTGTGAAAAATGCAGCTTCAGCTAGGAGCCCAGACTAGCTGCATAGGATCAAGTGAACCATTAGCTATGGTGTATACAGGATCTAATAAAGGATGTTGAGGGGGATACTACAAGAGCTGAGAGGAGACCAGTATTCCTGCTATATACACCCAAGAGAAGCTGTGGCTGCCCCATCCCTGGCAGTGTTCTAGGTCGGGTTGGACAGGGCTTGGAGCAATCGGGTCTAGTGGAAGGTGTCCCTGCCCATGGCAGGGGGTTGGAGCTGGATGAGCTTTAAGGTTCCTTCCAACCCAAACCATTCCATGATTCTATGATTCTAAGTTCAGATACATTATTTTTTACCTAAAATTTTTGTTATTAACCCTTCACCACTTTTCTTTCTTGAATGCCTGATCACCTTCTGAAGTCATTTTGCTCCTGTAGCTATCCTTATTTCTCTATACCTCTTCTGGTTTGTCATACCCCTCTCCCAAAGCACAGAAAAATGACAGAGCCCAGGATATGCACATGCTAGAGATATCCTGAACACAAATGCATCTTCAGTTTGGCTCTCTACTTCTCTCCTAACAAATTCTGATCCAGAATTGACTTTTTGGCTGCCACTTGAGCTGATGTTTCCAAAAAGCTAGCCATTATGATTTCTATATTGAATTACAATAACCAGTTTAAAACCTATTATAATGTGCATATATTTACAGCTGGCTTATGCCATGCATGCTACTGGGAATTTAATCTGCCATTTTAATGCTCATTCACTCTGAAACCTTTATGCAAACCTGGAATAACATCTTTTGTTTTATGCTACCCTGAATACAACCATACCATTGGCAATTTTTTCCTACCCTGTATGCTACTGTATCATCAGCAAACTTTGTCACCTCACCATTCATCCCTTTTCTGAACCCATTCTGAAGCACAGATCCAGCAAAGTTCTCTGTGACACCCCAGTAGTCGTCTTCGACTACAAACTCAGACTACTTATTCCTACTCTTCAATCAGATCCTAATTCACAACAGTACCTTTCCTCTTGAGGGCTTAATTTCTACAAGGCTACCTAAGGAAGGAGCCTGTAAAACCTTTTTAGGTATTCATTTACACAATATCCAGAATAGTATCTTCATTGACTCTTTCTAATGAACACAGATTTGTGAGAAATGGATATCCCCCAAGAAAATCACACTGATTTTCCCTCATTCTATCGTATGATTTATGGACATAATCCATTTTTTTATATATATACTTTCTATCAGTTTCCCTGGTATGTAAGGAAGACAAACAGTACTTAGTCTCCTTGAAGTCTGTTAAATTTGTATCACATTTGCCATTGTTCTGATGCCAAAAAACAAATTAAGTGGCAGCTTCTGAACCAGAGTTGATAGCTTGCTATTTCCTATTTGAGTTCCCTCAGAATTTCTGTGTGAGAACCAGCTGATCCCAGAAATGCAAATACAATTATTCATTGCATCAGTTTGTCACACAACATCTTCCCCTGCCACTTTACTGTAGACAACTCACCTCATTTGTCTCCCACAACGAAATGATCACGTAGGGAGCCTTCTAAGTATTTCAAGAAGGAACTTAAATGGAAAGAATTAACTGATATTATTGTGCTGTGGCTTTGCTATCTGTGAATACTCATTTCGGGACCTAATCTTCTACAGATCTTTCAGTTTCTTACCTAGGCTTCTTCCTCTCCTCAGGCAGAGGGAAGCTAATATTCCTTCCATACCCAGGACAAATATCCTGCTCACTGTCTTGGTTAGCAGACGTTACCATCATCTCACCACCCACCTCTATTTCCACTGGTTTTGTAAATGCTTTTGAAGTATAATTCTTTGTTTCTACTACTTTCCTTCTGTAAAACCCGTTCCTAAAACAGAAAAGAAACAACCATTGCTTTCATCAGAATGAAATATTTAACTTGAACATGTCTGAGTTGGTGGTTGATTTTTTTTCCCCAAGGACAGTTTTGTCAAGAACACTTCTATTCAATCCAACCTTTGTTCTCCCTTTTAGTTTCTTCCTCCTTTACCTCCCACTTTTTCCAGTGTAGGACTGAGCCAAAACTCATTTAGCATGCACATAGCCTCAAATTAACCAATGCTCATGAGATACGGAAATGACATACTGCTCTAAGTATTATTTTGCAAAGGCATCAGAAAACCAAAGTCTTCATTAAAGCCATAGGGTACTTCCTCTCTGCGCCTGGATTGGTCCTAATGGGCTCTCCAAATCTCAGCCAGTCTCCATCTCTGCCTATTCATGATGCTCTGGCATCCTTTCTGCTCCTAGCTATCGCTCTTCAAGCCTGCTAAATGTTAGCTGCCTCTTTCCAGACCAGTCCTTTGTTTCAGCCCCTATATTTCATATATGGCTACAAAGAACCAGTTTACTGTTCCTTAGGACTCAAACCCTACACAGCATTTAGAAATGCTAGATACCAACATTGGGTTTGGCACCTCTATTTCAGAAGGTGCTATTTCTGAGACATGGAAGGATACAACAATGATGACTCCAGCGTACAAAACTGCTAAGATCTCACGATCTTCCTCCCCTCTGGCACTGTACTGCTTGAAATAATCTCTGGAAGATTCACCACTCCTTTTGCTCATTCACACCCCCCTCTTCAAAGAATCAGACTAGTGTTCATCTGCTGTCAGGCACACTTGCCCCCAGGTTGAGGGGAAATGTCCTTTTGATTTATGCCAAGGTAGACCTACAGAATTCCAGTTGAATGGATTGCAAGCTACACAGGCCAAAGAGCCTGCACAGAAGCTTTCAGCGTTCCACAGACTAAAACAATCAAAGCAGTCTGAATCCCTAAGATACTGACATCAGTGTTTCCGTGTGGACCAGGAAAGGAGAATATTAATAATGTTAGTGTAATCCAAGAGAGGATCAAACACACTCAGATGTTTAAGCATTGCCAACTGTCACTCTGTTTCTTCCCTTCTGAGAATTAGATGAACATAGCCATCAGCTGTAGCTGCTTTTTGCTATTCCATATAAAATCAGATTTCTGGGAGCACTTCTCAGCTGTCTGACCCATCACACAACACATCTGCCAGGGCTTAATGATATCATCTGAAATCACACAATCTTCTCCAGCCCAGCCTGACCCTGGAGTTCAGGTTTTCCTCTTATTTTTAAAATGCTCAATACTAAACCACAAAAGGCTTCCAAAGTTGCTTCAGCCCCTCTTTGGGACTCTTTCTTTCTGCTTTTATTAAATCACAGGACTGCTTTTAGATCCAGCAATAGGAAAAAATTTGTTTGGCTTGTCAAGCAACCTGTTGACCAGACACAAACACAGCCACTATCTTTAGAACTAAAAATAAAATCATAGAACAGCTTACATATTTTTTCATTCTTTTGACAATTGCCAAGATATTCATCCTGGGCCTCTGCAATAGTATCTTGGAGAAGAAGCAGAATGTTAGACAAGAGGTGGCATGGTAAGAAGGGTTTTCAATTCTGGTTCACTTTCATGTTGCTTCTGGCGTAAAGCAATACTTGCTTCCTACTTGGTCAATAAGAGCACTTCCAGCACACCATGAAAACAGGATATGGTGCAAAAAGCTGATTTCTTAAAAGCAAACAGCAATAAAAACTAGGATTGTTTAATAACAATATGGGCAATTTAGAACCTTTCCCTCCTCCCTGTTGCTGGAAACACACCTGCAAAGAAACACTGCAGAACTGATTGCCACCGTCATCTTTTTATTAAATGAGACATTTATAGAAATCTGGGAGGGACAACTGCAGTAAAAGGAAATGTCCTTTCAAACAGCCCTCTGGCTTTAACTCATTCATCTTAAGAGCCTCGCATCCCCTTCTCCAGGCTTCTTCCTCAGATTGAGCACAGACTCGGTCTTTGTCTCTCCTCCCAGCTCAGCCGCTGACCCTTCTGGTGCCAGAGCCTACCTGCTTGCAGGTTATCCTGTCTGTAATGTGTCTACAGACACAGGTTTTCTGTACCTTTCTAGCTGTCACTGTAAAATGCAGCCTTGGATGAAGATACTACTTGCACAACAAGTTACTAGAAAATAGCTGTCAGCCATCTGCACCAGCAGACATGCTAAACTCACTAAAACCCTAGTAAGGATCTCCTATAACCCTGGTATTTGAACTATAATTAACTTAAAACATTCAGGAGGATGAAAATATAGGGTAAGAGTATGAGGTAGAACCATAGGACTGCCTCTGTCTGTGCCCATTCCCAACCACAGCCAATGGCAAATCCCATCAGAGAAGAATAAGCAAAGGCCAAGCGCACAGGGATACCCCTCAACACACTGTCCCAGCTTTCAGAAATATGTAAAGGCTCTTTGAGTCCAGGGCTGTATCTTTGTATTTATCTTTAAAGTATTACGCCACAGATTCATGTGATCATTTTTTGAATCCAGGTAAGTTTTTGTCATCCACAAGGAACTCAATACCAACTAGCTGCCCCTGTCATACTTAGGAGCTCTGACTTTCCCAAAACACATCCCCCAGGTTACTGAGAGTCATTCAGAGAAAAAGCTGTGAGATACATGCCTCCCAGGCTCATCTTCTAACCAAAACCTCATCTCTGCCTCCCCTAGTTGTTCTCTGGGTGCCAGCTGGTGCCAGCTGCTGGAGGCAAGGAAGAGCAAATGAAATACCGGCTCCACCAACATCTGTGAGCTGCTATCTTCTGAAAATAGGCTTGGAGATATCCCAAAGTCAACACCTTCAGGTGAAACTCAAACTGGATGCTTAGGTGTCTTCTCCCTGGCAGTGTTCAAGGCCAGGTTGGACACGGGCTTGGAGCATCCTGCTCTAGTGGAAGGTGTCCCTGCCCATGGCAGGGGGTTGGAACTGGATGAACTTTAAGGTCCCTTCCAACCCAAACCATTCTATGATTCTATGATTCTCTTTCTTTCACACTCACTCTCATCAAGACTCAAAGTCACCCGCCTCCGAGGGGTATCAGCCTCCCTTGTTTACCAACACAGCCAGACTTCAGCAATGAGGCCCTCAGTTTACAACAGTTAACTGCCTTAAGTCAGAAGGGATAATCTAAGCCTAAGTCTTTTTGGTCCATTTGAAATAAAAGCACCTACAAGATCAGATTGTTATCATGCTGGGCAACTGGCTCATTGCTAACTCAGAAGAAGCAAAGCCAAAACCCAAAGCCCCAGACACACTTTGCTATGGCTTTTCAGTTTTCAAGTTTTCCCACACGGTTTCCCAGCTTACTAGGCCTTGCTTTCCTTCGGAGGTCTAGCAAAGTCACAGCTTCAGGTGTTAAAACTCGAGGCTCTCAGTGCAATTTGCTGCTATCAACAGGCCAAGTAACAGCTTAATCTGCTTTTGTTGGAAAACATCAGCAGATATTTATAACACAGCATACGAGGTTTAAGCTGTGGCTCTGTGAAGGACTAAAATAGATTTGAAGTGGAACAGCCTAACAGAAGGTCCCAAATAGAGAACACGATTGAAAGTATTGTGAAAAATATATTTACAGAATGAGACTGATGTAGCCCAGCTGGCAGATACACGCACACACACAATATGTGTGGAAGATGAGAAGAGATTTAAAGCAAACAATCAATGCCTCCAACTTGAAAGCATCTCTGTGATCTATTGCCTTGGCTGCTGACCCTGGAGCACTCTGTCTTTTACAATCCCGTTGGCAGTCATGAGTAACCAATCTGCACACCGTCACCCAAGCTCTCTGCACCACAGTGAGATTCGGCAATGTCTGTCTTTGCCAAAACTCCCAAAGGGAGGTGAAAATACAGAGTGCAAAGAAAAAAAGAAACAATAAAAACAAAACACAAATTAAATTGTCTGGCAGAACCGCCCTAAATTCTGAGCTGGATTCAGGCAGTTAGTGTTCCAGTAATACACAGATACATAAAACACATGATCACCATAGGAACTGCAAGCAAGTTACAGACTGTCCTCAGAGCGCAAAAAGCCTGTGGAGCAAACAGGCGTGACGACTCAGGGGCAAGAGAGGAGGGAGACACAAAGATCAGAAAGCGAAAGAAAAATTGGAAGTGCCTTCCCAGCTTCACACCAGATTACTGCTTTACAGCTCGGAACTCAACTCAGATTTCTGAGCTCCCAGCCCAGGACTTCAAACATACAACATTTCCTCTTAGGGAAAGGACAACAGCTCCAAACAAAGCTCTCTAGGACATGCCAAGTTTGGTGGTGGCGGTGGTGCAAGGGCTTGGGTTTTTTAAACTCTCTGGATTATTTAAACAACAAACTGGGTGGTCAGGAATGCTTCTCATACACTGGCTAGTTGCTGGCTGGTTCACAAAGGAGATGGTGACTGCTAATGGTAGCAGCTAATAAAGTGATCACTTCAGTTCAAACAGTAGGGATGCATGTCTTGGAGATCAAACACCAGGATTTATTGGCTGGAGATGGTAACTACCCAGGCAAGTCTAGCATTGCATTTGTCAAACAGGAGATGCTTAGAACGTTACTGTGTGTCTCATGAGGGGCCTATGGAGGGACCACTGAACACTCTGGGGTCTAATTTTATGAGGGAGATCAAGCAAAGAATCAGACTGGTCCTGAATGCACCCAAAGCACAGAGACAAGCAGACACTTCCTATCTTTAGGTGTTCAACAATGACATTTCAGTGCTTCCAAAGTAATTTATAAAGCATGGAATATGCTTGACAGAAGAAAAAGGTAATTATTATTTCCTTATAAGAATTTCCTTATAAAAATTATGATTTCCTTATAAGAAAGAAATTTATTTGTGAAAAAATAAAAAAATTAAAAAAAAACCTTAAAACATAAGCCTTTACCTGCATCTCTTGCCTTTTTGTTGGCTTACTTTGAGGTTTTGTGGGGCACTTTCTTTTGGGGGGAGGGGAAGGATGAGAAGGTTAATGAGGGCAAACTCCTAGTGATGTGGTACTGTTACTAAAAGCTTTAATTTCCATGAACCTCAGGTCTATGCTCCAGGCATTGTCTTTTACACGAACATTTTCCTTCCCCAGATGATTCATGTCAGAATTTTTATCACATTAAACCATTAATAGAAGAGACATAGCAAGAGGTTAAGAGTGCAGTCTGTAATTCAAAGAGTGAGGACCACTGTTTAATGCAGTTTTAAATGACTGGGGAAAATAAGCAAGCAAGTGATGCCAAGTTATTAAGTTTAGCCAAAAGTAGAAAAGACCATGATGAAATACAGAAATATACAGAATATGGAAAAGAGAACTGGGGCACATGAAATCTGATTTTGATAAAGGTAGGGTAATAAACACTTTAGAGAAATAATTTAATTTATACTGCTGGGTACCATTCAAGAGAAAGTTATGGACAGTTGAGACAGACCCACCTCCTCCAGCGTGCAAGACAGTATAACCTGAAAAAAGACACCTGATTTAAATGTTGAGATTCTGCTAGATAAGAAAAGCGCAGATGCTTTTATCTAACATGAACCAGTTTGCTCTGTGGTGTGTAACGAATCTCTCATTGAGCCCACATTTTTATTCTAGAAGCTGCTAATACATCTTCTAACTGAAGAGCTGGCTAAGGCTTCACCAGCGAAGACTGCATTATAGGTCTGGCTCTGGAACAGAGAGAAAGTAGTCCTGCCTCAAATGTCCATGCTAGAGGAAATTTTGGTTCAGACCTAATTTCACATAATTCTTGCAAGGTTTTCTGCACTACTTGGTAAAGTATTTTTACGTATGAGAGAGCTTATGACCTTCCTGGTAATCCTTAGCTTCATGGTCTCTGCCACAGAAGGATTAATTTTTAGGGATATAGATCCCCTCAGGCAAGGAAAGCACTGGAAACCCTAGTAAAAATAAATCTATACAACAACATGGCTACTACATGGATATGCACATACTGACTCAGAACTTGCAGAACTACAGTAAACATTCCCTGTAGCCCAACGCAATGAAAGATTTATGAAAAGCAAGAGCAGCTTCTTTGGGTTAGATGAAGCAATGGATTCAAGTTTGAGTATCTCATCCAGAAGGTCTTTTTTCCCCAGCACACTTTGAAACACAAGCAGTTTAGTATGTTCTGGAGAGCTTTTCTTTTCAGTGTATTTCTTATTTGGTAAAAAAACAATTCAGGAGTTCCACATGTCCTATAGCTTGCATTCCTGAAAAGACAACATTCATTTCCTTGATGAATAGGCATTTTCAGTGAAGGACTAGAGCACCATTTGTAGAAATTACTTCAGACATCATCTCTGCTGTTTCTGACCCCAACTATACTAACACTGAGCAAACACTATTGCCACATTTCTTTGACCACAATCCACCTCTGAAGCCTTTTAAAAAGTCCATGCCTCAAAAATAAGGCAACGGATGGACAAGCTCCTCAGAAAGTCCACTCAACAGCCCAGGAAAAGTAAAGGGTTTTTTTGGAACATAGAAAGAAAATTAAGGACCAAGAATGGCTTCTAGGAAAGGGAGCACTCTGGAGTCTTCAACATGTATACAACCAAGACTTCCACAGAAAGATAAAAACTGTTTCATTTACAGACAAGCACTAAGTTATACATGTGAAAACTACTGAAAGTATTAATCTACATGGTACCAGTAGCACATACATACAAAAACTACTGCCAAGTGTAGGTGGACTCACCTGATCACACTGAAAACCACTCACAGAAACCAACCCTGGAATAAGTCCCTAGCAGAAACACAACCTTGTCTATCGATTTTCATGCAGAATTCCCCATATATTGTCATTTTGACTCCTCCATTGTAGCTAAGTCTGTAAGGAGAAGCAGCAGGCTGGCTACTTTCCTGTAGTTTTCTTGGAACTTGACTTTCTGCTTAAAGGAGATTTCAGGTTCCCACAAAAATCCTCAGGGGGAAGGATCACCACACATCACTGACATCTGGAAGTGGGTCTGCTCTGCTGAAAAAATGCAAGCTGATCCACCCTGAACAACACATGTTGCCTGCACTCACATCATCTCCGGTGAACAGTTCGTTCTTCAGTAGAACAATGAATGTGGTTTCTTTAGAACGGATTCTTTGTCCATCGCTTATTTCTAAATGGCAAGAAGCTGGAGCTATAGCTGTGTCACTGCTGTGCAGCTAGAGCATCTTTGTGTGTCCTCTTATCTTCTGATGCAGAAAACCCCCTTCTCAGTATGTCCAGAATGCATCCCCAAACTGACATCTGTAAGTCTAAAGCCAACATTAAGCATAATAAGAACCTGTGTCTGCAGCTCAAAACAAAAAGGAGACATCTGCCTCATAAAAGGCACTTACTTCAAAAAGAAAGTGGGTTTTTGTTGTTATTGAAAAAGTTATGTTAGCAAAAGACAGGCTGAGGAGGTGCCTGGCCAGGGCTCACAAATATTTCATGTCCTGAGTCATACTGCTTACACTGTGTTGGAATATAATGGCATATAACTCCATATGCAATATGCCCATAGGATACTCAGGAAAACACACTGTGTAATTAAATCCCCAGAATACTTTTGACTCTGACAAAGTGAACTCTGATGAAAGTGAAGAATTGAGAATGCAACTGCATTTTCTGACACTGGTGGCTTAGGAGATGAACAGGAAAACAGATGCATTGGCAGAACTAAATCATGAAGCAAAATTTTACCTCTGCCTATCCAAAGGTGATGAATAGCTTTTTTTATTAGAGTGCTATTTTCTTTCCCCATGCATTAACACAAACAGGGATTTTTGAGGCAGTTTTCACCTCTGTCTGGAGCACTGATTAAAAATTATCTCTGCTAGTGTTACATGGCATTATTGCACACTCTGTAATTGCCATAACTGACATGTGACAGATGAGAGGAGCAGTGGAACAAAGAGAGATGGATCTACTTTCTGATCTTATATTTCTCATTATTTCTTTATAATTCCATATCTTAGGCTCTTAGGAATTCTCCTAGAAAAAACTAGATTTTTTTTTTTTAAATATTTCACTGTTTCTAAATATGTCAAAAAAAAAAATCTTTAGTAATTCTTTTTCTGAGCGATGCAGAAACTGAGCATCACCATAGGATACAGAATCTCATTTACAGTAGAAGACAATGATGCTGTCCTAACACCAGCAGGACAGAAAGCCCCTGTGCCAAAAGCATGACCGCATGACAGCAGTCCATGATTTCAAGAAAGCCATGTAAAGCAAAGCTTCGAAATAAAGAAAAGTGCTTCTGATTACACTGATGTCTTTGCTAGATAATGTTATCAGCACTGTGCTCCTAGATAACACGACACAAAACTACTGCTCTGCAATGCTACGCGTGGTGGCATAAAATGGTTAACGAATGTCAGAGAAATCATAGGACAGAGCATGAGTTTGTTCAGTCATTAAACAAAGCATTTTCTAAGCTGCTGCCTAGAAGGACTGGTAACAGCCCAGACACAGCAGCCACACACTGTGGGAAAGCAGCAATGCCATAAAAACATCAAAGACCAGATCCGCTCTGGGCTCTTGTGGAGAAAAAGGGGAACAAAAAGAAGGGTTGTGAGTAAGCAGCAAAGGCAGACAGACCTGCAGTAGAAAGCAGAGGAAGAGGAAGCCTGGGGCGAGGAGAGCAGCATCTAACACATGCAGGGATTCCCAAAATGAGAGCTTCTGTCCTACCTCCTAAGACAAAAAATGCAATCTTATACAGTATATTTGTGCATCTTAGAGAGGCCAGACTCCCTACAACCTCCTTTTCATACCCCAGGTGATACTGGTAGGTAGAATTAATCAGGTAGAGGCAATGCAACCCACCACATTGATTTATTAACAAATATGAAAGTGGTCCATTTTCTTCCCCTCAGAAGCCAGGCAAATGGCAATTCTGCCATTCAGAAACCTTCAGGGACAATTTTGCCTTTGACAAGCTCCCTTATGCCACATGTACTGCTGAACACAAAGCTGTGTGAGTACTGTGGTTACAGGCATGCGAGTTTATCTCTCAGCTTCCTGCCCTGTCAAGATTTCCTTCACACACTGATTGGTGCAACTCTGATACCTAAAATATCATGCTAATCTAGAGGAATGTTATTACACAGCTATAAATCTTCACACAAACATGAACTCCTTGGTCAGAAGCCGTGGGAGGAGGTTTCCTTGCCTTACTTGCATATACAGCTGTGTTCCCTTCAGCAAGTTTACATGCAGAAGTAGCAAAGAGCAAAGCCCACATCATTTTAGTAAACCATACTGTAGCAATAGCACTCCAGTGCCTGAAGTCAATTTCATAGAATCAACCAGGTTGGAAAACACCTTTAAGATCATCAAGTCCAACCATTCCCCAGCACTGCCAAGGCCACCACTAACCCATGTCACTAAGGGCCTCGTCTACATGGTTTTTGAACGCTTCCAAGGATGGTGACTCCACCACTGCCCTGGGCAGCCTGTTCCAATGCTTCATTACCCTTGCAGAGAAGACATCGTTCCTACTATCCAGTTTAACCTCCCCTGGTGCAGCTTGAGGCCATTTCCTCTTGTCCTACTTGTAACTTGGGAGAAGAGACCACCTACCTTCTAGCTTTTAGGTAGTAGCTGCATGAGCCCTTTGGCAACCTCCTGGGACACACTACGGGAAACGCACCATGCAATGATGTGCAGGCCAGACTCATTTGGGTGAGCAGAAGCACAGGTCTTGAAGAACAGTTGCCGAGCCAGCAACCACACAGCATCTCACTGCAGTGAATGAAGGTGGCCAGGCCACCCTATGATGGCCAGCGGTGAACAATGTGATGAGGGCCACGCTGTGCCAGCCAGCCCAGGAAAAAGGGAGCATCCCTGCAACAGATCTTGGGGAAGAATGTAGGCATGAGAAGTGTCTTCAGAAATGTCTCTTCTCCCCTATGAGTCCTACACAACAGCCCCAAGGCAGCTTTCTGCAGCAATATTATTTGCTATGCCTGGATTATAGATCAGATGAGGGCTACAAGATTTTACCAGCAGGGAAACATCAGCCACTTGCTTCCACTATAAAGCTTTATATAGTTTGTGTTTGGTTTTGTGTGGGTTTTGGTGGGGTTTTTTTGTTTGTATGTTGTTAGTTGGGGGTTTTTTAAAGTTCCCACAATTTTCTTTTTATGTCCTAAGAAAACTGTTAAAACTCACCATTCATTTGCATGGCAACATGCCACGGCCTATGAACTATTTTATTCCATCTTTTTCCGAGATGTGCTGGTAAGTCTAACAAAAGGGAGAAAAAACCCATCTCCAAGGTGTGAGTTGAAACCCCAGAATAAGACCAAAGCCCAGAGGCAGGAGGGGAGCCTGTTGTCAGGATTAGGACCCAGTTCCTGCAGGAGCATCCCTAACACACTGCACCGCTTCTCCCCACTTCTCCGAATGAAGGTCTGGTATTTCCTGGCCTCTATGGAAATACTTACAAGAAGTCTTAAGTTCCTCTCAGCTAGCACATCCTTGCCTTATTTGCTGCTACATGGCAAGCAGGCAGAGCAAAAAGACCTCACCTGCAGACAGAGGCCAGAAGTCCTTGTTGATGGATGCAGGGAGAATAAACTCATCCATAGGATAGGAGTCATCCTGGATGATGCAAAAATTAGTTGTTCTCAGGTGAAGTTTAATTTGAGTAACTACATGTAATTCAGAAAGATTTGAGTTTAATAACATTGAGGAGCTGATCTGAAGTTCATGCCACTAGTAACTACAAGTATTTTTTTCCAGGTTTAGAGGAGGTAATCCCTACAACCTGAATTAACTCTCCCTTGTGAAGGGCATTACAGGAACAGCATCCCAAGAAGCAGCAGTGAGGGTCCCTTAAGAAATAAATCTCCTCTTTGCAATGCAGCCAGGGATCAAGAGCCTAAATCTTAATCATGCTGATGAGTTAAAATGAAGCAGAACGATCTCTAAAAGGAAAAGCTCAACAGATTGTTTCAGTGCTAACAAAGGGGAATTGCTCTTACATTAAAAGCAGTAGTGTTTACTATAGAAAGGAAACAGAGTAAAAATAGACTCCAAAAGTTTGTGTGCTACACACAAATTTAGACTTTTTAATCCATCATATTATGAGACCAACTCTGCCTTTCCTTCATGTTACTTTTTTGTAGACTAAAAACAAACCACCTTACTGAGATTAACTTTTCCATTCACAAGGTGGCAAATTAGATCTGTTACGTGTGTGGTGGTGACCATATAAACATTGAGTATGCTTTGCTTAAACACAAGGGAGGAATGTGCTACTGGGAAGAACAGGCACGTTCATTTACCAACTCGGCTTCATCCTCAGTCACTGCTACCTAATCCCTGCAGATTAAAATGTCCTTTCACTAGCAGGAAAAGTGCTTGACTTTTCTTGACTGCTGACATGTTTCTTGCCTATCCACTTGTTTTCTTTAATGTTTTCATCACTGTTCATTTAAGGCAGGAAACACTAATTCAGCAAAAGCCAAAAGATATGGAGAAAGTTTTAAAGTTCATTATAGAAGCCAAAGGGTTACAGAAATAAAAATAGAGAGTGCCATCATTTTCCACTGAAAGCAGTGCTTGACCAGCAGAAAGGTGTTTATTTTTATCATGGCAGCCTGGCCTCGAAAGAAGCTGGCACAGAACAAGAGAAACTCCTGTCCCTCCCTTTCTGCACTTCTAAAGCTTTTAAGATGAACACCATTGGAAAGGAAAGAAACAGAGTGTGTTTTAACAACTTCCTTACTGTGTGTTGAGGAAGTTAAGCAAACAGGACAGAATGAAGTCAGCCAAAGTCAAGAGAACCTTTCCAGGAGTCATTCTCACATCTGCTACCCAGTGATGGAAATGCCAGGTCCATGATCTATGGGCACTGCATGACCCCTCTGCCAGGTGTCCAATGGGAAGGGGATGCTCTCTCTTGGGAAGGGGAGGGGAGCTGGAGAGTGCACAAGCTGTGCAGCACTGCAAGCACGTGGGTCCTCAGAGATGGTGGGCAGAGATGGTGTTTGTCATTGGCAGAACAGAAACCACCATGGTAGCAGATCGGTCCCTCCTTATATTGCTGAACCAGAAGTCGTGTTTGCTACAGAAAGGCAATGATTTCTCATTACTGTCCATAGCACCTTCCTCCCCACTAAGAACCACCACTTTGTCACAGTACCCAGCAAAAGCCATTTCAGGTTAATACAACTCTTTCCATCAATGTCAGTACACTTTGGATCAATCTCAACACAGCAGCTTTTAAGAGACAAGCCCCACATGGTTTTTTGCCTTCACATGTACTACCATATTACTTCAGTCTTACGTAGATGTTTCTACAGTTACTCATTTCAGCTCAAAGGAGCTGACAATGTTTCAACAACAGGATAAGTGAAAACTTCCCGGGGAAAAACTGGGGTTTTTTTGTTTTCCCCAAACATGTTTACTTTCCACAGAAAATTGAAGATTTCCATGAAGAAAAACAACAAACTGGCTGACTGCTAAATTTTCTAAAAGGAACTCAGATTTTTCTCCAAACTCCTAAGCGATGACAAAAATTGTAAGAGAGCTGTACTATTGAATTCATGTACATCTCATTTCCAACAAAGCGGATTTTATCCTTATGTCCACTGAAGTTTCAAAAGATGAGGTGTAAAATATGGCTGGCTTCAAACACAAGGTAACTTTTCCAACAAGAAAAAGAAGTAGACCATAACAATGCTACCACTAAGCTCTTTAGTGAGAGTAATATAAACCATTTAAAACCATTTCACTAACATCTTTCACAGCTGCTGCGTGGTTTGCCGGGGCTCTGATCCAACCACTACTACTAAAACTACCAATAGAAAGGCTATGATGAGCTCCCACACGTGTTGGTTGCCACTTTAGAAGCCAGGTGGGATACCCAGCTGTAATACAGGAACACAGATTTGCCAATTATGGATAGCCACCACATCACATTTCAGTGAAACTGAACAAAATGAGTAGGACTGGGATGCATAAAAGGCTCCTGTATCTTTACCCCATGACCAGCAGAGAGAATAGACAGGAACACAGGACAACAGTTGTGCTCTGCTCGCTTTCATTTCTTCTCACTCAACTAGACTTTTTCTGTCCTATGTGGAGTTCAGATTTATAGCTGAAAAGCCTGTGTTCTTGTTGTTTGACTGTGGGGGGTGGGGTGTAACACTTCTCTATTCCAGTCCTTTGGCTAAAATTCAATCTGATTCAATTAATAAATAGAATATTGGAAACAGATCAGTGCACTGTTACCAACTGAGCATTTGTCTTTCTTAACTTGCAAATAATGGCAGACAACACTGGACTGGATTGAGTGGGATTCATTTGGCTAAATGTAGACATCTGGAATACAGATGTCTACCTCCAACAAATTGCCCTTGGTGTTCTTGTGAGCCAGTGGAGACCTACTCAATGGAGTCTGACTTGTCTTGCCCTAAAACACACATGTGGAGTGGACCAAGTGAATCGTGCCCTAAAAATGCTGATTTCTTACCATTAATTGTAAGGGTGACCAAAGGTAAATAGCTTCAGACATACAAAGTGAGATGAGTATCACCCAGTCAAGCACGTCAGTGCCATTTGCACCAGTGCTGCTGACATTTTTCTCTCAGATGACCACTGTTGGCATCTTGTTCCAAACACACTACCTTCCCCTGCTGTAGAATAACACATTTCTTCCAGGGGGCCTAAAGTGTTATGAAGTAACAAGTTTTAATGACTGAGCTGGAATGAAATATGCTCAGCATCAGCGTTTAGTCCTTTTGCACTATTTGGGAAAGAAATCATATGGAGAAAAAACACTTTCTTGTACGCAGAAAAGGAAAATTACACCTGTTTTCAGTGCTTCAACAACAGCCTGAAGATTGTGAACTGAAAAGATCCATTTGCAAATGCAGCATTAAAAAATCGATATGCCTTTTTTTAAGTCACAAATGAAAACATACAGAAGGTAACAAGGATTCAATCAGCTGTAGGTATAGACTTAACTGATTAAAAAACATTCTCTTCAGTGACTTCTTCCATTGATTACCCAGCAGTGGTTTTCAAGCAAAGAGGGTAGGGGTGGTGCTGACAGACTATCACATCCGAAGGGTAAAGGACTGTTCCTAAGCGTGCTTTTGTTTATGATTAGCACAGTTAAAGTTCATGTCTTGTAAGGAATTTTTAGACACTACTGTAATACACCCTTACTGTTTTTCTTTTCCTTAGATGGTTAACATATATATCTTCGTTATATATAACTTAGTTATTAGTTAATATATATATATCTTAGAAGCTTAGATATCTTATAAGCTTCCTTCTGAATGGGCTTTCTTTTTCAAATGAATTTTGATTAGAGATGGTTTCTGTAAATATAATTAACAAAAAACAGCCTCACTTTCTCTTCATATGAGCAAGAGAAAAGGGCAACAGCAGAAGATTTAGTTATGCAAATGACTAGAGTTGATTCCAGCTCATTACTCAGAAATGTATAATATGTACGTATAAATAAATAAAATACTGTATAAAATGTACGATAAGATGAAAAACTATACTAAAAATCTGTAAGTATTAGTCAAAATATTAGTAAATTAGTGGCAGTAATAGCAAAGTAAAGATTTGTTTGTATAGACTCTTTATGACCCAAAGGCCTCTCCTAAGGGAATGAAATAAACTTGCATATTTTTAGTTAGTTTCATCCATCTGTCTAGTGAAGCAATCTCGTGGGTCAAGACTTCCATCATCTGTGTTTACTGTATACATAAGATAATAATTTGCAGCCCACAGCTTGATGTAGTCCTGTCTTTCATACCCGGATTCAGTAGTATGCATCTACAAAAATAACTTCCTGCAACACTGTGAAAAGAAAATCTCTTCTGAGAGTGGAGCACAGATCAAATGGTGAGGACAAAGCTGAATAAGAATATTCCATCTGTCCACAATTGCAAGTAGTACACAAATGAGCAAAACCTGATCATACCTCTCCTTAACTATGTTATTAACAACTAAATATCCATTAAGGAAATTAGCACACTCACATGGAACACTGCAACCTGTAGTTACAGGCACACGGTTTTGACAGCTGTCAGCTGACAAAAAGGTTGTAAAAGAGAAGTGGTTTACAACAGAGTTACTCTAAATTCACCTGCCAAAGACTAGGTTCAGCTTTAGGTCTAGCATAGACCAATGAGCTTTTAGGTGGAATGTAAGTTTGGCAGCACGCTTCTTGGCAATCTAAGCTAACCTATGTGCCATGCTCTCCAGGGATCACAAATCAAGCTCTTTTTGACAATGCTGAGCTGTTGGCAAAGGCAAACTGCTATACAACACTTGTCTCGTGGCCTACACCTATCATCCAGCCTGGCACTGGAGGAACGTGTTCAACAGAAGAGATTTAGTAGTAGGAAAACAAACATGCTAAAGAACATCTATTTTGTTGTGTAGAAGATTCCCAGGTATTAATCTATTATATCTCGTAATGAGTCTGTTGCAAAATACATCACAAAGAATAAGCATTTACCTGGCTGACTAGATTTCCCTCTACCTCACATGTAACACAGATCTCTAAGACGTTCTCCAAACCTACATGCACAGAATTCAGGAAAGAAGAAATTCAAGCTGAGGAGGAAGATGAGAGAAGTATGACAATTAGAAACATAGGATCACATCCTAAGTTTATTTAAATACTCCTTGCATATTGACATTAGGAATATATGAGATATATATATAGAAATATATACAGCACGAATGCTCTTCGTTTCTTCTTCATACACACTTATTTCATTTCCTGCTTCTCAGCCACCAGCAGAATACTGCACTGTTCAGATGGCAAAGACTGCAGCTATATACAAAATAAAATACATGTACAGAGCCTTTTCAAGCTTTGCATGAGCCTTTTCAAGCTTTGCATGAGCCTTTTCAAGCTTTCCATTTCTTTTTTTCTTTTTCTTAGTAAGATACTAATTATTTCTGACCTTTCTTTTCCTTCTGGTTCTGACTGGAACTAGAAGGATGAGAGCACACACATTCCCAGAAACATCCCTACAACAAATCTACAAACAAGCCAGAACTGGCAAGTGTAAGTGAAGAAAACCTTCTCTCATGGGACCTCCAGCCTAAACTTTCCTCTCTCACAAGATTTAGACAGCTTATATACTCTTTTGGATCATTTTGGGGATGGCTATTTTAAGAAAACAACCCCTCAACACATATCCAAACCTTACAAGTGCCTCATCCATCACAGTGACTATCTCCCTCACTGTTTGTAGCCATGAACACTGCTGCTGTTTATATAAGGGTCTGTACCAAAAGAGGTCCCTGATCCCAACTGATAGAACCAGTCACTAAAGAGACAAATAGGTCTTTGGAGGTATTGTCATGAAAGACAGATGTCTTGCTGTACTTTAATAATCCTACTGACTTCGTGGGATGAAGTCAATGAGGAATCATAGCGGTTTCTCTGCCTCTGGCATAGGTGGGAATAGTGGCTCCCAAATGGTGCTGGTAATCAGAAAAGCAATAGGCAGATATCTACAGAATCTTACTAAGCTGCATTTTACCTTTATTGCCTTTGCAACCGTTTCAAAGCTGACAACATAAGAACCACTGCATTAAAGAATTAAGGACAGACATGAGATAAATGCCTACAATAGATTAATAGTAGTAATACCTAAGCATTAAGTGTTAAGCTGGCTGTCCACCACACAGCTCTCCAGAGCTGCACCCAGGAGTATTCCTTTCAAGATGAGAAACACAATGTTAACACCCAAATTAAATACATATAGATTATGCAATCAGAAACATTAGATTTTTAGATAACTTTTGGTGGGTAGGAGGAGGACACAGCAGAAGCCCTGTAAATACATTCTGCTCATTCCCTGAAACAAGCAACCTTCTGTTGAACCCACCAGCCTTCAGCCAACACAGGACATTAGATCATTTTGTTATAGAAGGAGAGGGAGAGAGAACCAATGTCAAAAAAATCCAAACAGAAACAATGTAAGGCAAAATTAAGACTGTTCCCAAAATAGTAAGGAAAGAAAAATGAGCCATCACAAATATTTAAGTCACTTATATAAAGTTTAAAAATAAATTCTGGCATTTGTCCAAGTTCTTGGAAGGGACAAATAAAAAAACAGTGCTTTGAATGGTATTTATTGCCCACAATGGCTGCAGTGTCACAGCAGTTTCACAGCACCTCCGTTTCAGGGATGCATTTTGCCACAATTAACTACATACGTATTGGTTAAGCAGAGATACAGGCACCACAATCTGCCCCAGCCCATCTAGCAAGAATGGAAATACCAGAGGTGGAAGCACCATCCCAACCAGCTTAAGCAGTCATTCATTCCTCCACACCAGAACTATTTAGCAGGTTCAACAAAAGGCTTTGAAAATGCTGTCTCGTGTGAGCAGGGTCTGCTCTGGTCTCCAGAGCATGGGATAGTTTTTGCCATTGACTTCTATTGCCAAGGTTGCAGTGCTCATGTTGTATTGGCACAGACCACAGGCTGGACTCTCCAACCTCGCTGTGCTCCAGGGCTCAGCTTCTCAAAGCCAGCTCACAATTTGTGCTGCTGCAATTACAGAGTGGACAGGGGCAGCTTTCATGGAAACAATCACCTGGAGCACAAGGAAATGGAAACCACTTGCCCCAGCTCCCTTCTTGCAATCAAGCGGTGGGTGGGTTGAATGCTCACTGGTGCCAGGGCCCCCACTGACATCTCCAGGTCGCAGGGAGCTCTTGGGCTGCCAATTACTTTTGGAGTGCTCAAGCCTCTTCACCATGAACTGCAGAGTTCACTGAATGGGGGCAAGCTGCTTCTGGGATGGGGGGTCATGCACCACAAATGGGAACTGGACTCACTCACTTTCACAGGGGTGGTATTTTTCATATGAAATTGAATTTGTTACCATGGGAATTTGTCAGGCTTTTGTACTTCATCAGGGCATGAGGCAATGGTTTCCTTCAGTGCCACATAACCAAAAGAGTGATTCGGAACCACTCAGTGACCTGCTCAATGATTTAAGAGGAGTAGATTATAGCTCTAACAGTTGCATGAAACCGCTTGTTTTCTCTGAATAAAGAATAGAGAAAAATAATAAAGAAAATACTTATCATAAGGCATTTACTATTTTTCACTCTGGTCTCAAAGACTATGCACCCGAAAGACAGAGCAGCACTTGAAGAGCCAAAATCTATACAGACTGTGCTGCTCCAACACTGTTGCTGCTTCTGCACTTGTAGGAACACTTGCCATATTTATTATTTGTTATTTATTATTTAAGAACTGAAATCCTCGACACTTCCTAAAATCTTTTAAGGTATCCTACAAACAACCTCAGCCATGCTGCCGGTTCTCAAAGCACGATCCACTGCCTGTCCTCTGTGAAAGATGCAAAAAGGCAAAAGCTTTACATATATTCCAACTCCTTGGAGCACGATGAAGTTTATGGCTTTTCAATTTTCACATCCTTTCTAGCTCCCTTTCTAGCACATAAGCCAAATTTGCATGCAGACAGAGCTTAGTCTCTCACAAGGAAGGGACTTTAAAAGCCTTTCCATCAGGCCATTGTCCCTGTACACTTGGACTTTACAAAGAACATTTTTTCATGGCTAGAGGTACATGTTACTTGGTGCTTTCTATATCCTAGCAGGTCAAAAATATGTGAAAGAAGGTATGAATTTATATAAGACATACCCTGTTTTAACTTACATTCTGTAAGTTGTTTCTGGTTTTACACTCTTCTTAGTAAAGTTACATTAATGTCAGTTCCCTTACAGCCAATCTTGCCAAATGAGAAGCTGTGTGTCTGCTAATAGGATGAAAATTATTAAGTCATGACAAGTTTAACCAGTTGGATTTTTAACTCACTTTGTCATCTAAGGAAGGCTTAAGTGATGCAGTGTGTGTGCCAAAAGAAGAAAGTAGTAAATTTACTTCACTCTCACATTAGATTCCCTTAGATTTACAGCAAACTCTTCACATTTCAGTCTAGAATTTATCACCAGACCTGGGTCTCCTCCCAGGACCAAAAAACCCCAAAGAAAAACACCAAAGAAAAAAAAAAAGCAACATTGCAGGATTCTCTCATTTTAAGTATTATTTGTTACTAAAGTCAGGCTGTCACCTAGTCATAGCCTTATGGTACTAGGCACATCCACATATCCCAGAGTAAAATATATTAAGTGCCTTAAAAACCTTGTGTAAATGGAGATTAAAAATAGCTGGAACAACAAGCTGGCAATAAAATAAACCAACTTGCCTAAAAAGCATTCAAAAGCCATCCATCATTAAGCAATTTTCGGTTTTTCACAAATAATTTCAAGGAGGACTTCATTTACAAGAAACCACTCATGTTACATATAAGAAATCATTAACGGCAATGGGTGAAACTTTGGCAGAAAAAGCGGTCAATAACTTGACAAAAAAGGCAGTTTCGGTTTTCACTTAAGAATCAGTCAGCTAATTATGGTCTATGCAGCCTTTACAATATCCCCTTCTGAAACTTGTTCTTTTAAAGCTGTGTAATTCACATGCAACAATACGAATTTTAACACCAGATGAAAACAACTGGCACAATACACTGATGCCAACGGAAAAATCAAACCCCTCAAAATTAGATTATGCATATTCCTAAAATTTGACTACTTCACTGCTTTGAGGATGCTTGTTTTCTAAGATCATAGAATCATAGACTGGTTTGGGTTGGAAGGGACCTCTGAAGATGATCTTTTTTCAAAGCAAAAATGACTAATGGAAGCAAGCACACTGATGGGAAAAGACATCAGACATTTGACGGGAGAAAAGGCCCTGCAAAATCATGACACATGGAAGTGGAGAAACTCAAGCTAATTTGCCTAATGCCTCCAATCCATTAGAACATCTTGTATAGCATGTCAGGAAACAAGCTTAAGCACATGCCACCAGGTCAAAGACATTGTGGGCAAGTGGAAAACAATTTGAACTCCTGGATAACACTTGTTTCAAACCTCCAGAGGAGCACAGCTAACATAGAACTACATGCAGGTTGCACGTACAGAATACTACACATTCCCCAAAATAACTGGGACTCCAGGAAAGGTCACTGAGCTCTACAAGGAGAACTGATAATTAAAATTACACAACAATCTGGAAGCCTATGACCAGGGATGTAATTTTCAATCACCAGCACAACCATACCATTTGTAACTACCTTGTTGCATATGGAAATGCTGGGGAGCACATGGGGTGAGGGTAACAGCTCAGGGTGTACTCAAGTGTTTCTGGACCTCAGGAGTTCAGGATGAATTCAGTTCCACAATTGAAGTTACGTAGTGGGGGAGAAAGGGAGAAAGGGCATCTTCTGCCAAAAACATTCTATGTCTGCAACCTATTACTCCCAGATTTCTTCAAACATATTGTCAGGCACTTTTGGTATGAATTAGGGGACTGGATTAGCATTGCCACCCAAACCAAACATGGCATCTGCAAGAGTCTCCCAAGAGACTCGAGTGTGTTCTGACTGTGAGGAGATTATAGGTTTGGAACATACCCAGAAGCCACAGCCAGCAAAATTAATTGCTTTCTTTTTAGCCTAGAGACGAGTCTCTCTTGGAAGTTGCCTCCATGTTTCCTGATGAAGTGTCCTGCTCATTCCTTCCTAAGGGTAGCAAAATGAAAGGGTAATAATTTTAGGCACTCCCCAGTTTGGACAGGATAAGCCGACAGTGTACATGTGTGTGTCCGAGATTACCGCACAGACTGATATTCCTCCATGTGTTATAAACAGGAAAACCACTAAGACAAACAAGCTGTTCCCTATTGTAATTTTCTGCAGCAATACTCTAGCATTAAGTGTATTCCCCCTAGGTGTAAATTTGTCCCAAAGAAGTACTAATAAACTTTTACAGCACAATTTGCCATCATGTGTTTAGTTTGTACCGCTCCATACCAAAAACAAGCTTAGAAAGTTTCTAAAACAGTAGTGTTGCCTTCTTTGCTGCTTCTTTCCACCTGAGAAAACAAGCACTTTGGTTAACCAGAGTGCCAGAGAAAGCAAAAATATTCCTATCCATCATTACCTGCCTTTTGAAATGACTTTTCCTAGCACAAAGTGCAGCACCTCTTTTATCTCTGTTTGGCCATTCACTTCCTAAAAGTGCCATCACTGGGAAATGTAATGACTCTTCTCAGACAAAAGCCCCATGGACAGTCTCTCCAAACCATGGGCTCCTGTAAAAGAGCCATGCTCCAACCAGGCCTAAACCTGCCCCTCCTGAGCCTCCAAAAGGTTAAATCTGCAAATGAAGTCTCTTTTTGAGGAACTACAGCATCAGACAGAAACACATTAGTGGACAGACAGTAAAGCCAGGCATACACCTGCTACTGAATGTTTAAGAGCAGCAGTGAAGTGTCATACTTCATTAAGACTTTATATGCAGTAAAAATAATTATCAACTCCGCTAAAGTTTAACTAAGTTAAAACTTAATACATATTTTCGAGAGACTCTACTTGAAGAGTAAATCATATTTCTTTTCCATTACAGAATATATCAGAGGGAAAAGTTTATCAAAGGGCTCAAGATTAAAGACTTGAATGCCTTTAGGGTAAAGCAGGGAACACTACAGTTTTAAAAGGGCAGGTAAAAGAAATACAAGGCAGGCAAAGCACAATTTCAGCAGCTGCTGTGCTGTAAGTCTACTGACTGAGCCTCATTCAAGATGATATTTATTTAATTTGGGGAGCATAAAATCTCTCCACTTAGATTCATGAATGGGATTAACCAGGCACTTTGACAGCAGCTCCACCAGATCAACCAAGTTTCTGCCTGGGCCATAAATATAATTGGCCTTTTCCATACGTGCTGGCAAAAGTCAAAAAGCAACAAAGTACTTACCTTGCTATAACTTGAAATGGGATTGGGCTTTTCTTGTTTCATTGTTTTTATAATGGATAAGCTTCATATAGAGCAGAAAACACTCAAAGATACTCTCAAACCAGAAAGGAGGAGACGTTTGCCACTCAGTTATGATATCTAACAGTGTGAGGAGAAAAGAATGAAAACTAAAAGAAAAGGGATTTCTTTAAAAACCTGGTAAAATGGGCAGAGAGGGAGAAGAGGGCGTCAGGAGAAGAGCTGTCTTCAGCTCACAGCCAAACCCTCCCACTGGCCTGAGGACAAAAGACCCTTTGGGCTACCAAACAGCCCTACTAGCTGTACCGCACAGAAAAAAGCCCACACACAGTTAACAGCACAATATCTGCTGCAATTTGCTCTCCCATGTATCTGCACTACCAGCCCTAACAGGTCTTATAGCACTTCCCTACCTGCAGCATGGGTCCCCTCTGAAAGGATGCTGGTGCCAGGCGTATTTGGCAGCTTAATTTTAGCCCCATTGTGCAGGACAGTTTTGAGCTTTAGTATAAGCTCACCCCTGAAAGACAATCTTACTTGCTCTTGGTGAACCTTGGAAAAACCTTTGGAAAAGCCAAGAACAACTGCATGGTCATTAACAGTATTTAAACCTTCATACAGTTAATGCTCAGTTCTAAGATGTCAGTCTTCTCACCAACTCCTAATACTCTTTCTGGTATGTCTAAATCCCTGTACTTAAGAGGCAATGAAAAGGAACCCAGAGTTACGCAGCTAACAACTGTTCTTCTCTTGCCCATATGAGCTACTCAGGAAAAAATGCAGCTTCTCTTCTCCCTAGCTTATTTTTTAAGGTGAGACATCAGCTCGAAACAGTGATGGCCAGAATGCATCCGAAAGGAGAGGGTTGATAACCTTAGAGAATAAGGCAATAGAAAACACTACATTCATTTTGCTCTGCGGGAGGCGAGGCTGGCTGTGCTAACAGATTACAAGCACACTTTGCAGTTTTGGAAAACAGAATTGTTCTGGAAAGCATGCTTCTGTAAATAAACCTCTGTGCTTCATGGTCGCCCCACCTACCCCACAGCCATGAACATATGCTATGACTGCATCTGGCTTGGCCTGACAGTTTCTCCAGTTGGCTCAGCAAAAGGGCAAAAAAAAAAAAGAGTCATATAAAACAACAAAAAGGAACAAACCCAAAGATATCAACTCTGCTCTTGGTCTTAGCGCTGAATCTCACTGCAGTCATCATTCCTGGCAAAACTACACAGCAGCTTTTGTCTTGCAGCGACGATAAACTTCCTGCTGCAAGCTGGAACAGGTCAGCGCTCTCTTTGTCTGCCCAGTGGTCCAAACACTGTGAAATCCTAGATAATTGTGACTAAGTTTTCATAGCTGTTGCTGCTGTGAAAGCAGCCTCTGCTTCAAGTGTTATCCCCTTACTTGCTCTGACTTCCCTCCCAGGGAGAGGACCAGCTGGGACACTACAGAGTGAAGCTGCACTTGCCAAGGGTCTGGTTTTCCCTTCTTCCTCTGCAAAGTGGTGGTTATCGTCCACATCCAACACACGATCCATCGCTCACAGCACCAGTGTCCCAGGAAAGGCTTTGCTAAAAGCATGCAACCAAGCTCTGCTGAAAACCACCCTCTCTAAAAGGCTTCGTGTTAACAGTTATGGGAGAAACCAATCCCAGTAAAAACAAAATGACGAAAACCAACCTTCAAAATAAGCTCTTGAGTGTCTCGGGCTGCATGCCTCTATCCTGGAGCACCACTAATCAAATGTTAACATATAGATGTTAATTCACAGGCAGACAGCTTTCAGAAGAAAGTACATCTTTCAAACACTCAAGGTGACACCAACTCTACATCACACATGACTGTGATACTGAAAGCTTTGCTACCCAGACTCTAGAAAAAAACCCCACCAGATTACTATCAATTAACAATTAAAGACTTTAATACATGCATCCCCCTCAGGTGAGATCAAACAGCTACAGAGGGAGAAACAATCACAACCACAGGCAGTGACTAAAAGTGATAAACACTAGAGATGAAGTTATGTGAGATCAGCAGCCCAGAGTGTCTTTAGAGACCTGAGGTAACAGTGATGCACGGCAGACAACGGCTAGAAACATACTTATAAAAAAGGCAAATTTTGGCTACATAATTCAGTGGTGAACAAAACATTGCTGTGCAATTTCTGCTGAAAAGGCAGCATTTTATTCCAAACTTGCCTGTACAAGCACAGCCTAGGCTTCTCACCTACACACCATTGTGAAAAGGCTTTGGAATCACTGCTCCACTGTTGCTTCTCAGCCCCATCCTCCCCAAGAGCTACAGCCAGATCCATTAAGAGTTAATACGATAAGCAACATGAGACTGCTTAAAACAACCAGACAGTCACCAAGATAAAAATCTCTGGAAAAAATAAATGCTGTGTCTGGTTTAATCCTGTGCCAGGACTGCTGATGGTGTTTGAAGCTATTACAGTGTTCATTCTGCACACAGACAGCAGTGACTGGTAGCAACAGGCAGCCCAGCTGGATGGCCCACAGTAAGGTGAGAAACCAGACAGTTCTTCTTTAGCAAATGCAGGAATCATACAAGAGGCTTTAATCATCATCACCATTACACCTTTGTGATAAATCCAGAAAGATGAGATTTAACCCCACACAAATCTGTGCACACAACATGCTTTGCTGTCTGCATCAAACTCTCTTGTCCTGTCCACAAATAAATGTATTCTAAATATTAGGGGAGCCCACATAAGCAGGAAACAACCAGGTAAGCTACTTGAAAGGAGAAATGTTTCCTCAGAGTCCATGCCCTGATCACAGCAGGTCTTAAAAAACACACAGCTCGAGTCTTCCGAGCACCATCAAAAGAGTGCAGTTCCCAAGAGAAAACTCTACATTTCAGCTGCAGGTTCAGATATTAAGGTTAAGGAGATGCTTGTAAAGCCTCCAACCCATTTATTTTCTTCATCTTTTCAGTTTCTACTTCTGCAACCTCTGCTGCTTCTTAGTACCACATTCCATTTTCTCACGCTTATGTTTGCCATTCCTTCTATCAAAAAACAAATCCCCTTAAAGAAAAAAGCTAATGGGATTTAAACTTTTGCTTCATTTTTCTCCAGCAACACTGACAGACAGTTAACATTTACTTGTATTTCTTTGCTGTTAGTAGTTTTATCACCACTGAAGGAGATAAAGTCTGTAGTGGCAGCAGCACCATCCCTAGACTGCCGGAGGAGGAACTGTCCAGCAGCAAAGCACCTACTGAGAGACAGCAGGGATCAGCTATGTGCTGACAGGAGAGCACCAGCGATGCTCCTCAACTTCTCAGTTAATAGCCACTTGCACCAGCTGTTAATTTTCTACTGAATGTATCAGTCAAGCCTCCACAAGTTGTTTAACTTAGAACAAATGCAGCTTTTGGAGACGACACTTGAGGCACTGCGAGTATTGGAATTACAGCCCATGTATACTAAAGAATTAAAGTTTCTTAAATAGAAATCACCAAACAGGTTCCAATGAAGAGAAAGGGGGAAAAAAAAGTCAGAAAATGCACCTCTCCTCTACTTCCCCCTGCCTACTACAAAACCAAACTCAAAGCACTTCTAAGTCCCAAAGCACTCTCTGTTCTCAACCAGAGAAGCATGTTTTCTTATGAACTACCATAATTCTAGCAACTTGAGCCATAATTTGGTAGTCTGCCTTGTACAAAACCAAGTTCTGAGCTACACATATCCTATAAACTTTCTGACATCCACTTATCTCAGACACACTGTTATGAGGAAAGAGACTTCAATACTCAAATTCAGTAGCAGCAATAAGAACAGTAGCTCCTGTCCTGAGAGGGAACCACAAATAGGAAAGGAGTCATGCTCAAAACATTGACGCTTATCAATTGCAAAACAATTAAATGTTTTATTTGCAGTTTATTTGCAGACTTGCAACTGTTTAGTGCACTGTTTCACTGGGGTCTTTCGAGATCAAATCTGCCAAAAGAAATAGAGAATCAGAATGGTTGGGGTTGGAAGGGACATTAAAGTTCACGTAGTTCTAATCCCTTGCCATTGGCAAGGACACCTTCTATGAGACCAGGTTGCTCAAAGCCCCATCCAACATGGCCTAGAGGAAGGTGCTCCTGCCTATAGCAGGGGCACTGGAACCAGATGATCTTTAGGTCTAGTTTTTTCACAGCTTTACTCAGTCCTCCTGTTTTAGGGCTCCAGCATGCTAGAACTACATGTTGGTAAGGATCATGTCATCCAGCAAGGCCCAGCACAGGCTTTCATTTAACTTAACATAACGTATAGACCTCTGCTGTATGCCATTTGGACTGGACACCTTGTTTGCCTAGTAGGGTTTGTCAAGCTAGCACATGAGGTCACAAAGTTCAAACAGTTTCTCTAGCCTTGATCACCAGCAGTCCAGAACCAACATCCTTATGTTACCATATAAACCTATTTGTCACCAGGGATTCAAGTGAACAATAATAAAGTGAACAGATTAAGGAGGAAACTGCCAACACCTCCGTTTGCCATGGAGGCGAATTCATCAGGCATACAGTAAATAAAAGGAAAGAGGAAAGCCTAAGTGAAATACTCCATATATTTTTAAGCCCACATCTTTTATCACCCACTCCATCACAAACCTATGCAATCAAGGAGATTTCCGGTTGGAGTTTGAGGAGTTTTTTTGTTTTTCAGGCTTTTTGTTTTACTAGCTGTTATTTAAGGATAGCAGTGAAAGATCATGACCCCATTTCCACTCCTCCAGAGTGTGCAAGGCTCTCTTTGATGTTTCTAATGTCATGTAGCCTCGTGGATCATATCACCTTTCCCATGAAAGCAGAGGGATTATCTTTCTCCACTACTTTGCATTCTCCATTACGTGAACAAACAACACTTCCTGCTCTTCTTCCAACTGTGAAAAATAGCTGCTTATATCACATAGAAAGCCAGTAGCCTTGTTTGTTAACCAGCTGTTTTGCTTTAAGTTGTTGGTATCTTTAAAGATGCTTAAAGGTGTCTCTTGCTGATAAAAAAATTAAGTTTCCCAGGAATTTTCGAGAAAAATAGTTCTTGCCTTTGCATTCCCAACATCAGCTAGAAATGGTACAATAAACTAGTTTCCTGGGCATATGTAGCTCTTTAATGAATTCTGTGTAGTACTCAAAAACTACTTACAGGGTTAGTATGACAGAAATCACTATTGGATTACAATAGAAAGTCATACGGCTCCTTTTCATCCAAATTCAATACATTAAAGCCTAACCAGATGTGCTCATTTGAGAAAGACCGGAACTAGTAAACTCACAGCCATATTTTCTAAGTAATGGTAATCTCATAAATCTACATTTTCTTTAGCAAGCTTTTCCACAGCAGAAAGCAAAAGTTGTTCCAGAAACAAAAAAACCCATGGAAGATATCTAGTCTCTTCCGAGAGATCCACACAACAGGACAGCATTTCCTCCTTGGTGGTCCCCTTATTTAATTTTCTCTCAACAGCCATGGACAAAATGTTGATAAAGTCAAAGGATGAATTTTATCTCCCGTTCTCACAGTTTTTAGGTACAAAGAAGCTTCCTGGAAAAATTCATACATTTAGGGATGTCTGGACCTGCTGGATTCTCAAAACAAGAGAGTGCCAAGTAATATCCATTGAATTTAGGTCACACTCATCTATGGAAATATGAAAGGAGGATATGCAACTCACCACAAAACCAAACTTCACACTACCCTGGTGATACAGATTAGTACTTGTAAGACATACGTTGTTGAAAAGATAAAACTCCTTCCTATATAATTTTAAAAGCCATTCTATAAATTTCCTAGATGAGAATAAAACTATTGTGCTCACTTTGCAAACAGAATGGCACCTGGGGAACACCACTTGCTAAGTCAAGATAACTACTGTCCTAGCAGACCCTGGACAAAGACCCAGGAAGAACAGACCCTTCCTATGTTCCAGCTTGTCTGGAAAGCACTCCTGTATCCCCAGGACCACAACACATGTTAAATTAAGTTACCCCACTGCTATTTTCAAGCCTAGATAAAATCCAGGGTGCTCTTCAAATCCAAGAGCCCAGCTGCTTCAGGACAGACCCCAGGTTACCCTGCCATTCCCACACAGATTGCGTATTAGCTCCTTGTGCAGTCAGACCTTACACAAAACTAAACCTGCTGCTCTTGCCAAAACAAACCTTCACCTCCTTATTTTGAGTATAACAAGCATAGCAAAAAACCAAGACAAAAGAGAAAAGAAATACCCCACAACTGCACCTGATTAAAAGTAATAAAATACATATTCCTGACACCAGGTCTTGAAGGCCCAATGGTGCTCAGACTGACAAATCATGCCAAGTACAAAGTTCTGAGCTTCCACACAAAAAAATTAATCCACCTGTCAAGAAAACAAAGAACATCCAAAGCCAAACAGTGCCACCTTATTTGGTTGAATACTTAAAAAAGAGTGGAATTGCAGTGAGGACATCATAAGTAAGGACAGGAATGAACTGACCTTGACATATGCTAGGTAATGCTCGCACTTTTCCTGCATGTATGTCAGTTCTAACTTCTCTGTGATCTGCCCCGCCGCCTCTCCAGAAGTCACAAAATAAACTCTGGGTTGCTGGCTCTTTTCCTTCTTTGCCACATCAGCAGTCAAGTTATAATTCAAACCTGTTTTAAAAAGGAAGAAGAAAACAGAGGATGTCAGTGAACAATAGTTATTTTCTAACCACCTATGAATGGATCCTGCTGCCCCCAGGGCATGTGTGCTTCAAGAAAGGTCAACCCTTGAAGGCCCTCAATCACCGAGTTTCCTGTGACTGCTCAAAATCAAATCCAATTACTAATGTACTTCCAAGTTTTGTGTTCCTACATTCCCCAGCCCATCCTTTCCCATAGGAAATGATGTGTAAAAATAAATCTAGGCATGCACACTTCATAAAAATAAAGAAACAAAAGATACTTAAAATATGTTGTTAACAGAAAAAACAAAAAACACAACAACAACAGCAGCAGCCTCAAGCTTTGTTTTCCTTCTAAAACAGCACAAACCAAGCAAATGTCAATCAGGATGTGGCACTTTCTGACAATTACTTTTGTTGATTTGCAGTCAGCATTCGCACTTTAACTAGAGGTTGCTGCCTTGCAATCAGCATCCCCCTCTTAGATGTTACACATCCCTAGCAGTTTATAGAAGACATACCCAGGGACTAATGAGCTGTATCTCTGTAAATCCTGTTTCCTGCTCTTCTATAGGATAAGTAGCTTAACACAAGCAGTTGGTTTGCAACTAGATGTGTGTGTCCAAAAGAAAACTTACTTGTTACCTGAAGTAATTATACAGCAACTGATTAATCCAAGCTGAGTATACCTTTCTTTTTGGCAAATGCAACAACAGAAGGAGCAATGAAACTGAACAGAAGCGTGAATGTTCTGCTGCTTTCTACTGACAAGCAAAGTCCTTTCACTCACCACAAACCACAGCCTATACTGATTTCAGCTGTTATCAAGGCAATAATGGGAATACCATGAGATTGGCTCACTCTAAATGGCTTAATTAGATGCTAATCCTCCTAAAGGACAGCCAGCACCAGTTCCTGTGCTGATTTGTTAAATATGTAGGATGTTTGCCAAATTATGGCTTTGGCTTTTGTTTATGTTTTAAGTCCTAAATGATTGATACCATATAAGATGCTGCCCATAAATGTAAACTTTTTTTAAAGCTAGAATGTTATAAACAGTCAATGTAAATGTTAAACATTCCTGGACTTCGGTCTCCTATAACAGATTTCAGCAAGGAGTCTGTGCTAGATTTTGGTGTGGTTTTACTTGGTTTGGTGGTGGTGGGTTTGGGGTTGCTTTTTTTTAACCAATTTAAATCCTAATCTCTCTAAATTAACACTGCTGCCAATGCTGTCACCTCCAATCATTTCTCCACCAAACTTTCAGTACTTTGAAGAATTTATTTAATGATATTGTAAACCTTGGTGCAAAAGTCTCTGTAAACATTCATAATTCACATAATTCAGAATGACCTCGCTTCCACTTGCAGCGTGCTGCATCCCCATGAAAAACTCACTCAAGTTCACACACAACCACCAGAGACGTACCCTCGGTAGCAAGAAAAGACACAGCTGAGGAATCAGCTTAACTACCATCACAGGGCTCCACCTGAACTTTTTTTGCTTGCTGTTGGCAGAATAACTTGCTTGGAAGGATAGTACTTTGAAAGTGCTTCAAACTCTAATAAGCTCAGCACCAAAACTCCCACTGAAGTGGTGTTTACTCAGACCCACTAAAGAGCACCACCTATACAGATATACAGGGGTTAGCCTATTTAAAACCTCAGCAGTCTCTTTTTTTGTTCCTTTTTTAACATGTGTACATCCCACACCCATCCCCAATTGTCTCCCATCTGCTTTCAAGACCTCGCATGCACACACACATGCTGAGATCTGCACCGGCGTCCCAAGAATAAGACAAGAAAACCCATTAGCAAACCCGGGCCCTGCGTAGGCAGAGACGAAAGCCCTGTGGGAAGACACAGCCCTCTTCACAGGACGATGTATTACTGACATTGAACAATTCCTTGTGGCAGGCACGGAGACGCATCCCAGCGCGAGACCCGTAGTAGTTGTCTGAGCAAAGCCACCCCAGCTACCGCCTCTTCGAAACAGCAGTGATGTTTTCAATCAAGCAGCGCAGTTCCCATCCTCCCCCCCGCCTCCCCTTTATTTTGACAACTTGTTTCTATGTTATATCCAGTGATGTCACATCAGTGGAAAAACTGAAATACCGTGAGTAAGGATTTTTTCTTTTAACCTTTCTTCCAAAAAGCAACCAGGGAGGGGAGATATAACTCATCAAACTTAGCACTGTTGGTGGTGTAAGTTCGTCCTGCTTGCTCCAGCAAGAGACTGGGAGGCAAATAAATTAACTCTTCCAGGTAATGCCTTCAAATATTTGTCCAGCAGCTTTAAACCAGTCTGGTTAGAAATGTTTCTGGGCATCTGCCCACCTAAACTTCACACGATCAATATAAAACTCTGGCATGAGCTCAGATGAAGGGCTTGATTCTTCTGATTCTTCTGATAACAACCATTCCCTTTCCATAACTGAAATAAAATGCCTACAGGCTCTGATAACAGCTCCCTCTGAGAAATTTTTGACCGTATCTACAAGAGGACCACAAGCCAGCAGACGAGGCAAGTTACTCCAGCCAGTAACAGATGCACCAACTAACCAGCAGCAGACATTTCGCAATGGATTTTCACCCTCAGTAGCACATACGTACTCACAATGCAAGACTCCTCCCCTCACAGGCTGAAGGGAGAAGCCTGGAGAAGAAAACGCTCCAGGGAGACCTTACAGCAGCTTCCAGTGCCTAAAGGGGGCCTACAAGAAATCTGGAGAGGGGTTTTTTACAAGGACCTGTAGTGACAGGACAAGAGGAATGGCTTTAATCTGACAGAGGGGAGATTTAGATTAGACATCAGGAAGAAATTCTTCCCTGTGAGGGTGCTGAGGCACTGGCACAAGTCGCCCAGAGAAGCTGTGGCTGCCCCATCCCTGGCAGTGTTCAAGGCCAGGTTGGACACAGGGGCTTGGAGCAACCTGCTCTAGTGGAAGGTGTCCCTGCCCATGGCAGGGGGTTGGAACTGGATGATCTTTAAGGTCCCTTCCAACCCAGACCAATCTGGGATTCTATGAAGGCAGCCATGAAGCAGAGAGAAGTGAGGAGAGATTAAAATTGGGCAGTAGTATCCCATGAGCTAAAACAGGAATCACAGCTGGCTATGTTAATGGTGGGGTTACACACCCTGAGCCAGCCGGCACATCTCTTCATCGCCCACTCAGATGATGCTACAGCACAGAAAAAGCAGGGAGCAAAATGCTCAGCAGGAATAAGCTCATCCAGAAGTGCTTGTCAAACTACTAGCTATAGTTCTGATTCATGGGGGAGGAGAGAAGGGGAGGAGCTACATGGACAAAATGAAGAACTTCCTAAATAACAACAAAAGGCCGTTGGAAGAGGAATATCTTTCTTTGCTGTCTCTACCAGTAATCATGAGGAGAAAATAATTCATCAACTTTGCTTGCAGAGAAAATTCTGAAGTAATGAAAGTATTAAAAAAAAAAAATTGCCCTAGCAAATGACAACATATCAAGGACATTCGCCGCATCCTCTTCCAAAAAGCTTGCCTTTTCCCCTTACTCGTTTCAAACCTTGTTTCAAATCCTCTCTCATAGTGTTGTCCCTAGCTTCTAAGTAGGGAGCCATACTTGCTGCTCCATACACCGAACAACATATCCCTATAGCATCCATGCTTGTGAGGTATTCAGAGGGTAGCTCTGACACAGGCCTGCATCCAAGCAGACTAGAAAAATGAGACACAGACAGAAGTTATACTCCTGCACCAAACTGCAGCAGGATCCAGGTAAGAAGAGGAGTGTCCACTTTCATAAGGTTTTAGATCAAGCATAAAATCATAGAATCATAGAATGGTTTGGGTTGGAAAGGACCTTAAGGTCATCTAGTTCCAACCCCCTGCCACAGGCAGGGACACCACACACTAGACCATGTCGCCCAAGGCTCTGTCCAACCTGGCCTTGAACACTGCCAGGGATGGAGCATTTACCACTTCTTTGGGCACCCTGTGCCTCGCCACCCTCACTGTAAAGAACTTCTTCCTTATGTCTAACCTAAACTTCCCTTGTTTAAGTTTCAACCCATTACCCATTGTCCTTATCACTACAGTCCCTAATGAAGAGTTCCTCTCCAGCATCCTTGTAGGCTCCCTTCAGACAGTGGAAGCTGCTCTGAGGTCTCCATGCAGCTTCTCTTCTCCAGGCTGATCAGCCCCAACTTTCTCAGCCTGTCATCATACAGGAGGTGCTCCAGCCCCTGATCATCCTCGTGGCCTCCTCTGGACTTGCTGCAACAGCTCCATGTCCTTCTTATGTTGAGGACAGCAGAACTGCACACAGTACTCCAAGTGGAGTCTCATGGGAGCAGAGTAGAGGGGCAGGTTCACCTTCTTCAACCTGCTGGTCACGCTCCTTTTGATGCAGCCCAGGCTACGGTTGGTTTCTGGGCTGCAAGCTCACACTGCCGGCTCATGTTTAGTTTCCCATCCACCAACATCCTCAAGTCCTCTGCAGAGCTGCTAGGAACATATTCAAACAGAGTGCAAATATCAACCAACCTATCATCTCACACCAGTTTTTCAGGCAACAGTATCTGGGACATAAGAACTACCCCAGAAATGGATCAACACACAAGCAATGCACATCTGAACTGAAGCATACAGGAGAAACTTTGAAGCCGTTTTAACACATCTGCCTAACTCTAGCCAAATGTCCAACCCCCTTCATTTTCATAGCCACTAAAATTCACCTAATTCTCACACTGGCATTATCATCACTGTTGTTATTATTGTAGAGGAAATTATCCAGACTGTGGGCACAAGTTTACTTCCATTCTCCTGCAAGGATGAACACAGAAGCAGCACTTGATGTAGAGATGTCAGCAGCCTCTGTCTTCTTGTCCTCGTCACCCAGAAGCACACCATCTGAACAGGCTGAAGCGTGCACATCCAGGCTAGGAAGTGCCTTTCTCTCATCTCATGCCTTTCCTGCATGTACAGAGACCCCAGGGGAGACAAGGCAAAGACCCTTCAAGTGAGGGAAAACAGCCTCACTGAGATTCCTAGGTGAAACAGCAAAAGCTTAAAATGCCATGTTTCTCACACATCCAGATGTACCAGAAGCTGTCGTGTTGGTGGGAGTATGATGAGAGGCTCAGCTCTCCCAGCAAGCGCCAAGGCAGAGTGACAGGTCAGACAACGCCTGGCATGCAGCGCACAGCACATGCTTCACTTGGGCATGGCTCTTTGTTCAGACAAAAACATTCCAGCATAAATCCATACTTCTGAAGACCGTATTCTGCAAACAGTATGCAGAAAATGGATGGGAATTAAACTGTCATTGGCACTATCAAGCAGTATCAATAAATACACACCCTCAGATAGCTACTCCATACACTGAACGACCCAGTATTGCAACTACATTGCATAGGAAAGGTTTCTATGCAAGTGTGAGGCAATGCTAGATGAAGACAACTTTCCTTCATGTGCTGGTTAACAAAATAACCACACGTGCAAATGAGCACTGGAGACACATATCTGCCCAGAGGAATGCTGCCTGCTTGTTCAGCTTGGCTTTCTAAATGTAGTGTAGTATGTGATCACCTTCAGCTGCCCAGAAGCAAGAGCAATTCCCAGCTTTTCACCAGTAAGCAGCTGCCTTGAGCATCTACAGTGACAAGCCTTAAGGGAGTGGCATTCCCGATGGGAACTGTGTTGTCATCTTCTAACTTAACAGCCTGACCCCAGACATCCAAAGATGAGACAATCCCAACACTTCGACATAGTATTTTAACAGTTCCATATGTCTTCCACAGTCCAAACTGGACAACAATTTGTTCATAGGGAAATTCTATTTTTTCCCCACATTTAACCCCACAGGAGAGGAACCGTTGCAATATTTCCATGAATTGTTCCACCCTTTGTTAATTGATACTCTTCAATGCAACATAATTAAAATGGCCTGACCACTGGATTGCAAAATGAAAGCTTGCTTGAGATATTTTATCCAAATCATATCCCCAAGTGGTTTTATACAGTCAGATAATTCTGGCTGCAAAGTTTTCAAGATAAATCACTTTGCTAGAAGCATTGTATTAAAGGACAATGGTTGGAAGTTTTATAATCATCTACTTCATGGTAAAAAAATTCCTTACAATGAGATGGATGTTACTTGCTGAAGAAGATGCACATGTGCATTTCACCACAACAAATCATCAGGAGTACACTTCGTATGACAGCACAGGGGAATTCAACTCTCTCTTACAAGACATGATGAAGAGGAAGATAGGTCTTACGCAAACAAGGGGAGCAGATATTTAGATTGGGAAAAAAGGCAGCTCACTTCTTAGCCACAGGTCCAGAGATACGAAATTAAAGCAAAGGAAACATTTTGAACGGTACCCCCAGGAACATAAGAAAACCTAGATATCCAGAAAATCAATTCAGTGATTTTCAGGAAGGAATTAGCACCCAAGGAGCACTTGGAGATAAGTGTTTTCTTAACTGGCAGAGTAACAGGCAGTACAAAAAACACTTTATCAAAGCATGTATTTTCTGCTGAGAGTCATCATTTACAGGGAGGGAAAACATGCAAAAATAGAAACTGAAGTCTCAGATGCACCAATACGTTAGAACCCAGAAGAATCTTACATTTAGTAACTCCACTTTTTTGAGGTGTTCAGGTGACAAAGTGACAAGTTGCAGAGAGCAACTTCAGAAGCAGCTTGTAGTTCTCACTTTATGCGAATGGCAGGAGAAGTAGCAAGAAGTCTTTTTCTTCTCCAACTCATTTAAAATCCAAATACAGCAGCAGGCTCTGCATACTGAGATTCATACATGACACTCTCACTTTTCTGGATCAGCAGTTCAGAAATGCTGGGGATCCGATGGTTTTTAGGGTTAAGTCAGGCTTATCAATTTCATCTATTATGTATAGGATTTGTAGGGATGGCAGGGCAAGTAGAATGAGGACAATGGCTGGAAGGATTGTTCAGATTAGTTCAACTTCCAGTGCATCAACTGTGTTCGAGGGTAGTTTTTCTATTAATATCAGTGTTAGTAGATAGATAGAAGACTAAGCCGCGAATTGCCAGTGCAACTATAAGAGCATGGTCTATAAGAGGACACAACTATAAGAGGATGCCATTCCTAAGGCATGGCAAAGGTAAAACATCGTGGCTGAACTAAATAAACCCAGACCTTACAATATTTAGAAACACTCTATCTATCCCATACCACTTCACACAATATCTAAGACTTGTAAACACCGGAATGTAAAACACATAATATTTTAATTTTAATATTAATATTTTAATGCAGCCAAGATAAAGGCTTGCATAATTACACACCTTACACAGTTTCATTCACCTAAGAAACTCCATGTGTTTTACAGAGACTAACCAACCTGGAAGATATTCTTGCCATCAGTAAAATACTGGGTTATTCATAATAATTTTACAGACAGGTAAACTGATGCACATAAAAGGATTTGCTCATGCCTGGTAGGAATTCAGATTTATAGTGCTCTGTTTGAGACCTTGTTGTGGACTTTCAAAAACTACTGATCCAGACCAAATCACACCTGCTTTCTGATAACGCTGATAGAGGATAGAGGATACAGGAAATGTGTTATCAAGAGGTAAACAGGGAATATGAACTTAAAAAGCATCTATTGCTTCTGCGTTTTTGTCCTTGCAGTAAGCCCAAGGCCACACTTCCTTCCTCTCACTGAGGAAGAAACTGCCCCACTATTAAGTCAGCCTCATCAGAGGGTAAAAACATGCCCAAAACAGGGAGCGTCTAACTTTCTGGAATTGTATAGTCCAGCTCACCCCAAAACAACTTATTTCACATCAAAGCTCTGTTACTGACTCCAAAGGGAGTCAGGTCAACCTCCTAGCATGCCCCTGCCCAGCGCTGGCACAGAAACCTTACCTATTTCTCCAGGAACACGCTTGCCACTGAAGCGGAAGCATGCCGTGACATTGAGGCAGTTCACTGGCTGCAAGCCATCATGGCACTGAGGAGCTGTGATATTGATGGACGCAGGCAGGAAAATGGAGATATCCATGGTAATGACAGGCCTGGATCTGGAGATCAACAGAGAAGTGCAATTGAACAATCATTCAGATGGAAGTTCTCAGCCAAAGGAAAATACCATCAATTTGATAAACTGCACAATTTGAGCAGACATGAAGAACAGAGAGGGTATTTGAACTGTAACATAAATTAGCACTTGTCCTAGCTGTCAAAGACTACTAGCGTCTGAATGAAAACTGTAACATCAGCTTGAGGTGCAGTACTCAGATACAGACTGCAGGCAGGCAGCTGGGTAAACTGATAATGTATAATAGTAGTCATCACAAATAACAAAATTAGCAACACAACAGCAACCAAGGACAAGATCATGCAAGTGAGACTGCTTGCTAAGCAGCTTGGATGGTCAGGAACAGGTAGATAGAGACTTTAGGTTTCCAGAGAATGGTCTACAGTTAAATTTGTTACCTGAAAGTCTAAGAGGGAGCACAAGGATAGGAGATACATAATTCATACATAATTTTTTTGACAGTGTAAGGGGGACAAGAGACACCATATTCATGTTTTCTGGAGGAGGGAACATTTGGCTTATTCTCTCCCAGTGAGTGGTAAGGACTGAATCCTCTCTTGAAGTCTCTGACCTCTATTTCAGGAGCTACCCAGTGCACTGTGAATGAAAGCTTTCTGCCCTTGCAACTCTGGCACCAGGTTATTGCTGTGACTATTTCCAGCTGAAGATGACCTTGCAGAGCAAGCCGAGTGCCATTAGAGCCTAGGTGGGTCTCCTCTCTCACACAACACAGTAGCCCTGCCAGATTGGTTGGGAAAAGCAGCCCAGAAACCCAGGCTTGTCTGAGCATCCCCAGAGCAGAACTTCAGCCCAAAAATTCAGAGTGTTTTTCTTCATGGTTTTAATTCTGTACATGTTCAACATGAACATGTTCTTCCAAAACTAACTCCACTAGTGAAAAAAGAAAGTGCAGCAACCAGTAGAGTCACTTCTAAAGTAGCCCCAGCAGCCATGCGAGGCCAGACCACATAAGTAAACCACTTCTGGACTCTCACTCCATAAGCCACTTAATTTAGAGGCAGGGGAGGGGAGGGAGAAGAGAGCAGGGATTGTGGTTACACCTAATTCATATTGACTGGAACAAGATTTACATCAATCTCTGTGAGACGGCTGCTCAGACTCTTTTACCACAGCCTGAAATAACAGTGTAAGTTCGCGTTTTGAGATGGAGGATGAAGATAAATGCTAACCCTAGAAATATATACAGTAATGGGGAGGAGGGAAGAGTGAGTTTCCTAGGATCATTTCACACCTTTGGAATAAAATACCTCTTTCCAAATGCTTGGGGAGACAAAGAGTAAATGCTATTAACTGATCTAGAAAAACATTTCTCCTAGGAAAAAAATACTCCTCCAGCCATGATGCACTGTGTGATTTTTCCTTAACGCTAGCTGCCTTGGTTATTCACTGGGGAAAAAAAAGCAGTGCATCTGTGAAACGGCCATACAAACACGCGAGCACTACGACAACGATCTGCCCCAAGTCACTGCGGCTTCCACCAAAGCCTTTAATATCACTTGGCAAAACTTTTGCTGGTTTTGGCAAAAGGACTTCACGAAGGCTTCTAGAAGGATGAGGAGGGAAAAAGAGAAAAAGCTGACTTCTTTAACCTACTCTGAATCCAAACAGAAAGAGGGACACGCTGTAAATTAGCAGTAGCAGCGATTAATCAGGCTGCCAACAGTCCGTTGGTAATGCATTGATTTCCTCTGAAATGCAGAAGTATGAACGCATGGACAGAGGTGACCATGCTGTTGCAATGTATGTTGTTTTAAACATCACAGCAAGCCTTTCAGGTTGCCTTCCCCTCCTGCAAGTAAGAAGGTAGGAGAAGAACACGGTTTTCTTGCTAGCGGTTTCAGAGATGTGGGGCTGCAAGATCCCATCTGAGGAAGGCACGTGTGCATGATGAAGTAGCAGAAAACTCTTCAGAAGACTTGACCATCAAGATCATTTCTTCCCCTCTCTCCTTTTTTCTTTTGTTTTGTTTAACTAATTCCAATGGAAACAGAGTCAAGTTTTTCCTGCCTTGAACATGAAGCAGGCTGGCACGGCCATTCCGCAGCTCCAGCTTTTGTCTTGCCAGCCTCCTCACATCCCTGTATCTTCCATTAAGATCCAGGAGTCCCTAGTGACTTCTACGTCTAATGACATCTAAGTATTGACAGGATTTTGCTATTAAATATTAACAAGTGTAACAATGGAGCTACTGGCAAAATTCAAACTTCTCATTCTCTTCCCCAGGTTTGTGCATCTCAAGCCCACTCCTACTTTAACTCTCCCCCTGCATAACTTGGTGAACCAAGCTGCCACACCTCTCTCCATCAGAAGGAACAAGCAATTGCACTTAACTCATACACTTGAAACAGCAGCCAAAATCCTGCATGCATTGAAAATGACTTTGTATTTCATTTCCCTGAAGACTCCTATTTCATTCTGAGTCCCATTATAACTTGCAAAATTACATCCTGGCATCATACACAGCTGGCTTGTTGCTCAACTGTGTTCCCTTAAATCATAATTTATTTACTTTATGTAAATGTAAGAACAATAAAAAAGCCTTCTCTCAAATTCAGAGCAACCTTTCTAAAGAGGCACTAAGATGCAACACATCTTCTTCCAGCTCTAACCTTTTGTTTTCTTCATAGCCCTGGGTGTCCTACGTATTACCATCTCTGACTGAGCTGTATAAATTCTTTGATGTTATCCATGTCTAAGGTTCTGCTTAAAAAGTAATTCAGCTTCCTTCTTCTGAACACAGTAAACCAGGCAGAAAATTAGTGGTGGAGGACTTAGACCACGTAAGATATAAGCAGAAAACAGACAAAAAGAAGACAACAGCAGATGAAAAAGACATTCATCTCACCTCAGAAGTACCACATTGTCTGACAAGAAGGCTCCAACAGTCATATCTGAAATTTTTGTAACATTGAGAACAGTTACAAAGGAGGCATAGGATTCAGTTCTCTCAAATCAGTTGCTAAATTACAGAGTATATATATCTAAAAAAAAAAGCATTTTCCTGACTCAAGTCAGCCAGTTGGTCCCTTCAAACATCATTATGTCAAAGCATTATAACTGGAGAATTAGGTCTGTGATGTTACTTCTATTTCGTTGCTTGATTTTTATTATTACTATTATTATCAATTTCTTTCTGTTTGTTTTTGTTTTAAGATTGTCATCATGACTGAGCAGCTTTCAAGAAACGTACAACCTTAGAGAGATACTGAAATCATAGAATAGAATCATAGAATATCTCAAGCTGGAAGGGATCTATTAAGGGTCATTGAGTCCAGCTCCCTGATCCTCATAGGTCTACCTAAAACTAACCTAAACATATGATTAAAAGTGCCTCATGACAGGCTTAGCGCTGTGACCACATCCCTGCGGTGCCTGTTTCAGTGACTAACCACCCTCTTAATGAAAAGCCTTTTCTTAATGTCCAGATTTGGTTCAACATGTCACAACAGCGACAAATTGGGAATGCAGCTCATGCAAGACAATCACCAGTGAGATCAGATTCACAAGAATCCTCTGCTTTAACATCTCAGTCATTCATCATGACTGCCCAAATACATGAATTCAGTGATCGGCTCCAATTCTTGTCAGGAGCTTCGAATAACAGAGGGGAAAGGGAAGAAAAAGCTCAGCTTCATCAGCCTCCTGCAAAGGCAGGAACCAGCAATCTGGAAACGACCAGCTCCACTGTTTGCTCAGCCCGTTGCTGCATTTCCCCAGTAGCAAACATACCTGGATAACCATTGCTATCCATATCGACTCCCCCTGATATGGACTGGCCGAACATCCGCAGCATTGGGTTTATTGTTTGCCCGGACAGCTTCTGCAGCAGAAAACACACGAGTGGAATCAGTCAGTAACACAAAGAATCCTCTAAAAATAAATAAATAAATCCAAACCCTAAAAAAACACCCTCAAGCCTGATTTTCATGGTCACTGGAAGCCTCTCCTGTGTGCTGGAAGTGCTGCACATCTGCACGCTCACACTTCACCCACACAGCCATGAGCAGGAAGGCTGTCGACTGCAGGAAGCCCTTCTGCTCTGGGCTAGGAGGAGGCCAGTGTTGACTTGGATTAAAAAACACACCTGCGTTACAACCCAAGCGAAATAAAAACCACATCAAACAAATTTCTTTGGGGGGGGGGGGGGAGGGAAGATGGAATTTAACTTTCTTTTTTTCCCCCTAATTTCCTTAATTTCTCTAAGTACAGATTTTAAGAGACACCTTAACAAATTTAATGATTAATTGAAACAGAAAATCCTGCACAATCATTCCTTTTCACAAAGTTTGCTAGCATACTCGAAGTCAAAATGATTAATTTTCATCCCACTTGGAAATTCTGGTTTCCATCCGCAATTATGCAATATTTTGTGTCAGTTTGGAAGCTGTATCTCATTTCTGCCTTTCTAACACAAAGCTTAATTAACTTCGAACGTAGCTTCTTTATTATTTAAATTACTGACACAAAAACTTTCTCTAAATGTTTTGAATTCTAAATGTCTTTGTCTGAAGCAAATTAATATATCAAAATCTCGTTTTCTAAGAAGGCAATCAGACGCCTCCCAGCTCTCATTCATTATGCCGGGCCACCAATGCAAGACCTGAACTTGAATCAACATCTGACTACAGAAGTTACAGACAGAGGAAACCTAGCCCATGAAGTAATTCTGAGGCTGTTGGTGGTGCTTCACAGCTTGTGACATGCGACCAGCTTTTCCTGGCCCTCCCATAAAAGGGCATAATACTGGACAAAAGGTCAGACAGGAAATTCATGGAAAAAAGACAAGTTTAGGGGAAGAAGATATCCTGCAGTCCTGACAGCCAGTTTAAAGGGAAACCAGTGCCCCACCATTTAAGATCTCCTTTTCCTACTCATGGGCAGATAAGATTAAGACAACTGGAAGTAACTTCCTCCTTTCCATTATACTTGCATCACATCTTCAGGGGGTCCTAGTTAGGGTGGTAAATCCCGCCTGCAAACATCCCAGTGGACATCTGCAGGCTATTACGACCTAGAAGGCAGAGGTATAATGCTGCTCTGCTTTAAAGTGCCATGAATGAAAAACAGCAGGACACAAAGCCAATTAAGCTGCTTCTGCTCATAGCCACCACTAAAGTTGCTGAAGGGACGTGAGAGAACAACACTGAATGAGCAACTTAATGAAGAAAAGTAACGGGAAAAAGCTAACAAATTGAAAATGATGAAAAGATAGACCCCGCAGGCCCTCGTCCACCTTTCTCAGCTTATTTAAAAAGGGAAATCCAGGGCATTAAGATGGCTCAGGGGTATAGTATCAAGATACAAAAAGTCTTTCTTTGGGTTCAAATCCAGGGCAGGCAGGCAAAGAGCTGAAGCTGTTACACAGCTCTTTTGGTTGCATGTGGGAGATGAATCAGTGGTGTGTGAGGTGCCCTGCAGCAGACACTGGGAAACAGCACAGAGACCCTGCCCATAAGTGGTGCTCCCTTGACTGCCCTATGGCACAGGACAGTGATAGGAATACTATCAAGAGTTAGTGTCCACCCTCTTGAGCTGGGCTTTATCCCACTGACCAAGTGGAGAGGCACACAGAGCCATGTCTGCTGGCCTTGCTCCAGTGGGGAAGGAGAGATCACAAGCAGGATGTTTTGCTTCCCACCCTGCTGATCTGGCCTCATGAAAACATGTAACATTTTCCCATGAATGAGCAAAAAAAAATACGTATTAAAAAAAAAAAAATCAAAATCTGATCCTTTTCAGGAGAGCCGGAAAGCTCCAGATTTTTCAACAGCCAGAGAAGAACCTCCCAACCAGGGGCTCTCTGCAAGTAACAGGCAGAATCCTCCACATGCCACACATTAGGCATTTTAGAAGTATCCATAAAGAGTCATTTAACTTCCCTTCTTTTTTAAAGAAAGCAGCACATGGCATATACATGGTAAAAGGAAGAAGGACTAAACCCCTATGGTCTGTTAGAAGACTCTCCAATATAACCACTAAACTTCTTAATTCTGCTTGAACTGATTTATTGTGAAGGATCCCACCCAGCAACAAAACAAAACAACCAGAACTTCAAACACACAGAAGGAGGGAAGATTCAGGCTCTCTGAAAAAAAAGAAATGTGCTAGACAGAGACTAGGGGACACATGTTGGGCAGCAGGAGCATAAATTTATGTTCTCTACTGCTTGGCTGCAGTAGCTAAATTGTATTGTGTCATCTCTGCACAAGATGCTATATAGTGTATCCTAGCTGAGATTTTACTTGATAATAATGGTCAGGTGAATGGCACCCAAGAACAAGCTTGTGATATATTGTCACATCACAAGGAGAGGGCCAGCAAGATGGGTAAAGAGGCTTCTGCAGGGCACAAAGAAAACTTAATACCTCTTCCTTCTCACCACACCTGCTTCCGCAGGAAGAAAGTGCAACCTCCCAACTCCCCACTGGCCTCTCCAGAGTTTGTACGCTCAAGCTCTCCATGGTTTTCATTTCTCCTCTGCACTAGTACTATCTCTAAAACCAGACATTCAAACCCTAAGACTTTGTTTGCTTCAAGAAGGAAGCTACAGCTGATAACTGTAACAAAAGATAGTGAAAAATATCTCCTAACATAATTTTACCCTACAGCATGGACAAACTTTGGCAGAAGACATCTTCAAACCAGGACTGAGAAAAAGATGTAAAGCTATGATGAGGCTACCTATAAAGGGACCCCTAAATATGGTTTATTTCTGCAGGCCCTGGGAAAGTGATTTCAGATAGATATCACAAACAAGAGCGTCACATACCATAGAGTACTGAGGTACAATACCATTGGCATCCCCATGGTAAATGTACACTGCTCCTATGTAGTTATCCTCCTTAGGCGCTCCAATGGCAACATCTGCAAAACAGTACAGATTATAAACATTTCACGATCCATTCCATTAATCAAACCTTTTCCCAATTTTAGAAGCCAGCTATCCATAGGAAAATACCTCCCCATGACAAAGATGATCAGCAGCTCATGTGAACCTGGCTAGAAGGGACTTGTTTGATTTAATGAAGAGCTCGTGTTAAGATAAACTTTAAAAAACACACAACTGTATATGAATTCTTACACGCACGTGGCTATGTAGTGCCTAATCAGAAACATGTGCTTGTTATGTGTGTGAAAACGTGTGTTTATTAACCAGAAACCATGCTTAAAAGGTTATTTTAGAATCCCTTCATATCAAAATCTCCAAGCCAGGGGAACATCAGCTTTGCGAACCAAGACAGCACTGGCAAAGCTTTTATTGTAGCACTACACTACGTTAAGTTTGCTGGAAAATCCAAATCCAAAATGAGGCTGGGTATATTAAATGGATAAGCAGGAAGGAAAAAAGAAAGGCTGCTGAGGATGCACGTTCAAATTACATTTGATCCAACTTAACTGCAAACTCCTGCAGAAAGAGTGATCCCACCTCCCATTCTCCTCACCTAGTTGGATTTAGTGACTACGCAGCTGCTAAAATTAAACTCTTCCTAACGGCCTCATACCCATGGACTGATCCAATTCACTCCACAGTCTCTCCATCATCACAACTGATTCACAAGCAACAGCACGAACATACAAATGCATGTCCAAGTGCAGAGGAAGAGCATGCCCACCATTCCTGAGGGCAACCTGCAATGAGGTTGGGTCAGGCTTAGCGGGATACCACACCCTGAGTGGCCTGGAAGAAACAAATCCAAGCACACACTGAGCAAGTCGGCCTTTTTTTGGCAAACCTTAATCTGTGTTGCCAGAATTCAGGGACGAAAAGGCGCCAACATCAACACTTTGCTCTCACCTATTGCTATCACTGCATGGGGCCTCACACTGAGCAGCCTGCAAATGGAGCAGGGGTAGTATGAAGCAAAGGAAAGAAATAATTAATAGAGTACATGTTATCACGAGTGAGAAGCTACTGCTTAACCACACTTCATGATAAGAAACACGATTATGTCATCAAAACTGGAAAGGTGTGAAGACATAAAAAATGGGAAAGAAGAAAGAAGAAAGAAGTCTGGGTTTTTTGGGGTGTGGTATTTAGAGCCTTTTATAAACAACCCAGGGAAGAAGAAAATGCAACAGCAAGGAAAGCAAAGCAACGTTAATATGACTGGGGCGCAAGCTGCATGGACATGGACTAATCCGACATAAAGAACAATCAGCTACAAAAGGCTTTAGCAGACAAATCCTGCGCAAGCACATTTATCCTTAGCATGAGCTCTGAAGGAGCAATGGATGCCACGCAGCACTCAGCCATGCAAGGAGACCAGCGGTGCCACCAGTCCTGCTGGCATTTCAGGAAGAAATCACACCGACCTGGGAATCCATCGTCATCAATGTCACCAAGCGCAGCCATGTTCTCCCCAAAGTGCGCGTTGTAGGCGGTGTCACCATCCAGGACAAGCTGCTCTTCCAGCACTCCCTAGCAAGCAGGAAATAAGACAGGGTCACGGAAATGGTGCGAGCCCTAGTTGAGGCAAGCCTTCCCATGAGAGCCGTCCATGCTGTGGGAAGCACCTGGGCACAGCTGCAGCCTGACTCTTGCCCTCGTTCACACGGATCACCCAGGTGCTGGGAATCTAATTTATTTGGGTTTTTAACCTTCTGTCTTTCTGTTTGGGGGGGGGAGAGGGAAGGAAAAGGAGTGCATGAGTGATATAACTAAAACACTAGATTAACTAAACTCAGTGATGTAACGAAATGCAGTCATAGGGCTTAGTGAGCTCATGAAGGTTTCCAGATGCCTAAAACCTAACAGCCCAGGGCTTGCACTACTGGCAGACTATATCCAAGAAGCAAAATCCTCAGTCCAGACTCAGTCAAACTAAACTCCAGTGAGTGAAGGAGAATTTTCCGCTAAGCAAAGAACATTCGGGCAAATGGATTTGAAAACTTTTTAAGTATTGGACAGAAGGATTAAAGCAAAGTCCCCAAAAAGCCTTCTGAAATAAAGAATAAGGAAAGAGATTTAATGAAATTAAGGGACAGAGGAAAGTTCAAAGTAAAGCTTTGTACTCCTATGCCCTGAGAAGCCTTATATGGATCTGGTATTTCTTGCCCACCCACTTTCTGGTCAGATACATTGGCTTTAGTTTCTTGCTGTCTTCCCTCAAGGGGAAAGGAACATTGCCACAAGAAAACAAAATTTAGTTACGCAATGTAACTCTGTACCCACCTCCAGGGTTGTTTTGTTTTGGTTTTGCTTCCTTTGTGAATGAGAGTAAACTGCCCTCTGGAACATGTAATAAAATCTTTTACTTGGCTGCGGGGACTTGCTGACTTTAAGAAAACTCCACATAATGAAATTGAAACACAACAGAGAGGAGACAGGCCTGTATGTGCAACTCATTTCTCTGCAGTCCTCACAGGAAAGGGCAAATATATTAAATCTAACACCACTATGCACGGTTATATGATAAAGCAGTTTCTCTGATCTGATGCAGCAACCTCTTAAACAATGGTGCTTGCAGAATGAAATAGAGTTTGAAATGTCCAAACCCCAAAATAAAACCCACCATCCTGAAAGCCATTGCTCCTGCAAGTAATTTGTGCTGTAGGAGTATAAGAAACTCCTACTAGCATCTTGACTGGTTTATAAAAGATAAAAAATGAACTCCTGCACACTCTCACTGCAAGCAGGAAATGATGGCTATTATCTGCTTGGCATTCTACACCCTATCCTGAAGAACCAGCAGCAACACTGCTGGGACAGCCTGGGGATCACACTGGAAAAGTAAAGCTCATTTAAAAGAGGAGTAATAACAGAAAATAAAATTACACCAGAAGTGATTCTGAAGTCTCCCAAATGTTGCCTATAGGACTTGGGATGAATGGTAATCCTAGCATAAACAAACTTCATACATTAAAGTTCACATAATACTGGTGAAGCAAACCGATTTCATTTTATTCCATAACAACTCCTGGTTTGATACAGCAGGTTTGGGACCTGAATATTAAGTATTTAATAATATGTAAATGACCATTGTTTTCCTATAAATACAACATAAGAATGATCTTGTTTTGATGATGCAAGAAAGTTCAGGCTTTTCCAAGACTACTGTTCAGTCATATAAAATCCAACAGTACCAGCTGATAAGAACTTCCCCTAATGTCTCTATATGAGGCATAATGTAAAGATAACATGAATTCATCCTCTGGTTTCTCTTCACAAGGTCTCCTAAGTCCCCAGACATCTGTGTTCTAATTTGTAGGTCTTAGTGACCACCCAAAACACAAAGGGAACTCAGTCAAAGCTGCTGACTCCTACTTGATTTTGGCATCAGATTCATATAAAGCCACAAATACCACCAAGTTTCAACATAAAACCAGAAACTTCCCCAGACCTCCTCGAAAGATTCACAGCTCCGTGACGAATGCAGGCTGGTGTCTGGGAAACCATGATACCAGATGAGTTTTCCGTGACTTCATGCTCTGCTACAGAGATCCAGAGCCCCACTACTTGAGACATCAAGTTTCTCCATAGAGTGCTGGAAGGATGTTAGTGTTACCCTGCCCGCACCCACACCCTCACCCCTTACCAAGCCATCTCCTGTCCATACTCACGTTTCCTCTGTTGATATAGACTGTGACTTGACCTTCATCTCTGATCTCAGAAAACATAGGTGCTCCGACCAGCAGGTCTGACAACCCGTCAGAGTTCAGATCAACTGCACATAAGGAGGAGCCAAAGTAAGAGCCCATCTGTAACCAAGCCGAGTCACAACAAAGCATTCAGTATCTGCCCACACACAGGAGGAAATCATTTAGGTGTGTTTTCTTGTTTTAATTTCAAATGATGACTTGCTGCTTTATCACTCGCAAGCACTCCTACAGAGAAAGCTTAGGGGATAATTCTGGCAGGAACTAAACACTTTACCGTAACAATGCATCAGCTTGGATGTTTTAACAAAAGAATTAAGTTTATACCTTTATACCCTGGGACATGCTTAAGTGAGACACTTAAAGAGCTTTCTTAGACTAGCTTTCACTTGTCAAATGCTTAAAACCAGGAAGGGGTGAAATGAGTTTCCCAAACCAAGGCCTGGCAAGTGATTATTCATGCCCAGTGCCAGATTTCCTAAAGAGACTTGAAATTGGGAACCACAGATCTTCTGGGGGTGTGTTAAAGAAACAAAGAAAAGCAAAAAAGAAAAATTAATTGGCTAGGGGTAGGATATCCATGAAAAGGGGCATCTAAAATTACCTCTTGATTGTGGTCTGGCTTCCCCTGCTCTTATCTGTTTGTATCAGTCACCTTCAGATAGCAGTACTGGTTGTGGGGTTTGATCATAGCCTTTCCTCTCATGTACAGGCAAGTGAGTTGACACAGAAAGACTTTCAATAAAAGCTTTTTAGTTCATACACAAAAACCCTAAGCCGCTTTCAATCTCCAGTTATTATTGCTTGATAAAACTTAATTGCTTAACTTTAAGGAATACTTTAATTTCACTACTTAATTTTTGATATGTGTTAACATTAAATGCTAACAATCTCCCAAACAGCACCCACACTACAGGGCGAGACCTTATAACGCAGGGGACCTTAATAGGTCGGGGGGGACCTTATAACAGTCTTCTAACAACTAAAACGGGTCTACAAGAAATCTGGCGAGGGGCTTTTTACAAGGGCATGCAGTGAGGGAATAACTTTAAGGTGACAGAGGGGAGATTTAGATTAGACATTAGGAAGAAGTTCTTCGCTGTGAGGGTGCTGAGGCGCTGGCACAGGGTGCCCAAAGAAGCTGTGGCTGCCCCATCCCTGGCAGTGTTCAAGGCCAGGTTGGACACAGGGGCTTGGAGCAACCTGCTCTAGTGGAAGGTGTCCCTGCCCATGGCAGGGGGTTAGAAATGGATGAGCTTTAAGGTTCCTTCCAGCCCAAACCAGTCTGGGATTCTCTGATTACAAATTTCAAAACACATTTAAACACAAAAAGGAGACCAAAAGCAAGAATGATATTCCAACCTTATTTCAACCACTTCTCCTAAGGTACCACAAGGCACACTCTTTGAGACCAACTACAAACCACAGTCTCAAAATTAAAAGCAGCTTCCACAGGAAAATTGGAAAGATACCACTTCTTACTTGAAATTGAGAGCTGTTTACATAGTAGGAAAGATTGAGGTTAGAGAAACAATTATTTAGGTTAAAAAGAATGAATCACATATCTTGCATGCTTTTGCATTCCTCATTGTGGATCTCTGACCCACTGCCTTCTACACCTGATAAATCTAGATGCACCAGCAAGAGCTACTGGGCATGCAGGAGATAGGCAACAGCAACTCTGTTCTGTGAAGTCCATAAGGTTTAAAAGCTGCTAAATATATATAGTGGGGTGAGTTAAGGGTAGAGTTTCAGTTTGTAATTCAGATTTCTGTGTTTCTGTGGGTTTAAGGTCAGACCTCAAACATCAGTTGATGCCAGTTATTCTGTAGCTTAAGTTCCCTTGTGGATTTTTTATTTGTTTATTTTTTTAATCCACTAAGGTTTTACAACAGATTTCTCATGGGTAAGGAGTGAAAGATATGAGAAGCATTTCACTATGTATTCAGTCAGTTTTCAGGGAAAGGCTATTATTTACTTGACTGCAACATGGTATGTCTGCAGCGTGGGTGAGTTCACGGTGCTGTGAGAACCTGATGTTTGTTCACTTAACATGTATAACAAGGCACTGTGTTCTCTTTTTTCTTGTCCGTATTTGATTTCCTAGCTCAGCCTCCAGCAATAAAAAAGGGATGGAAGAAACCGGCCTGCTTTAAACTTCTGTCGAACAAGAATGTCAGAACAATGAACTTTCACACCACTGGGAAGGATGCAGCATTTTGTGAGAGCTGATTTCCAGACAGGGCTTCATTGCTGAGCACGTCTGGTTATATTTCAATTACAAAACAAAGGAAAGGTGATTCAGGACAGCCTTCTCTTTCAAATAAAGTTCTCATTTGGATTGTAGAGGATTTGTAGAAGACAGATGTTAATGGGGAAGGAGGAGATGACAGCCTAGAAGTATTTGAAGGATGTAAATACTTGATTATTTAAGTTACATATTACACAATTGAATGAAAAAGGAAAGATTTTGGCTGACACCTGGAAAAATCCTGATAGCTCTGTTTATTAGGCTGAGGAATACTTCTCCAGCAGCATATCCTTAGGGACATTTAAAAGTCAACAGGGAAAGAAATTAACAGGAAGCAATCAAACACAGGAGATGCCCTGGATGAACTGGGAGGTCTTTTCCTTTCAAGATGCCTTCAATTCTGCTAGCACAGAGAAAGACAAATTTTGGCGAGGCCCTAAAATACAAGCCACACCATCCCCTTACACAGCCTTGAAGTTTTCCCCTATTCCAGGCATGTTTTTAAACACTGCAACTGTGTTTTGTTGGGAAAAAATAACAACTCCCAACTTGATCACAGTTAAACATTTTAGATCTGCCTGAGAGTAGCAGGTCTTCCCACAGTCAGAAGCCACCAGTAACCTTTGTCTTCTGTATTTCCCCACCTTCCAGGAGAACACAGGCAACCCCGGGTAAGGGGTATCATCTCCTCACTGTGTTATTCCCAAATAAGACAGCTTTTTATTGTTACCTATAGGTAGATGTACCGTCCACTTCATTTCCCCTGCAACACATCTCCAGCAAGCCCCCAATGAAGAACACAAGCTGTAGCCCTCTCAGACACAACACTGCTTGCGGAAGGGGAGCTGGATCTCACTAGCATTCACTAAAATTCATGGGGAGTTCAGTTCAGCAAGAGCAAAAGGCAGAACTGATTCATGGTGGGAAGGGGGAAATCGCAATCTCTTGAGCCAGTGAAGCTGCTCCTCCATAAAACATCATAACCTCCCCTGTCACATATGAAAACAGATTGGGGCTTTGATATCACGCTAAGCTCTAGGCTACCCACATCTCCCAGTAACATCTACTAAGAGGAAATCTCTGTGTGTAGGCTCACCGGGCACCCCACGTCCCGCATCTCAGAAGGCGCTGCTACAGCTGCATAAGGCAAAACAGAACCACTAGTACAATTTTCAGCAAGACCTTTCATTTCAGCCATGTGGGCATTGAGCAGACATTGCAGACATGACTGCTACAGGAGAAAGGGCATACGGCTTGTCTGCACAGTAGGTTTAGCTCTTCTGGAATGATAAGAAGAAACAGAAGTTGCTTGACAACTCTTGAAGCAGTGGAATGAAAATGATACTCTGTCATTTGATAATGATGCTCTGCCAAGTGATAACCCTGCCACTGTTTGCCACTATTTCCCCTCCTCTACCACTTAAAAGAAAACAGACATACATAAAAGCTCACCTTTTTTCCTGAAGCCTGAAAAATCTTTACCAGAGAGCCTGATAGTCTGTCTGTTCTGAAAATATAAACCTGAAAAGTGAAAAAATACAAAAGTTAATCAATACTAACTCTGAAGCACATAATGGTGCAGCATTGTTGCTTTCTAAATAATACCTAAATCATGATCATCGCCATTGCTATTGCCAAGATCCAATTTCATGACCACTTTATTGCTCAGTCTTCTTTCAAAAGACAAAACATAGAGTTCCCCGTTTTCCTTATGAATTACAGGCCTCTTATTGTAAAACATGCTTGAATAATATCTTGTCCCCTGCTTTTTTTGGTGCACATTTATATATTTAAAAACAAGTAGTAAAGGAACTTTCCAACTCCCAAAAAAGTGGCATCTGGAGGCTGCCTGGAAATGGCAAAAGGCTGAGAAGGCAAAACCTGCTTCCCTTCCCTTGTCCAGCCTTCCTTTCTCAAGGACACATGCCTGCACGGGCTGCACTGCAAACTTCACGATGCTTTAGAAAAGGTCAGAGTAGAAATCTCAATCGGACCACCCAAGGCATTTGCACTGTTTCTGTTTGAAACAATCCATAAATCAGGAAACTCTTCAAAACATATTTCACTCACTACTCGTTTCCACAAAAGAAGCTGTTTAATCAGGAACTCCCAGGGATAAAAATATTGATATGAGCTCTATAACAGATCTTGTACCAAAATTTATGGCCTAAAATTTATGGCTTGTAGAAAGGGGCTCCCTTTGACAGCAAGGCTGGCTCCGTCAGCCTTTGAGATTCCTCCAGCATTTGACAGCCTCCCTCCTAGCAGGTGCTCACACAGTTTGCAGGACAGAGGATCCTTACTTCCAAGGCCACGTGGCAGAGCCAAGCACTTGACACAGTTGATTATGTGGCAAGTTATTAATAGGTGGCGAGACCAAGTTCAAAGCTGTTTTCAGCCGAGAACACAACACAGATTTACTGCAGACAATTGCTCGAGATATAAAGGACTCCCTGGGTTTTTGCAGTGGCATGTAGAGCAGCAAGAGCACGTTGCCAGGTGTCACAACTCCAAACCCAGCCTTAACCAATGACACTCTTGGTTACTTCGGAGAAATGACTCAGTCTCACTAAGAATCTTGGCTTTACTTTCAGTGAAAAGGGTGTGACAATGCTAATCACTTTCTATCAATCAGGGAAGTGGAAAGGATTAGCTTTTTAGAGAGTGAGGAAAGCACAACAGGACTGCCCAGCATAATGTCCTGTACTCAACACCTCTTACCGTCCCTTTGCCATGCATTCCTGCTACCCACATGCCATGCCAAGGGAGGATAACAGGAGCTTTTGCAACTAGAGCAGCAGTCTTTTAAACTGCAGGACCAGCTGCTTTCTCATGGATCTCACATTAGCAGCTGGTTCTTTCTTCCTCCTTGTACAAAAATTATATCTGTTCCACCAGGAAAACAGGGTGTAAGGAAGGTGCACTGGAGCAGCTGTAACAGAGCACCTGGGACAAGGAAACTATGTCTTTCCCATGTACATGTCCACTCAGTAGCAACTGCGCTGCTACTATATCTCATATATCCTAGTCATGCCAGGTCAGATAATGTACCAAGTTCATCGTCTGCTTTTATTCTGTTTTCTCCACTTGTGCTACTACCTTCTGGGGCATGGTTACTACTAAAAATAACCCACCTAAACCAAGGGATAGTGTTCATGGTAGTGGAGACCTCTCACTCCTCATGGTAGTGCAGACACTCCACACCAATTCATGTCCCTCTAGAAAAGAGCCAGAGGGACAAAGATAGAAGGGGGCTGCAGGACATCTCTGCTCAAGCACATGGTGACAGCAGGTCCCCAAAGGTTTGGATTTTGAAGAAAGAGAGACAAAAGCAGATCATTTATACCTCTTTCCTCCCTCGTCCCATCTTTGTTTCACAGGTGTATAGGGGTCACGGCACTCACCCTCAACTGGCTCCCCCAATAACAGCTAGTACTCATCACAGGAACACCAGGCACACCTAACTCACCAGCCATTTCCATCTAGCCATTCACTTGCTTACATCTTTGGGACATCAAACATGTATCTGCCTACAGGAAAACCATGAGGGGTTTTTTTTCCCTTCTCAAGAGACTATGATCAAGATTTCAAAGTACAGCTGGCAGAAACCCAGATTCTAGTCCACTAAACTTCAATTTATTATGAAGTTTTAAGAGGGACAAAAGATCACCTGGTAAATGGCTTTTAATGCTACTAGAGATGCTATCCTGAAGTAAATACTGAAATAGTCAGATGTATGAAGAAAACAAGCAGAAGACAAACTCTTTATTCCAAGTTTTCTTCATTTCCAGGCAAGGTTTAAGTGATACCTATATGTTACAAATCCTAAACAAAAGCAGTGTGAAAGCAATGTTGCCTGTGTCTTGTTAAAAGTAACTACTGTAAGGATTGGGTGGGAGAGAGAGGGAAGAGAGGGTTGATGACTTCATCAAACACCTCACCTCTCTGCTGCTCAGTGCTCCAAAACTACCGTGTATGCAAAAATCTCTTGGCTTCTCAGGTATGTGGGAACTGTATCAAAACTGCTGGTTTTGCCCCATTGCATCCGACCACGTTATTGTTTGAGAAAAAGCCGCACCTTTCCGATGCCTCCATCCTGGGGAGCTCCTCCTACAACGTCCGTAGCAGTCGGCTGGGAGAAATGACCTGCTGTCACTGCATATCCTGAGAGAGGAGACGGGGTGGGAAAGGAGGGACAAGATAAATAAGTAAATAACCATGAAAGGGAAGAGCCTGACAAACAGGTCAGCCAGATGGATCGCTGCTCCTCCTGGGCTGCACACAGTTAGCTTTCAACAACGTTCTGCTCAGGATGTGCCAATATTCTGCTCAAAAGCTCACAGTGGTGAGAATCATAGAACCAAGTAGGTTGGAAAAGACCTTTAAGATCATTAAGTCCAACTGTTCTCCCAGCACTGCCAAGGCCACCACTAACCCACGTCACTGAGGGCCTTGTCTACATGGTTTGTGAACACTTCCAGGGATGGTGACTCCAGCACTGCCCTGGGCAGCCTTTTCCAGTGCTTGATAACCCTCCCGGTAAAAAAATTTTTACTAATCTCCAGTCTAAATCTCCCCTGGTGCAGCTTGAAGCTGTTTCCTCTCATCCTACCACTTGTTACTTGGGAGAAGAGACCAGCTGCCTCCTGGCTCCATCCTCCTTTCAGGTAGTTGTATGAAGTGACAGTACACCACCCAGTACCCTTCTGAAAGCTGAGTGAAGAAAGGGGTGTATGGAGCTGGGTGAGAGACACACGAAGCAGGTACAGGGAACAGTTTGGTAACTGCGAGTCCAGAAAACGAAGCAATAGAACAGGAATCAGCACAGACAAACACAGCAAATAAACCACATCACTGCAGAGAAAGTATCACATCAAAGAGCAACAGTCCCACATCGACCAGACAGAGGTGTCCTCCTTTGGCTAAAATCACTGCCCAGGAAGGCTTGGAAAATTACATGTCTTTTTGGTCGGGGGAGGAAAGTGGAGGACAGTAGGCAAAGAGGTCAGGGATGTTAATGGCTTAAAGAGATTTTTGTTTAGGCAAGAAGAAAAATGGGAGGATAGATCAAAGAAAAAGAGAGTGTATTTGAAAGAAGGAGATCAAAGATTCAGTCTCATTTGATATATCAAAATGATATATAATAACAAAAGATGGGTAGAGTGCTTTCCTTTTAAGGCTGTCTTGTATTTGCCTTGCTCATCTCCTGTAAATTATGAGGTTCTTGTCTACATGGTAAACACTATAATTCAGGTCTATCAGTGGCAAAACCTATTTATGTCCTCAAATATGTATATATACACTCCTCATTCGCTATCACCAAACAGTATCTTCCAAGTGGTATTTTATTAAAGACTAAAGGTTAATGGGAAAATGAGAGGTCAGAGTGAGTCTTTAGTCAAACAATATCATACTACTGACTGTTGGAAATGCCTTCTAGGTCTCAACAGTCTGAGGCACTGGGGACTAAGTGGAAGCCTTTAAATGAAGTATTTTAGGACATCAGCTGACTTTAGAGCAAGTAAAACCAAGTGAGTTAAAGATGTACTCAAACCTATAGCAAATCTTTTCACAATCTTCTGTTGCCAATGACTCACTTCTGTGTGTTATTTTTGTTGAAATAAATTTGTATCTGCAATATACATTCTGTAACTGTGTGTTGTACCCATTTTAAAGACTGATGTAAGCAGACACAGCCTAACCACTGACAAATAATTCGTCCATCACAGGGCAAAGGCAGGAATGTAGGAGGCCTACTACCATTCAACCTGCTTGTCAGTTGAAATGCACTTTTAGTATCAACTCTATAGCATCAAAGCCTTGAAATCTGTTGTTGGACTGATCCATTCTCACAGTGAGCACCAGAGAACTGCTTACCGAGGTACGTGTACCGCCTGCCTATCATGGCATCATCATTTAGCTTGTAATATGTGTTGTCAGTGAGATTCAGTACTTTGACAGTTCCTGTCCAATAATAAGATCCCGGTGCACCCATGATGACCAGCTCCTACAAGAGGAAAAACAGAAGGGTGTCGGGGAAAGGATAGGGAAGTAAATAATTAACAGTCAAAACTGGACAAAAATTCATGTTTTACACAGTAGTGGAGAAGGGATGGGATATTAACTTAAAACACCAATTGTAGGACCACCTATAACAATCTCCCTTCTGTGTGTATCCTTCCCAAACACGGAGGTCACTGAACACACCCTAGAGACACATGGTCTCCCCTTTTATGGCCCACTTTTGCTCAGCTGTCCTGCCGCTTCAATAGAAGACCTTCCTCAGCCTTATCAAACATCAAACTCATCCCTGATAACACAGTCCTCTCAAAAATCTCTCTCCTCCTGCTGCCTTTCCCAACCATTCTCCAGCCCACCCAGTGCCACCGTTCAGCTATAGACCATGCCCTGATGCTGGCTGACATGCTACACCAACCAGTCATGAAGGATAAAGCACAAAGGATTTTGATTTTACAACTATGAAGCTAAAGACCTGCCATGCACTCTATGAACGAGGTGTGTGTTACATGATGAGTGGCACATTTTTCTTTGCTCTGTCATTAGATATGCTCTGCTCTTCAAGAGACAACCTGGCTATAGTTCATTAGGATCACCCAGCCTGATTCAGGATTTCAAAAGACTAGAACTCTGGCAAAGCTTGATCCAGCATCCAAACGGAGATGCTCATGGATAATGCTTTTGAAGCAAAACTCAAGGTACATTTACATGCAAGAGAGATTGAGAAAACATTGCCCCAAAGCATCCAGAATCCTTGCAGGAAAACCGTACTCCTGGATGTGGTTTTAATTACATCCAGCAAGGGACAAAATTAAGCCTAGAGAGCATTAAGCCTAGGTAAGTTCTCCATCCCTGGAGGAGATGTGAGGACAGCTGCTTTGCCTCACATCTCCATTCAATGCAAAGCCATGAGTAGACTCCATCCTTGTGGGAAAATGCTCCCACGGCTGGGATCCCTTCGGATGGCCGGTTCCAGCTGGGGGGAGATGTTAAATGAGGGATTTTCCTAATAAGACTACGGGACAGGGCTGAAAACCCAACCCAAGAGCAGAATGTGCTTGGCAACAGCTTTTTTAGTTCGGAGGGACCATGCCCTCAAGGTCAAGGGATCATTTACCAGCAGGAACAACTACCATCAGCAGTGCTGAATATACGGTAGGGGCTTGCCTGTTTGACCCAAAAAGCCATTTATCTGCATTTCCTGCTCAGTGAGCTGCCATCAGGTTGAAGCATTGAAAGTTCAAAGATATCTTTTGAACTAGGGTAGCAAAGGAGGATTTAAAGCATGGGAACAGAAACAGGCTGTAAAGAGCAGACAAGCCAGGAAACAGCTGCTGCTGTCTCAATATTCAGTTATCAGACAGTGCCACTGTGACAACATTGCCTGCCATCCCCTTTTACTCCGAAATCACTTCGGCTATTTCAGAGAGCACACTTATATCAGCCTGGACAATGAATTCTGCAGACCTGTGCATACATAATAAGGATTAAGTATATACTTGACATGACAGTAACAAAACACAAAGACCTCAACTTTAAAACATTACAAAAAACCAATCAATACATACATAAGGGAACAAATTCATCCTTGACATAACTAAAACATTGCTGATATTCTTTTCTGGACAGTAGTTTGTGGTCCACTATCTAGAACAGCTCTGGAGCATATATTATACTATTTTATTTCTTCTCCATCTTTTTGCAATAAAGAACTGAAGCAGAAGTGGAAAAAAAAAGTTTATCTTATGAATGTATACATATCATATATATATAGATACATATACCCACATACACACATACATAAACAAAGCCATTTAAGGAGAACTGTTTTACACCATCACTTCAAGAGTTAATATTAGGCACAGAAATATCTCTATGCAAGCTTTGGGATGTACACAATAAAAATATTCCCTGAGGACATTTCTCTTAGTCAATTCATTCACTCTTGTCCACAGACCTTGAGTCACTCATAGACCTATGTACGAACCACTGGGCAGGCATGGTGCAAGATGCAGGCACCCAGGAGGCCGGATGATGCAGAAGGGTGTTTGCTGGCTGGAAGAGACCATGCTCAGCGCTCTGCCCTCTGTCCAAGCCATGCTTTGGGCTGCCCTCCTGGGCCATGCAGCAGGAGAGCTGCTCACCAAACCCACCTCTTCCATGCATTTGCCCCTGCTCACCTCGGTGAAGAAGCCCGCAATCCCTGCTTGGCACGAGCCGTGCTCCTCCCCGTACTTCTTTTTGTACTCTGGATGAAGAAGGGAAGAAAACAAACTGTGGTCATCCCCAGCACAGCACACATTCTCCACCCAAGCCATCTGCATTGATATGTGCACAGCCTGGAGAGACACCAGCACACAGGGCTCCTGGGTTTTATCAACGGATCTGCCACCAGTGTGCACGATGGCAGCATCCTTACCCACAGAAAAGGGTAAAGCAAGGGGTCTGAAACCGGGGGGACAGACAGGGAGATGCTAAACAAGCGGTATCAGAATAGCATGATAGCTGCAGCATCACCCCAGTAAAGGTGCCTCTGGCAGCCAGATGAACACAGCTCGGAAGGGAGGAAGCACTTGCCTGTGCTACTGACCCAGACAACAGCCTTATCTGAGGGATGCTGGAGTCTGCTGCTTTTCATGGCCATCTGCTCAGAGCTCCCAATTCACAGAGGACCCAACCAGCATAGTTGCTGTTTCTGTATTTGATGTGCCAATTGTTTCCCTATCAAACCTGAGGAATTTTGACTTTATATTTTTTCAGAAGAGGAAAAAAATATTTTCTATAGAAATATATGGTGAGGGAATCACTTTCCACCCTGCTTTAATCCAAACATTTTCCATTTAGGAGCACTTGAAACTTAGAGCCTGATCAGAACCTTCACAGGTTTCTTTTTTCCCCAGAGCATTATTTCCAAGTATTTACCATACTAATGAGTGCCAAGTTTCAGCATATTGCTACTTCCTGTATATTCCAGTAAATCAGGCTCCAAAAACATTCACCATATAGCCTGGTAATTGTGAATTTTATTTATTTATTTTCTGTTAAGTAAGCACCATTAACTCATGGCTAAATGCTAAAAAAAGTCTGATTAAATCAATGAGCAAATTACCTCTTTGGAATCGAGCAAATTTCCTCTTTGGAGTCAAGCAAGTTCCTTTTGAGTTGCACTTTATTTTATTGAAGATCAAAAGGAATCAATTATAAACTGCTGCCTTAGCACAGGTATGCTACATATCTGCATATACACATAAACACACACACCCCATTCCCCCTTTATATATTATATATAGTCTCTTCCTACTATCATAAAGATGCTCAGATTTTAAGGAATTTGCTGAGGTCATACCAGTTGGAGAGGGAGAGGTTTCATTGGAGGGACCACGCAGAACAGTGACTTGATCCACAAATTACGGCCCAAATGCCTGACGCCCTTGGCTGAGGTAGGGTCCTGCCAAAGCAGATGTCTGGCCCAGGAGACCAGGAGGGCCAGAAGCACACTTGAGATTCCTCGTGGGAATGCACGACAACAATTCCACTGAGAAATGAAGCCTATATTTGCTCACAGCTATTCAGAAAGTGCTGGAGCTCTGAATTGCCAGCACTCCATGTACAGTCTCTCACAGAGCCAGGCACTCCTCGCTTGAGAAAAAAGTATTTGTTTATTGATATGAACATTTTTATGCAGAGAGCTGAGGAGATGAGGTTTCTCCCTCTGGCACTTCCTGAAAAATAGTGCTGTGCACATCCTGAAGGCACTGCCTTCGCTACAGCTGGATTCCCACCCTTGCATAGGATGAAATGCACCAACTTTCACATCCATCCCCTTCACATGCTTTCACTTCCAGCCAAGGATTTTGCATTACACGATGTTCTGAAGTGTGGACAGACCTTGCCTCTTCACAATCGTCCTCTTGTCCTTAGTGTAATTCAAAGCAAAATGCCACTAGCCCCGTGGAGGTATCCTTCTGCATTACCTACTAAAATAGGCAGGAAGCTTTTGTAATGACAGAGCTCAAGGCTTTAGAGACTTCCTTCTTAAATTCCTCTTCACAGGATATACTAAAGGGGCTCAGGTTGATGATCAGGGAGCCTGAAAAGCCACCCCAGGGACACGAGGAGGGAAGACTTCTTACACCTAACATTTCTTTGGAGAGCAAGCCTCGATGGCTCATTGTGTCAGGTCCATAACCACCCACTGCAACTGTGCCTTGCTGACAATTTGATGGATTTAAAATGGTGTATTTCCCTGTAAAATTGTATTACATTTGGCTCATGGTTTCTTTAAGTATCTCCTTCAAAAAAACAGATAGCTCAATTTGCTTTATAATGAAAGAGGAAAATTCCCATAGGATATTTAACTTGCACAACAAAAGATTTAGGTCAGGTGAGTAACGACATAATTGCGTGAAGGCCTCAGCAGGAGATGGGAGGCAAATAAAACTTGTTTCTTGTTTTCAAATTTCTCTTTCCTTTCTTTTACAAACAGGCTTTCTTCCAGAACTTTTTTTCCACAATTCAGCAACACATAAAAGCGTCAAATATGACAGCAGCTTTTAAACTAAAAGAGGGGAAATTCAGGCTGGATGTGAGGAAAAAATTCTGTACAATAAGAGTGGTAAAACACTGGCCCAGGTTGCCCAGAGAGGTGGTGGATGCACCATCCCTGGAGACATTCCAGGCCAGGCTGGATGTGGTTCTGAGCAACCTGATCTAGTTGAAGATGTCCCTGCTCATTGCAGGTGGGTTGGACTAGATGAGCTTTGAAGGTCCCTTCCAACCCAAACTGTTCTATGATTCTATGATTTCCCAGCATGAATGTCTCCAAACCATCTCCCCACATAACTCCAGCCACCTGAGATGGCCCCATCCACACAGGCCTGCAGGTGCAAGTGATTCAGCTCACCCAAGCTCACCCCAGAATCTGGCTACAAAGAAAAACCAAGGGCATGCAAAGAAAAACCAAGGGCATGCAAAGAAAAACCAAGGGCATGCAAAGCCATAGGAGAGCAGAAGGAATGGTAGCTGCTTCAGCAATGGAACAAGGCAGTCATCGAAGGGTGGTAGATGGATCTATGGGTGTGTTCAAACATGCAAAATTGCTTTGTTTCTTAGGATAAACAGAGGATTTTCTTCTGATAAAACAACACATGCACAAAAATTAGACCATTTCTCCAATCAAGTTATTGAATTCACAGCATGTTTTATTATAGTACAGATTTTGTCTCCTTTAAAAACCAAAAAAACAGGGAGACCAATTCGGATCTACGAGTAACCTGAAACAAAAGTGCTGACATCAGAGGAC